>NW_012142523.1:5431296-5545994 GCF_000956105.1 Propithecus coquereli | reverse complement strand
TATTAGGTCATTAAATACGAAATGTCCGATTTTGAAACAAAAGCTTAGTTCATTGTATCTCAAACAAGAAGCAGTACAATTAATCAAAGTATGCACCTAAGCTATCGACACAGTTTTGCCATCTTAATGGTATTTAATAGCTTGTTTATGCCAGCAGCAAAGAAGCCTCAAGAGCGAGTGGTGATGAAATCTCAAAAGGCTTTTTCCACAGCTTGCTGAGAACTGAATATTTTCCCTTGCAAGAAGTGGTCCAAAGCCTGGAAGAAGTGTTAGTCAATTGGTGCAAGTTCTGGTGAATACATTGGATGACAGAGTTTCCAAGTCCAGCCTCTGTAGTTTGAGCAGCATTGTTTGTGTGACATGTGGTCGAGTGTCATCTTGCAAGAGGATTGGCCTGTGTCTAGTGACCAATCTCAGTTGCTTAAGCCAAGCATCCTCATCATTTCATCCAGCTGGTTGCGGTAGACATTGCTGTAATCGATTGACCAGGTTTCGTGAAACTGTAGTGGACAATACCAGCACTCACCACCACAGACACCATTAGATTTTCTTTCTTAATTATTATTTCAGAGTGTTACAGGGTTACAAACGTTTTGGTTACATGAATTGCTTATGTGCCATTTGAGTCAAAGTTTTAAGTATGCCCATCACCAAGATAACGTGCATTGTACCCATTAGGTGTGGATTTATCCATCCCCTCCTTCCCCCTCCCACCTGCTTGGTTTCCACTGTGTTTTACTACCATATGTGCACATGAGTGTTGATCGATTAGTTCCAGTTTAATAGTGAGTACATGTGCTTTTTTTGATGAATATTTGGTTTTGGCCTGTGTTTGAGCACTTCATCTTTATCCAGCCATTGTGCCGAATGCTTGTGATTGTCAAAAAGAATCCATTTTTCATCACACATAATAATATGGTATAGAAATGGTTCGCCTTTATGTCATGACAACAAAGAAAGGCAAGCTTCAAGACGATTTCTCTTGTGATGCTTGTTTAATTCATGCAGTATCCATCTATCCAGCTTCTTTACCTTGCTGATTTTTTTCAAAGGGTCCAATATTTTTGGAATATAACGTCAAACCTTGCTGCTAAATCAGGTGTAAGTTGAGATGGATTTGCTTCCACTACAGCTTTCAGCTCATCATTATCCACCTTGGTGTCAGGCCACCCACGTGGCTCATTTTTAAGATTAAAATCACCAAAATGGAACTTCTCAAACCATCAACATACTGCGTGTTCATTAGCCACATCCTTCCCAAATACTGCGTTGATATTTCGAGCTGTCTGTGCTGCATTGGTTCCACGACGGAACTCATATTCGAAAATAACACGAATTTTTGACTTATCCATGGTTTTACAAAAATTGCTCTAAAAAAAAACTTTGAAAAATAATCACAAGTCAAAATGTGTGTTGAAAGACTGAGGATGTACCTTCACAATAAAAATAAAACTAAAAGTGTCAAAGTGGAATGCCATAGATATCAACTGTCACACTTAGTGCTTAAAGAAATCAGACATTTCATACTTAATAACCCAATACAATGTAGACTTCATGATGCTATATAATAGTGATTCCACAGCAGCCATGTGACCCACTTTGTGGTCAGCCAGGACTGGGGAAGGAGGGATGTCTCAGCCCGTCTGGGGGAGGCTCAGACCCAGGCCAGATCCCCCGCCCCCAGGGCCTGGTGGCAGTGGGGGGAGGGTGTACTCTCTGGAGCCAGCGGAGCGGAGCCCGGAGCACAGGCGAAGGCGGTCTCAGTCTCGTGCTGATTCCGTCAGCATTTCTCCAAGCGTGGCAGGCTCAGAGACGCTTTCTAAAAAGAGATAACTGGACCCCACCCGGCCCTGCAGAATTTGGAATCTGTGGAGAATGTGACCCAAAAATCTGCATTTTAATCTGTCCCAGGTGATTTTGCTGCACACTCCAATGCGAAATTGACTGCTGTTGCTAGCCAGTACTTGTCACTGTTTGGAGGTGGCCTCAGAAAATGCCCCACTCCATGTGTCCAGCCTCTCCCCAACCCACTGCCAGTCCAATCTTGTCCCCCCACCCCCACCCTGTCCTCACCCCTGGGGTGGGGAGGAGGAGGGGGCTGCTTGGGTGTCCCTGCAGGTGGCTAACGCTCTGCTTTCCTGCAGGCCATGGCCATGGGCATGATGACCGAGTACTACCACTTCATCTTCACCACTCTGGTAACGTACCCCTGGGAACTAGCACGGGGAGGGGGTGGGGCTCCCTTGGGTCAAGGTCATTGTGGCCTGGCTTGGGCCAGCCCATTGGGGGCACTTGCTGCAGCTAGAGGAGATCCAGGTGGACTTGCTTCCTAAGGCTGTAGGTGTGGCCCTAGGTAAGGGCACAAAGATGTCTGTGTGCCCTACTCACTTTTGAGAAGCAGCATGATGTTACAATTAAGGGCAGGGACTCTGGAGCCAATTATGAACAAAGCTCTTCTGTTCAGTGGCTGTGGGACCTTGCGCAAGTCCTTTAACCTCCCTGCCCCAGTTTCTTCCTCTGCAAAGCGGGCTTCTACCTCCCATGACTGTTGTGAGTACTAAATAAGTTAATAAGGTAAAATGTGGACAGCAATGCCTGGCCCATGCAGAGCTATAGAAGTATTAGCTATTTTTACTGCCATGACCCTTGGTTCCTAGCCCACGCTTCCCCACACATGTCTCAGGCCTCACAGAAATTGCCACTTCGGATTCTTGCAACATCCATGCTGACGTCTGCCCACTCACTGTCAGCTGGGCCCGCCCACCCACAGGCTCCAGATGGGGCCTGTCCAAACTGCAAGAACATTTAGGGCCATTTAAACCCATTAGGATAATTAGTTGTGGCCTGAGATCAGCAGAATAAAGAGATCCCTGTGCCAAGGGGCACCAGCACTGAGCCGCCCCGCCTTGGAGCCAGATGCCCTCAGACCTCGCTGGGGCTCTTCCACCAGCCCAGGTCTGGAGCCAGTGACAGCCTCGCTGATCATCCTCTCTCTGAAACAAGCCTCCTGCAGTCCGAGTTGGCCTGGCCGCTGCAGAGCTGCAGGTCTCAGCTGTGTTCATTCATCTGTTTATCCAGCACCCAGTTAGGGTGCCCAACCCGGTGCCTGGGAGGTGCTCAGTGCTGAGGGCCTGGTGGAAGGTGGGACGTTTGAGGCCATCTTCAGAGAAAAGCAGCTACTTGAATGGGGCCTGGAAGGGTCAGTAGAAGTTCACCAAGGGAGAGAGAGGGAAAGATATTCTACACAGAATGAACAGCATAAGTCAAGGCCAAGGAGGCAGGTTAGCCCCTCAGTGGTGTGCTGGAGCTGGCGTGCTCGGGTGTGAGAGCCGATTGCAGACATCTCCCAAACCACATCATATGGGTGCCTTGAAATCGCCGTGGTGGGAGTGCTTACACCACAGAAGCTGGCAAGGGCTACAAATAAGCCCCCGACCCAAGAGCTGGATATGAAGCATGTACCTTCTCTGCATCCCCAGCCCTCTGTACCCTGTGCCCATGGCAGAACTCAGGGGCCACCCTGCATGTTCTTCTGGTCCAGGACACAGACCTGGGCACCTGACAGGAGCCATGATGGGAGAAAGGGATCCTGGAAGCTAGTGACTGAGACCAGGTACTTTCTCCCCCAAAGCCCCTTCTGGATTTCTGCTTCTCCCTGACACGCTGAGTCCTGGAAAGTCACTGGAGGCTTAGGATGAGGCCGCCGGATCGCTGATGCTCTACCTCTGTCCAGATCTGGGAGCAGGGCAGAGGAGCAGGCCTAGGAAGGTGGGGTGGGGCACATTCCAGGGGCCCATGGCCCTCTCTCATCCCGTCCTGGGATCCTAGGGTCCTGAGACCAACTTCTGGGCCCTGGGCAGCGTGTCCAGCCAGCCGTGCTTCAGTAGCCCAGCACATCCTTCTTGGACTTTCATCCCACTGGGTCACCTCCCTAGGGCCTCGGTGCCCTGGGTTGGTGTGACAAAGCCCTGGAGTCCTGATGAGAAGGCACGAGGGAGGGACAAGGGAGCGCTGCAGAGGCAGGCCGACATTCCGGGCCTGCTGCGGGGCCCTGTAGACTGTGGCCCGGCACATTGCAGCACAGCGCGGGGAGCAGGCCTCGGAGGCAGACAGGGAAGAGCGGGAGCATCTGCTGCACCGCCGCTTAGCCGTGCACGTGGGCGGCTTACTGAGCCCCCGGCCTGCTTCCTTCCCATGAAATGGACTCAGTGTGCCGTGATGCTTCTGGGCTCCAGCCTCCTCACTTGGCCTCTCCTGACTGTAAGGAGCGGAACTCACTCAGGTAACCTCACGTCATCAGGGAGTTCTAGAATGAACCATCGGGCCACAAGGGCAGACACAGAGAGCGGTTCTGGATCCAGAGCAACTTTAGATCTCTCAAGGATTATGGTTTTCACCCCCATGTCTGCTCCCTGCCTCTCCCCCGGTGCCCTCCCCTGCTCTGGGCTTCTGCTCCTGCCTGTTCTCTCTGTCCCCCGGAGGTTTCGGCACATTGCAGCTGCCCGGGCACGTCACACCCAGTGACCATTCACCCCTCCCCTGCCTCTGCTCACCACTGCTCTCTCTGAGCGTCACCCGCTTTCCCAGGTCGCATGCTGACTGGCCAAGCACCAGCCAGTGTTTCTCCACAGGGAGAAACAAGCGTTTGGGGCGGGTAATTCGTCATTCCAGAATGTCCTGCCCACCATAGAATGTTTAGCATCCCTGAGCCCCACTCACTCATTTCCAGTCTTGGTGACAAATAAATAAATAGCCCCTATGTTTCTAAATGCTCCCAGGGCTGGGGCTGGGTCACCAGCCAGATGGTAGAAACGTCCTTGGGACAGGGACCACTCCTTGGCCAGTCATCTGAGGTCTGCCCATGGGCTCGGAGAATATGAGACAGAGCCATCGAGCAGTAGGGCTGGGACACTGGGAGGTTCCTTTAGAAGCATCCTGTGGTCAGGGCAGGAGCAAAGCCTGTGTATCTCATTCACCCACCCTGAGTACACCCTCCTCGCCCACTCTGTCCACGCAGGGCCTGTGATAAACTCCCTCTGGGCCTTGTTCCCGGTTCCAGATGTAAATACTTAATTAAAAGCATTTCCAACAGGCTCAAGCCCTCATTCCAAGGCCAGAAGGGGCATCCCCTCAGGGAACTGGTGGAACAGCAGAGCCTGAAGCTTTGGACCCTCAGCCCTGAGGCCTGGCTGACCTTCCAGGGCCAGACTCTGGAGAAGGCACCACCCCAGTGACCCCAGAACCCTCCACATTGCCATTGCCCATGGGGTCAAGGTCAGAGATCTTAGGAAAAGGATCCTAGTGCCCCCGGGCCCTACCCTGGCCCCAGACAGTGTCCATTTCCCTTCCTTTCATTCCCTTAATCAGTCATTCATTTGTTCATTTGTCCAGCAGCCATACACAAATCCTTTCTAGGATCCCGGGCACTGAGCCAGGCACTCGGGTGGGCGGGGTGCACAGAGGTGGATCTAACACAAAGCTCACAAGCTGGTGGGCTGCCTTTGGGTATTTAAGGATCAAGGACTGTGCCTGGTTCACCTCTCTGTCTCGCTAATGCCCGGATGGGTGTATAGATGCATGAATGATGCCATACGAAGTGGAAAGTAATCAGTGAAATTGTCAGTACACCATCGTAGCAGCAGTCAGTTTAGACCACGGGCTCTGGTGCGAGTCTGCCTGTGTTAGAATCAAGGCTCTTTGACTTCCTTGGGCAAGTTACTTAACCTCTCTGTGCCTCATTTCACTGTCTATAAAATGGTCGCTATAAAATGGTGACAATAACGCACTACCTCATAGGATTGTTAAGATGAGTATGGCATGCATTGATATCGGTAAAGTGCTCAGAACAATGCCTGGCACTTATTAATGTGCAAGTTAAATAAACTAATTAAATAGCTCCTGCTCGTGTTTTCTGTGTGCTCAGCATACCCCAACCCAACCAAAAATTCAGAATAACGTTCCAAGGGAGATATGCCTCTCCCAGTGTTATAGAAAAAATGGAAACTGAGGCTCAGAGATGTTATTCAGCAAGAAGGGACAGAGCAAGGGTTCTCCCCAGCAGGGTGCTGTCCAGTTCCAAAGCCATCTGCTGAAACCTGCCATGCTCAAAGTCCACACAGAGTGTTCCCTGGGCTCCTCTGGCCAGCTCAGTTCTACACACAATGCCTGGCCACGATGGTCTAGACATGGTGATTGGGGCTATTGTGGGGAACAGAGCCTCTGCAAATCCCAGGGCACCCACACTTCCCTGGTTCCAAAGCCTTCTGATATTCCTCTTCACCCCTCTGAGGCCAGCAGGGCAGAGTCTTGCTCCTCATTGGCTTGTGGAGAAACTGGGGGGCTGTCTCCCAGGGTATTCCCAGCAGTGCGCCACATCAGGGCATCAGCTTTGTCCCCCGGAGTCCTCTCCCCGCCACGTCCTGCCCCCAGCTTCAGGGCCCTCCTTCCAGCCCTGCTGGCCCAGAACTCTGCCTCGCGGTTCTCTCTCGCTGTCCCATTGGTCAGCCGCAGCTGTATTTGGGAGGACGGTGACATTTGGCATTTACCTCCTTCCCTTTTGGAATCCCACGTCACCAGCTCTTTCTAAAAAATTCTCCAAGTTTCCTTCTCCTGTGCAGAAGACGTTTTAATTACCCCAGCTGCCATTATCTGTTCCAGCCAGCTTCGAGCCATTCCCAGATAACCCCGCGTTAATCAGCCCCAGCTGAGCCCCTGCTACATGTCATGTGTTAGGTAAAAGCCTGGAGGTGAAAAAAGAATTATAATAAATTAATAGATAAGCAATCACAATTAATGCCACTTCCCGGCAATAACAGTTATATCATGGGGAAGATATTTTCATCTGTCATTCCTTAAGGCGATGTTTTCCGAGCTTCAGCTTCTACCCATTCAGACCCATGGGGTGCTAATGAATTAGTCTATTATGTTATGCTGAATGTTTCTAAAAGGTCCCTCGTTGATACTGAATTCAGTGTGTCAACATTTGGCATCAAGAACGCAACTTTTTGCCAAGCAGCAAGGTTGCACACAGTTCACTCTGTACAGCACTTGGGGTCTTGGCCCAGGGCAATTTGGGCAAAACAAAAAAAAAAACTGGAGCTGGACAAAAAGGCCTCTTCACCAGCTCTCCATTGTCACTGCCCTCACGTGACAGGGATGGGGACACTGTGTCACAGGCCCTACAACACTTTGCAGCTAAGTGCAGGCTGGAGGGTGCCAGGGAGGAAGGTGGCCCCCAGTCTGCCACCCTTTCATGCCCCCTCCCAGGCTCTGACTGGCCACAGCCTCGGTGCACGTCTCAACAGGCCAAGCGCCCCATCTGGAGACGGGACGGGCTGGTTTCAGCAGCACGCGAGACCCCGCCACAGCCAGGGATGCCCCCCTTCACGCTGAGGTCAGCCTCTGGTCCTAGTGGATGGTAAACTGAGTCATGGGGGCCCTGGGCAGGCTAATGCTTTGGCGTCTCTCAAGTGTGAGGTATTAGGTCATCGTTGAATTGGAGGAGAGGCTGAGCCCGTGCAAGGAAGGGTGAGGAGGGCGCCCCCTGGGGGCAGAGCGCTGCTTCTCTTCCACGGCCCCGGCAGTGCAGCCTCTGGCCTCAAACTTGCATCCGCCATTCTGCAAAACAAAATCCCCCCAGCTCCCCAGACACTCCTCCTTCAGAGGCAGTTTGGGGAAGATACCATCCTGCCCCCCAGGCGATTCACGAAACCACTCTGAACTTCCAGGCCCACAGAGAGTCTCTCTGAGAGGAGGCTGTGAAACATTCCAGGCCCTTCCCGTGATGTTTAAGCGCCCCAGGCAGCTACCCAGCTGGCTGGCCCTTCCTCTCACTTTGGGTGACAGGAGTATTTGGCTCTGGGGCTCACAGGGGAGACAGGCCCAAATCCAGACAGTTGTTACCAGTGGGGTGAAAACCCAGGAGTCCCAGGATAAGAGCAGAAGGGCCCCTGGCTTACCTTGTTGTGCGTGTGTAGTGGAGAAGTCAGCAAAGGCTTCCTGGAAGAGGCGACTCTTAGAGAATAATCCACCCAAGGAGGGGCAGGAAGACAGGCATTCCAGGCAGGGCACAGAACATGCGCAAAGGCGTTGGACATGGGGCTGAGAAGCAGCATGAGGGGGCCAGGCCACCGGGTATGGGAAAGGGGGACTAAAGTATTTTGGTGTTCCTGGGGCACAAAAGGGGAGGGGTGGGAAGGAAAGTGAGGCCAGAGGGTGGAGAGCTTTCCAGAACTGTACTAAGGACTTTGCACTTTATTCCGAGAAGGATATAAGGAGTCCTTGATATGTTTTAAGCATGGGAGTGGCAGAGTTGAATTTACACTTCAGCAAGATCCCTGCAGTCCCTGCCTGCAGAGTGACCACCACGCCCGTGGGTGTGAACTGCAGGCCAGGTGGTCAGAGCCTGCAGATGGGAGGAGTGTACCGGGAAGGAGGGCTCTGGAGCTGCACAGCCTGCAGTTGACCCCACCACTTCCCCGCTACTGGAACAGAAGGCCTGCTTTCTCGTGGCTCTGCTCTTCCTCTGTACTGGGCTGACAATAGCACCTCCTTGCAGGGTGGCCGTGTGACTTAAACAAGGTAATATATTAACATAGAAGGCCCTGGCACAGGGCGTGCTGTTCTGAGGTTGATAGGTGCTCCGTAATGTCATCTCCTTGTGATTGTTTCTATACTGCCAAGAGAGGTGAGACCAGAAGGCCCAACCCATGTCTGCTCCAGTAACCCGGAAATGTCCCTGGGGGCTGTTCCCGATCGTCAACACAACCTGCTGTCAGAAAAGGCAGAGCGGGAATATTTGTCAAACACTTACATAATGTTTAGTATGTACCTGGCATGTTCCAAGTATATCTATTAACTCATTTCTTTGCCATGCCAGCTAGTATTGTCACCCCCATTTCGCAGATGAGGCCGCTGAGGTGAGCAGAGTGGATGAGCTTGAACCCAGACGTTCTGGCCACATACTCATCACCTCAGTGTCTGTCCCAGGAGGGGCCTCTGGGACGTGTGTCCTCCCCACCTTGCTGCCCTTCTCCGACTCTACAGGCATCCCAGTCGAAACCCAGAGCCCTCCCTGTGTGTCCCCCAGTCCTGAGCAGCAGCTTAGAATAGTGGCTTCGAAAAACTCGCCCAGACTCTGGATCGGAATATCTAGATGTGGTCCTTACTTTACAAAAAAAAAAAAGGTTTTCCAAGGCCATTTCGGTTGCTTGCTTTGGTTGGGCCACCCCTTGGGGCCTTGGGGCCCGGGGTTTTTGAGTAAGACAAACAACGGTGCATTAGTAAATGTTTAACAGCCAGCCCTCTGAAAGGCAAAAAACAAACAAGCAAAAACAAACACAAAAACCGTGATTTGTAATGCTTGCAAATTTCCATGGTGCAGATACTCCCACCGTGGCCAATATCAGCCACCCATGTGATGTCGCTGAACGCAGACTCGGGAAGAAATGCTAGCATTCAGCTCTCGTGGCCCGCGTGGGCCAGCACAGCATTGAAACAGACCAGGGAACAAATTCAGCTCTGCCTTTTATGAGCTGTGTGACCTTAGGCAAGCCACCTCATCCCTCTGACCCTCTTTCCTCATCTGTAAAAAAGAGACTCAAGTATATTAAATACCTGCTTCGTGGGACTGTGGAGATGAAGCCATATATATTCCACGTGCAGGGCTGAGCACTGTGCCCACCCTCTGCTCCACACTGAGACTGGGGCCACATAGACACCCTCTGGCCATCTCAGTGGGGACCCTGCATCTGCTCAAGCCCTCGTCTCCTGCTCTCCCCGGTCCCTTCCCCATCCCAGAGCCTCACCTAGAGTTAGGGTCACATTTGCTTGGGCCAGCTTCAGACTAGACTTTCTCGCCTGGCCTTAAGCCTGCTCCAGACCTCTTCCCTACTTCCCAAATCATCAAAGAGGAAACCAACATGGTGCATTCCAGAGGAGGCTGTTTTGGGGGTGCAGGAGTAACAGGAGGAGTTCGGCATCCATCAGGCACATCAACCAGAGGAAGCCAGCACAGTGCGAAAGGTCTCCAGGTTTTATCACCCGTCACCTTTCCGTGAGCCGTCCCTGATCTCCGGAAGCTGGGACTGTGAGAGGCTGCACGTGCCTCGTGGTGGTGGCAGTCACGAGAGACAAGCACAGCCCACGTTGTGTCCCAGCCACTGTCTCCCAGCACAGGATGTTGCAACAAGCGGGGGCCAGGTGGATGGCTGCTTAGTGGGGAGAGTGTGGGAGGGTGTAGACAACAGGCGGAGAAGAGCTCAGACAATGACCTTAAGACTCAGTTTCCCCACTAGTGGGATGGGGCCAATTAAGATTGTCAATGTATATATTTCAAAAAATCAGAAACGTGAGTCTCATGCAAATACAGAAGGAACGTGTGTCAGAGATGTATTCAACCCACTAATGAGGGAACCGGGAGGATGGTAAAGCCGGCTCAGACGGCATTTGAGGAATTGGGTATTTATAGGTGTTTCAGGCAGGGAGTGGGCATAGAATGAGACTGCCAGGTTAGACAGAAGATGGATTAATGTCCTGTAAGGCAGTAGCACCACAGCCTTGAGGATTGACTTTTCTGCTGCAGAAAAATCTACAAGTTAGAGCAGAGTCTGGGCCTTTAACCAGCAGCTGACAATGAGGTCAAACCCGGTGCGTTGACCCGGAGACTCTGGGCGGGCCTGGCAAACTGTGTCTCGTTGTTGGAGTGAAAGGACACGCTGCTCTCCTTGGCCTGACTCCAGGTTTCGGGGGTTCCCACAGGACGGAGCCCTTCCCGGCTCCTTGCACTCCCACCTGCCACCTGCTCCACTGCCATCCCTCCTGGCTTAGGGACACCTGGCTTCTGCCTCTGCCCCCTGCCCTCACCAGCCCACCTTGCCCCCAGACCTGGAGCTGCAGGGAGGGCTAAAGCCGGCCACCTGAGCATTAATATCCTATCCCCCTGGCCCTCTGGCTGCATGCAGCCTGGCCCACGACAGGCAGGCTGACCGCTGTCAGCTGCTCCTAGGAGGCAGAGGCCAGGAGGCCCTGGCGGGGAGGTGGGGGATGAGGGGAGGGAAGAGGGCAGCACTCTGAGTCCCAGGTGGAAAAGACTATTTTTAAACACCCTCTTCTAGGGGATAAATACTCCCTTCAGCCCCCCTCCAGGTAACTTGGCGATACCCAGACCCAGTGCCCTCTGTCTCCCCAGAGTGGGCGTGGGTCTACCCAGGGGAGGAAATGGCATTAAGAAGCTGCTTTGGTGTGTGAGGCTGGGCATCTTGTGCAAACTGTTTTGCTGGGTCCCCGAAAGGGGAGTGATCCCCGTTTTGTAGATGGAGAAACAGGCTGAGGCCCCCAGTTGCATGTAGGGTCTGTCGCTGGCAGCCCCCAGTTCTGAGTCAGACTCCAGGGCCATGCTCCTAGGGGGGCTCCCAGAACTGCTCCGCGAGCCCTAGCCTCCCGCAGGGCTGGGTTTGGAGGGGCGGGAGTGGGCTGGGGCACAGGGCAGGGCCACGCCTCCGCCTACACAAACCTCTCTCTGTCAAGGATCTCTACGCCTTAGACCTGGAGCCCTACCGCTACTCGGGGGTGAACCTGACCGGCTTCCGGATCCTCAACGTGGACAACCCCCACGTCTCGGCCATCGTGGAGAAGTGGTCCATGGAGCGGCTGCAGGCGGCTCCCCGGGCAGAGTCGGGCCTGCTGGACGGAGTGATGATGGTACCGCGGCCGGGGCGGGTTCCGGGGGCGCCCCACCTGCCTGCCTCCTTTCCTTCTCTCTTGCCTCCCAGTTCTGTCTTCCCTCCACCCCTTCTCCCCTTGAGACCTGCCACGTATTGGCCAGACCCAGGCTGGAGCTGGGGACACAAAGATAGAGCAGACACAGTTCCACCCCAAGGGCCCTATCTGGTGGGGACCCAGGCCTGTAAGCACATGGTCACCGAGAGCAGGGGTGAGGCCCAGGGATCCTGGGCACGGTGGACCTGAGGCTGTGACACGCAGGTGTGAGGGCTGAGGAGGCAGGGAGAAGAGGTGTGGTCAGGGCGTAGGTAACAGCAGCGTGGGGCAGCCGGGTGGGGTGGCAGGGGCTGGCAGGAGGAGGTCTGAGCTGCAGAGGGGGCATGTGGGCGTCTGCAGGGCAGCAGTCAGGCATGCCTGGCCTCTCAA
Organism: Propithecus coquereli; assembly: GCF_000956105.1. Lineage (NCBI taxonomy): Eukaryota > Metazoa > Chordata > Mammalia > Primates > Indriidae > Propithecus > Propithecus coquereli. The sequence continues at coordinate 5,533,847 of NW_012142523.1, read as the reverse complement.
CAGAGGCATGGACAAGGTCACCTCTAGTGCCCCAGGGGCCCATGTCCCTCACCAGGACACCATGTCCCTGTGGCTGGAGAGGGGCGGGGGGGTGGAACAGGCAGGCTGGGGACTGGAGGGGCTCCGGATCCGCTCTCAGGCAGGCCCTGGGCCCTCCCCTCCAGACTGACGCGGCCTTACTGTACGACGCCGTCCACATCGTGTCCGTTTGCTACCAGCGGGCACCCCAGATGACCGTGAACTCCCTGCAGTGCCATCGGCACAAGGCCTGGCGCTTCGGCGGCCGCTTCATGAACTTCATAAAGGAGGTGAGTGCCCCCGCCGCCCCCACTGGGGCTGTCTCCCTGGGGCTGTCTCCCTGGGGCTGTGGGTGCTCCAGGGCAGCAGAGCCGTCGAGGGCCCTGGTTTGGGAGTCAGACGGAGCCGATTTCTAATCCATATGAACTTGGATAGGTTGCCTCACATCTCTGAGCTTCAGTTTCCTCGGGTGAAAATGATAGGACCAGACTTAGGGGTATTGAGGGGCGTGAGTCCTTGGCACATGACACGTGCTCGGTAGGTGGTCGGCATTGTCAGCAGGGTATAGCACGGGCTTTAAAGCTCGGATGAGGGTCTTTCCTTCCCGGCTGTCTGACCTTGGCAAGCTGGAGAGCCTTGCTGGGGCTGCCCCGCGTCTGTGAAATGGGCGTGTGAAGCATGCCCGCCCCGTGGGAATACTGTGCAGACAAACTGAGAGGCCACGTGGAAAGTGCCCAGTGCAGTGCCTGGCAGAGGAGCCCACCCCACACACTCACCTTCACACCGCGGGCCCACAGGGACCCGGCTCTCCTGGCACCGTGGCACGGATTCTAGAGAAACCAGAGAACGGGGAGTCTGTCCTGCCACTGAGATGACCGTGGAAACACAATGTCAATTTTTAATTTCAAAAGATTCTTCATCTGCTTTTGTCCTTGTGAGCCCTGGATGGCAGGGTTTATTGTTCCCATTTTATGGATGAGAGAAGCCAAGGCCTGGACTTGCATTCTGGCTCCATCACAACTGGCTGTGTGACTTTGGTGAGACCATTAACTCTTTGATCCTCAGTTTAGGACAGTAAGAGTGCCTGCCTTCAAAGATTGTCAGGAAGACAGTGAAAAACCATGTGCACGGCACCTGGCCCAGGACCCGGCCAGCATCAAATCCCAGCACATGATAGATGAAGAAGGTTTGGGAGGACGAGATCCAGGCAGGGTTATCCTGGGCCAGAGGGAGTGACCGTGTCCAGGGCAACACCAAGGGCAGTTGGGGGGCTCCGGATGGCCGATCTCTTTAACAACCACAATGGACCAGAAATGACACGGGCTGCCTTGGGAATGCATTCGTTTATTCAATGGCTCTTTGTCAGGGACTGCTGGGTTCCAGGCATGGAGCTATGCACCAGAGGCCCAACGGGGCTGAACCAGAACAGCTCCTGCATGCACAGAGCTCACAGCCTGGGGCAGGGGTGGGATTCATCCGGTCCTGGCACCGATGGACGTAAGCCCGTATGCACAGGAAGGCAGCTCTGTGAGCGCGAAAGGCAGAGGAACTCCCCACCTCACCTAGGGGGCAGGGCAGCTTCCCCGAGGTCCCAGGTTCATCATTGCTTGGGATAAGGCCAAGGACAAGGATTAAAACAACATTAGAAGGAATATGGATGAGACACAGGCTTTAGAGCTTGACACATGCGCCTTTGGATCTCATATGTACCTCTTCCGGCCGTGTGGCTGTAGACAAGTCACACAACATCCCTGAGTCAGTCTCCACGCCTGGCAGACAGTCATTGTGAGGGATCCGTTACGTCCTCAGCTCTAGGTCCCTCGCCCCGGAAGGGACTCCAGTACCAGCAGCTTTGGTACAGGAGGACCATGGCAGTCCCTTCCCATCTGGCCCGTCACACCTGCAGAGGACGTCCCAGTGTCCCATGTCCTGAGCAGGCCCTTGGCTGGCGATCGGGGGCCTGCTCTCGGGGACCCTGGGCCCTGACTCCCAGCCCCAGCACCTCCCTCCTTAGCAGGCCCCCAGCTGAGCAACCAGAGGCCACCATGAGTGTCTCAGTGACCTAGGCCACCACCCTGCCCAGGATCCCTCCTCTGACTCAGTGGGGAGATTTGGGACCCTTAGGGGCCAGACGAAAGTGGTTGGCAGCAAAACCACTTAACCGTGTGACCTTGGAAAAGCGACTCAAGTTTTCTGCGACTCGGTGTCCTCCTCTGTGCAATGGGGATAACAATCGCATGTGTGTCACAGGGTTGTTGTGAGGATTCCTGAGTTACCGTACCTGTGATGCTCTTAGGACAGTGCCTGGCACATAGTGAGCGCTGAGCATGTTGGCTGCCATCACTGTCATCTCCATCATCTCTACTGTTGTCACCGTGGCTTCCTGTTCGATGGTGGAGTTCCAGCTAGTGGGTCTACCGGCCACATTGCTGCAGGAACACCCTCCCCGTTCACCCTTCACCCCTTACCCCTTGGGATTTTTGAGGCTCAGCCGTGAATCCCTGAGGGGAGCAGATGCACCACTGCCCACCACAGAGAGGGGGCCCCATTCTCCCTCCAGCCCTGGCTGGCCTAGGTGGCGTACCTGGCCCCGGGCCCGAAGAATGACCCCCACCACTCACACTCCGTTACGGGGTCCTTTCAGAAACATTCATCCTGTCTCCACGGTAGGGCCGCGGAGGCCCAGAGCAGCCCCGTGGCTTGTCCGTGGTCCCACGGCTGGCCTCGCAGATCCCAGGTAGCCTGCCTGAGCTCACACAGCCTTCCTTCCGACCGTTTCCGAATGGCCCATCTCCCCATCTGACTGTGTGACAGTAAATCATTTTAAAGACTTGGCATTTCCGAGAGGAGCTGGAAAATACCAGGCCGGAGTTCAGAACGTGTGAAGCATCTTTCATTTAGCAAGTCCTGAGCGGTGTCTAGAGGGGGCAGGCGGCCTGGGAAATGTCACGGGGAGGAGCCGCCAGCGCTCCCTGCCCTGCCCTGCCCACCCACCCACAGACAGGCCGTGCACCTGCTGGCATTTAATTCCTGTGTGGCTGACAGGCAGGAAGGCTTCCCCCAGAGGCAGGCTTGAAGGCACCTGCTGTGATTTCCCCTGGGGGCCGGGAGATAGCCTGAGGGCGTGGGGGCCGAGGGGTGGGGAGGCAGAGGGACTGGGGAGCCAGCCAGAGGGAAGCTGAGCCTCCCTGTGAAGTCATAAACAGTGGTTTTCACCTTCTCTGATGCATCTTTTAATCTCTGTCCTCAAGCCCTTGATCCCAAGCCCTGGGCTCCATGGAAGCTCTCCCCACCCCTCCTTGGGTGCCACGACCCCAGGCTCTGCTACTGCAGCAGGAGAATCTGCCCTGCCTCACCAATACTTGGGACCTGCTAGTTCAATCCCTCTTTGAGCTTCAGTGTCCACGTCTGTAAAATGGGGGCGATGGTGACACCCACTAGCAGGATCACAGAGAGAGCTCAGTGAGCTCATGCAGGGAAGGATCCTAGCCCTCTCTGACCAACTTCCCAGCCCTCCCTGATCTAAGGGAGCTCCACAGGTGGAGGCAGCAAAGGAGAAATAATAATCTCTACCACTTAGTTGTGACTGTATATGCGGGCATTGTGCTAAGCACTTTGCACACCGCTTTTTATACCTGTGAAGTAGGTAATGTCTTCCTTCCTGAAGCTCAGAAAGGTTAGATTGCTTGTGTAAAGCCCAGTGTCTAACCTCCTTTGCCATACGGCCTCCTGGGCTCCTCAGGGAGTTGCCCTGCCTAAGTTAGTACACCCGTTCGCCCATTGCCCTGCCCATCTATCCAGAGCACTGTACAGTACCTTGGGGTGGCCCAAATGCCTGGAGATGGCCAGGGTTTTAGTTGAAGATCCATAGGTAAACCCCCGGGATCCGCGGGCCCGTGAACTTGCGGGTCGGACTGTGAGTGTGTGCAGGGGTGCTGGGGAGCTTCTGCAGGGAGAGGCCACAGAGCCTTTTTCAGAGTCTGCTGGGGAGCAGGACACAGTGTGGCGGAGCAAGGACTTGGGGCCAGGTTTCTGCCATTCAGACCTTCCACTGCCCCGCGCCCCTTCTCGGGATACCCTCCCTTGCTCCCCACCCCTTCTCTGGCCCAGGCTGGCTGGGATCCCCCAGATCTTCTCCCTTCCTCTTGCTCCCAAGTCCACCTCTGTTCCCAAGGACTCCAGGACGTGTGGGGTTTGTTCTTCTCCCAGACACAGAAAGCTCGTGTGTTTAACTGTGTTCTGGCTGCTGTCCTACGCTCTTGGAGGAGAGAGAGGAGGGAAGTGAGTCCGGACTGAGGAGTGGAGCCCTGGGACCCCAACTTCTTGTTTGGCTGTGCCTCTTGTTTACTCTGTGAGCTTGCGTGACCCATGGCCCCCTCCAGGCCTGCTTGCTCGTCTGTAAAATGGGAAGCACGGTCCTTCCCTGGCCCATGGCCCAGGGCTGCTGCCGAGGTTGTGTGACATGAATGTGTGAAAGTGCTTTGTACAGTGAGTGCTCTCGGCTCACAGGAAAGATGTTATCTAGCATGGAGTCAGCAAACTTTCTCTGTAAAGGGACAGATAGGAAATAATTTAGGCTTTGTGGGCCAGATGGTCTCTGTCTCGAATATTCAGCTCGGCAGTGGCAGCGCAAAGGCGACCACAGCAATACGTGAACACATGGGCATGGCTGTGAGCTAATAAACTGTTTACAAAAGCAGGCAGGGGCCAGTTTGACCCACCAGCCAGAGTATGCCAACCCCTGATCTAGAAGATGGAGCTTTTCTCAGCTTAGGTCTGCCCTAACCTCTGCCTGCCGCTCTGTGTGTTAGTGGAGCTAATGACAATTTAAAAATGACAAAAGCTACCATTTATTCAGGGCTCAAGTTGTGCCAGGCACCATTCTCAATGTTTTACATGACTTATCTCATTTCACCCTCATTGCATTTTGGTAAGATGGGAACTGTTATTAGTTCCATTTTATAGATGAGGAAACTGAGGCAGAGAGGTGAAATGAAACACTCAAGGTCACACAGCTAATTGTGGTTGGACCCAGCCTTCTGACCCCAGAGTTCTTAGCCACCATGTGCCTGGAGCTGGAGTTGGGGCGTAGAAGTGACGACCTTCTTGGTCCCCCAGCCTCTCTAGGGACTGTTCCAAGTGTCTGGTTTTACAGCCAGGGCCAGCTCAGCCCGTTGGCTTTTCTGCCTCTGGGTGGATCTCACCTGTCCCACCTCTGCCCGCCTAGCCCCCTGCCCTCTCCGGGGATCTGACATGGGCCCCCTCTTCCTGTGACTTCGAGGCGGGGGCTCATTTGAGCACATCCAAGATCGATGTTGTACACGGGAAGGTGCAAATGTAAAGCTGGCTAAAGAGCATAATAGAATTTATGGAAATCGCTGGCTCGCACCGCAGCCCGAGCAATGATGGAGGTGATTATTAATTAATCATGGTCTTGGGGGAACAGTATCAGTGCAAGGAGTAATTAAAATGAAGCATTGTACAGTTGTACCGAATGATGATTTATGAGCCCAAGGAATTGCCGCTCTGCCCTCTCCCCTCCGCAGGCTCAATGGGAAGGATTAACTGGACGGATTGTTTTCAACAAAACGAGTGGCTTGCGGACAGATTTTGATCTGGACATTGTCAGCCTGAAAGAAGATGGGCTGGAGAAGGTGCGTGGGCTCAGGGGAGGAGCAGGGGTTTCTCGAATCCCCCACGACAGACCCCAGGCAGAGGCCCAGAGGCAGGCGCAAGACCTAATCCAGCTGCCCCGCCCAGGGCTAAACGAGATCCCATGTGGCTTGTGCCTCTGTGGGCCCATCAGAGAACAGGAAGACCTGGTGGGACTGGAGGGTGCAGCGGCCAGTGGCCGGGCTATGGCAGACACTCAGCGTGGGCCGCTGGGGATGCTTAGCCTGGGAAACACGACAGAAAGCTCACGGGGGAACAGACTATCTCTGAGTCCCCACAGGGATGTCATGGGGCAAAAGGACAGACAGCAGGGAGTGTCATCCTGAGGAGTAGTGAGCTCACTGTCACTAGAGGCATTTAAGCAAAGACAGAGCGATTGCTTGTGCGGGAGACAGGAGGTGACTCTTATCCTGGGAAAGAGGTTGGAGCATGTAGATTCTGAGCCCTCCCACGAAGGCTCCTAAGGCCTCTGTGATTGCAGAGAGTTTGGAGGGGGAAAGCAGGCCTGCCTGGGGCCTCCCATCTGGCTAACACAGAAATGTTACAGTGAGGCCAGTCCTCATCGCTGGGCACCTTCCCAGCATACGCTGTCAGAGTCAGACTGCTGGGCTCAGAAGGGTATTTTAGGTGAGTCCCCAAGTCTTGGCATTCCCTGAGACCTGGGGTCTGGGGGCTCAGCCACACTCTGCCCTAGCAGGCTGGTGCCCGGGAGCCACTGTGGCACCTCTCCAAGCCTGCAAGGCGGGGTGTATAAAACGCAGGGAGCAGAGGCCAGGAGAGTGGAGGGGCCTCCGCTGGTGCGTCCGCGCCTCAGGGTTCTGACTGCTCTCTCCTCCCTGCCCTGCCCTGGCTCAGGCCTCTTATGTGGATTATTTTAACACCTCGCCCTGGGTCTTGAGCCTTCCAGCCATCCCGAGTGTACACACAGATGAGGCTTCCCCAAGCACAGCGCACCCTGCTCTGAAACTGCCTGTGGCTCCCCAGGGCTGAATTATTAAGCTTCAGCCCCTCACCTGGGCCTTTAAGACCCTCCAAGAAATGCCCCCGCTGGCCTCTCCAGGCCTGGTGTGTGCAGCTCCCTGAAGCATACCATGGTCCATTCACACTCGCTTCCTCCTGTCCTTCCAGGTCTTTGACCGTGCAGTTGCCCTGGTTGTGGGATGTGACCTCTGTCACTCGGGCACGAGCCTGGCTCTGCCTGGCCCAGCGCTGGCGTCATTGTACCTGTGGCCATGGTTACTCTTGTCACTCACTCCTGAGTTTCTCTCCGACTCCTGGGAGCCACTCTGAGACAGGGGGAGGGCTGGGGAAACCTCACCATTCCTCTGCCACTGTTTCATGCCACATGTAGCATCAGTCTTAGGGAAAGGGGCTGTGGCCTCCCTACCTAAGATCGTCAAGGCCACTTGATTCAACCCTATACACACTACGTGAGTTCTCATCAAGAATCTTCCAGCTTCTATTTAAACTCCTGCAGTGACAGGGAGGACTCTTCCTCTTCTGGCAGTCTATGATGAATGCCATATTCACTCAAGTGGCTATCCCATTTTTGCTCTCTCAGTTGCCCATCTCTGGGGATAGCCCCAGAATTTGAGGCAGGGCAATGAAATGGCATGCATGTCCCCACTTCGCGCTCTGTGCCACCGCAGGCATCAGTGATTGACCATTGGAGCACTCTTTCCACCTGAGCCCACCTGCAGCATCCTTCTCCCAACAGCCCTCCAGGCAGCTGGTACAAATTGACCATAGCTAATACTCAAGAAAAACTCCATTATCCCTGGACAAAGGTTGGCCTGCAGAGGCTTCTGGTCACAGCCACCTGGATTGTGAGCAGAGAGCCTCTGCAGGCTGCATCCTCCTCAGTCCTGACTGTACTCGCATGCCCCATAGCACCTGGTGTCTAGCAGGGCATGCAGTCGGAGCTCAGTGGATGCCTGACGGGGTGAGGGTTCCTGCTGTCCATGCAGCCTCTGGACAGATGCTTGTTGAGTGTGTCCTTCCCCAGGTGCTCTGCTAGCCACCCTCGTGCTAACTTGGCTCTGAGCTTGGCCCACTTAAGAGAAGAGCCTCTTCAATGCCATCTGCCTGTCTCTTCCCCTTGTGGCCCTGGGTGGTCCACGTAGGCAGAGATCCTACCCTGAGGGGGATGCAGAGCTCCCAAACACGGCCACTCTGCCTCTCATATTATCACTTCTGTTTGCTAAGCCGGGTCATAGCTGATCCAGCCAGCTCCAGCCGGTGGCTTTGGGAGGATTAAGGCAGAATTACCCAAGCATAATTACATGTCTCTCTGCTATCTGCTTTGCACAGCTCTCTTAATGGGATGTTTGCATTCGGCCTCTCTGTTTAATTGATTAAGTTTCCTGAGTACCCCCCAACTGGGCCAAGGACAGAGTGGGCATGCTGAAGCCTTCCTTGGGTGAGGGGAGCTGAGATCAGGCAGAGCTGGGTTGATTTGGGTCAAAAAGGACCTTTAAGAGGCCCAGGGCTTTAGGATCATTTGTAAACTTGACCTTTCCCTCCCCCCCTCTAGCCTCAGGCCTGGTATCAATAAGGATGCTATAGGGAGAGAGATTATGCCACCTTGGCCGGAGCATCTGCCAGTTTAGAAGTAAAACCACAAAGCAAACTGCCTTCAAACCCAGCAGCACCCAAGGGTGAACCCAGGGAGCTTCATCCTCTCCTGTGCGACCACCCCCAAAACAGCCACCAAGGCCGGCCTCGTGCCCCAGCCTGCCTTCCTGCACATGACACTGTTCACTGTCCTTTACAGGGTCCACAGATGTTTAGTGAACGTCTTCCTCGTTCCAGGCCCTGTCCTGGGCTTTGGAAGGCATCTGCACCTGGGAGCTGACGGGGGCTGAGGCCTGATAAGTGAGCACCCAGGTGCCCGGGGTGTTCCCCAGGAGATGTCCCAGGGCAGGACCTCGCATTGACCATGGACCCCTGATTCCCTCCAGCATCGTTTAGCAGCTGCGCAGCCCTAGGGGTCCCTGGGGCTGTCTGTGCACTTACCGTCTCCCTCTGTACCTTCCCTTTCAGCTGTGATGAGTTTGCCAGCAAGTGGGGGCTGCAGAATTCAGGAGACTCAACACCTTGGAGGCCTCAGCGGGGGAGGAGGGAGAACAGCAGGGTTGTCATCAGAACAGTCAGTTCAAAACTCGACAGCAGACGATGAGGACGGTGATGGGCTTGGAGACATGGAGAAAGAATGGGTAGACTGAGGACTCAGCATCCTGCTTTCTGTCTGTCTGTCCTTCCAGGTTGGGGTGTGGAGTCCTGGCGATGGGCTCAACATCACGGAGGTCGCCAAAGGCCGAGGCCCTAATGTCACGGACTCTCTGACAAACAGGTCACTCATCGTCACCACAGTGCTGGTAAGAGCCTGCAGCCCCTGCAGGAAGGACTGTCTCACCTGGAGTGGGTGACCTTGTGGGCTGGACAGACCTCTCTTTCCCCCAGCTGTCACAGATGGGGTACCTCTTACGAGGCTGCTGGGGGGCAGGAGGATGGTGGCCGTGGGACTGCAGGAAGGTGGAAACGCTTAGGGTCTCAGAGAGCAGCTGGGGCACAGCAACTCCGCTCAGGACCACGAGCAGGAGCCCCTGTGCTTTTCCCTCTCACCCCACTCACTCCGTGGGCCCTAACATCTGAGCAAGATACACGATGGGGTGGCAGCAAGGGAGGTAAACTGCCCTTTGCAACAGGACTCGGTTCCCAGGGAAAGGCCCTTCCCACAGGTCAACCCACACGTGGTGGGGGTGTGGCCACACCCAGAGAGCTCAGTGGGTGCTGGGAGTCTGTACACATGCCACAGTCTCCAACGTTGTGTCCCAACAGCCATCAGCCACAGCCACTGCCCCTGAATGGAACTGCATCCCATCCTCTCTCCACTCCCCACTCCTCACCCCTTCCAGCCCAAGAAGGGGCTCCTGGGGTCTCCCACAGGTGCTCTGCACCTTCGAGCTCGCCAGTAGGCAGGGGACAGACCGGGCCACCGGCCTCCTTTTGCTGACCAGAGCTGCGCCAGCTCCGTGTGCACCAGGCCCTCCTGGAAGGCCCCAGCGTGCCCACAGGCTCAGCACGGACCCTCTCAGGGACACAGCACTGCTCTTGGGGCCCCAGCGGGGCATCCTGCGGGGAGGCAGCCCAATCACAGCCCGGTGGGCTCCGACTGAAGACCGTTTGAGGACAGGTCTGGCTCTAGTCAGTGTGTACTGTAACAAAGCATGTATGTCTGTAAGGACCATGTGCTGAGGTCTTTCCTCTGCACGCAGGGAGCTCAGCCCATTTGGGGTTACGTAAGGCTGCCCCAGAATGGAACCTTCCGTGGTGCTCGGACAGGGTTTGCACCCACCTGTGTCCCTGCAGAGGCAGCTCAGAGGGCCCTATTGGACGGTCTTATGCCCTCCCCTCCGGGGTAACTCACCACGTATGTGCTCTGTGGCTGGGTGGTGGACGTCATGGAATGGGAAGGGGGGTGACAGGAAGAAACCCCATCCTTCCAGGAGTCCCAGGGAGTGGCAGACACCAGGGTGCTGTCAGCATCTAGAGAGGAACTTTAGCCTGTGAATTTCATCACCAGCCCCCAGGGTTATGATCACTGAGAGGATCCACGTTAAAGGCGACAGAGATCCCATGGTGGTTCCAGACAAGTTGCTGGGAAAGCAGGAGGAGGTGGCCCGGAGAGACACTGACTGACCCTCCTCCTTGGGGCAAGACCCACATACTAGCATCTTCCCAACAACCACACATCCTGCCGGACTTTATTGATCAACTTTTTGTTAATTAAACAAATATAAAAACCAGACTACTAAAACCAATAAGTGAAAACATCTCAAAAGGAACAGGAAAAAACCCATAATGTAAAAAATGTAAAAGACAAAAATAAACACGTAACAAGCGCAAAGGGATGAGAGTGAAGACTGATGCGCAGTTAAAGGAATATCGATGCAGACAAAAATAGAAAAGACAGGAGAGTGGAGAGGGAACAAAATGAAAAGGTTAAAAGGAATATAAGCAAGAGAAAATGAAGACAAGAAATGAGATAAAAAGGGAAGATATTAAGAAAGACGAAAAATTAAATAATTTATAGCTCTGACTAGGCAAGGTAAAAAATGTAAAACCAAAATGTCAAAAAGCAAGAGGATAAAAGTGTGACAAAGCTAAAATATAAAAGGTTAAAAATAAAATAATAAAAAGGTGATAAAAGATTAAAAGCAGGGCCGCATGGAACGGGAGATATAAATAAAACACTTTTCATGAGGCAAGATTTTAAACAGGTAAAACCAGTCTGATTTAAGGGATTAGGAGGGGAGATGATTGAATGAGCTAAGGCGACTCAGTCACAAAACAATACTCTGAACACTGAGAGGCAGCTAAGGATCACGTTCCCAAAGCATGCAAAATATAAGCACCTGGAAAGAGCAAAGGGTTACAGTTCATTGAAATGGCGGCAGCCTGATTTCAAGGGCATAAAACCCTTCTGCAGAGGCACGCGGGATTCTTCTGCACGAGCAGGGGAAGAAGCCGGCGGACGCCCCATGCTCTTGACCTGTGAATACTCAGAGCTTCTTTGTCAATACTTGCAGCTTCTTGCAAAGGTCCCCGACCTTCTATGGAGGGCTCGCCCCCAGCATCCAGCTGGCTCCCGGGCATCCCAGGGGCCAGGGAAGGAGAGAAGCCCCTCTTGGCCCACAGCCTGGCCACAGCTCCGTCTGTCCCGCACCCCTCAGCTGCAGGGCATCCAGGCAGACACGAGCCCAGCAGTCCTTTGGGACATGCGGTGTGTTCGGAACACAGGGTCAGAGCCATGGGATGATTAAGAACACGCGCCTTTGGGGTGGAATCCTGGCTTTCCTGCTGACTTACTGAGTGACCCTGAAAAATCACTTACCCGCTCTGTGCCTCAGTTTCTCCATCTGAAAAAGGGAGGTGATAATGATCTTACCTACATCATGAAGTTGAGAGGATGAATGATTAATACGTATAAACGGTACGGAGTGAGTGCTAAGTGATAGCTGTTAGTGTTATTCGTTATTATTGATTACAGATCCGGTCCCCAGTGAGCTCAGGCTTAGCACAACATGCAGAGTGAGAGTTCTGGAGAAAACCTCTGCTCTGGCCACAAGCCTGAACGCCACCAAAGACACCCCTGGCCATGGCCACAGAGGTGATCTGTAGCACAGGGCGCATTATGTTATAAATTTGAATTTGCATTTGAATGCCACTCTCTATTGGTTACACTTGGCTGCTGCTTAGAATTTTGTTTCCCAACTGATCCCTGAAGGCATTAGGGTTTGCGACCTCCTGAGCCCCTTGTAGGCTCCTGCTGAGACATAAAACTCCAGATCGACCGCCGACCTCATCTCCTGCCTCGGCCACGGTCAGAGCTCCTGGGCCTGATGTCACAATAATTCCCTGCCCCTCGGCCCCATTGCCTTGACCTCTGACACAGCTGCTGACCCACTTGAAGCAGATTTCCCACTGCCCATGGATGGGACCACCAACCATCTTAACCCCATCGTGTGGTGTCAGTACTCACACGGTCTGGGGGTGGCCCACAATTCAGCTCTCTCCATCCCCTCTGCCTGGAGATCACTGAAGGGCCGGCTCTGCTTGTCCCTGTGGGGCAGTGAGAGAAGCTTCATCGATTCTGGAGGCAGGGGAATGGAGGGAATGTCCCCCAATGGGGACCAAACATGTGACACACAGCCTTTACAAAGGTCTGCAAGAAACTCCCTATGTCCAGCTGGAAGTATCCTCAGAGTCTCCTGGGAGAGAGATGCCCACTTCCATGCAAGGACGGGTCTGGGGCCACCTGAAAAACCTAGAGATGCTCCAGACACTCCAGGGAATGTTCCCAAAAGGCTTAGCGTGGTCTGCATGTCCTGGAGTCCTGGGGGATAGTCTCAGGCTGGGGTCTGTAGGACAGCTGCAAGGCAGTGGGGAGTGGCCCAGCCTGGCCCAGCCCCAGCTGCTGTGGCTGAAAACCCAGCCCCATGCTTAGCGGTCTGAATGCAGGACCTCCACCTCCTGCTGAGAGCACAGGCCCTGCCTGTCTGGGAGCGTGTTGTCAGGGCAACAGCACTTTGAGTGACAGGCAGATCCCAGGGTACAGGAACCAGGGTATCAGTACAGGAACATCAAACTACTCTGCCCTAGAGAACAGGGCCTGGATCCAAGAGCCCTGATGAGAGGGGTTTCTCCTCCCTTTCTTTCCCCTGGAATCTGGCTAAGGCAGAAGGCAGCAGCTCTGTGTGGGCTGCCCCCAAACCTACCTGCTCTTCTCCCCTGTCATGAACCCTGAGATTAGATGCTAAAGATGCCTTGCCCTGGACAGAGAGATGGACAGAGAGCCCTGACACCACCCTCTCTGGCCCTTCGGAGCTGTAGGCAGCCTTCCCATTCCTGAGACTGAAACAGCAGCAGCAGAAGCCTGGAAGCCTGCCCTCCCCCGCCCCCTCTCTGCCCGGCCCCAGCCTCTGTTCTGGTTCCGCTCTTCCTTGAGCTCATGAAAAATTCATCTGCCCAAACCTCAGCTCACACACCGAGAAAAAACACCCGACCCACTCCTGGGGGCCCTGCTTTTGAAGGTTCAGGGCTCTTTTGGCTGCTGATATGAGCAGTGGAGTCGGCGTGCGTGTGGGTGTGTGTGCGGGTGAGAGACCGGCTATGCACAGGTGTCTGAGTACTCACTGGCGGGTGCATCGTGCCGTGTGCACATCGCGACCCACATAGACTCAGCTGCCAGGCAGGCTGAACCCTCAGCACCCAGCGGCGGGAAAGGAAAAAGCTAAGGCCAGAATGTGGGCTGGGAGAACCATCCCAGGCCAGGGGACCATTTTAGGCCCCTCCTGCTGGGAAGACAGGACTCCTAATGCTCTGTCCTGGTCCTGACTGGCAGAGGCCAAGGCCCAGGGTCCGAGCAGGGCTAGCGGACAGAACCCCTGAGAATGTGGTATATCTGTGCCAGGAGCGTTGTGCGTACGTGTGCGTGCGTGTGTGTGTGGATGTGGGTTGATACTGCCTAACTCGGAAGGGGGCTTGGGAATGCGGCTCTCAGGTAGCTAAGCCCTGGATCCTTCTCTGCTTGGGGATAGCCCCTGGAACCCCCTCTTCCACGGCCATGGGTCCTGTCACTGGGAGAAGCTCAGCACTGGGCCTGGCTTTCGCACTGACGTAAGCGATCGTAGAGAAACCAGAGCGAGAGCCCTGGCAACGGAAAGTTGGAAACGGTTATTTTTCTGGGCCCTTGTTTTCTGTGACTTGTTGAAGAGAAATATTACCCCTGCTCCCACGGCTGCTCTCCCAGAGCAATAGGAGAGCGTGAAGTTATGAAATTGAGGGCACCTTCACTGAGCAATCGATTAGCAGCCGAGAGAGCTTGTGAATTGGCTGTCTGGACATTTCCAGTAATAAATTGTGAAATAGTCCATGAATAAGTAGTTGGCGGAGTTCAGAATTACCCCCTAGGAAATGTTGCAGGTCTAGAGACACATTACTAAGGCGAGCACCATTTTAATGCTCTGGGCTTTGGCTGTTAAATATGTATGCCATCCGCAAAGCACTTCCCGAAATTAATGGCATTTTACAGCTGCTCCGAAGGCAGCGTATTTATATGGAGATGTATAGATTCTGGGGCTGTGGTGGCTTCACAAATGAAGTGCTAATTTTAGAGGATTGGGCTAGGGAGGGGCGTGGAGAGAGGGTCAGGGAGTGAGCTACATCAGGGACCTTTCCTGAAATGGTTTTCCACTGGCCATGGTCTTTAACCTTTGATGACATTGGGAGTGGTCTCCAGTCTGGATAGGTCAGTGCAGTAACAGGACAACTAGTACACCCGAAGGAGAAGAAGACGATGATGCCGATATTAATAATAATAATTATAATTATAATATTGGCAGCTAACATTTGCCAGGCACTATTCTGAGTGCTTTTCATTGATTGACTCATTTTATCCTCCCAACAACCTTGTAAGGTGGGTTCTATTTTTTTTTTTTTTTCACACTTTACAAAAGAAGATAGATTTTGTCTAGGATTTTGTATGTGGTTGGTAGGTCCCCTGGAAAAGATGGTACCATCTCTCTAATTCTTCTCTTGAACTAAAGTCAGGGCCACCAGGTACAGTGGTGCAGCTTGTTCACTGCACAAGAGCATCAACCAAAAGGATGAGTTGGGACCGAAATCTCACCCAGGCCCTGCTCGCCAGGCCTCATGCCAGGGTGCAGGGCAGCATCTGCCCAGAGACGAATTTGCATAAAGGCAGTGTATGGACCAGCCAAGGTTCCCTGTCCAGCCTCAGCGCCTTTCCCAGGCCCCACCTGGACTCTTCTCCAACCTTGATGAGCTGCCTACCCGGTTAGAGGGTGAGCGTGAGAGGCACTAGATTCCGCGTGGTGCCTTGCCAAGGATCCCCCTTCCTACCCAATTAGACTGAGAAGTGGTTTTCTCAGAATCCCTGGAGAGGTGGGAACCCCTTGGGGAGTCACACACACTCCCTGGCTCTTTCTCTCAAGCATCCCAAAGACTGCTGAAAAGCTGGGATGGATCAGTCATGGGGTGGGATGGGATTCTGAGAGGTAGTGTTGCTAGAACCCATAGAATCGAGCCTTCCTGCCACAGCAGAAGCCCGGAGCCCCGCAAGAGGCTGCGGGCGAGTTTCTCTCCTAGAACTTCTGACGAGGGTCTGCACTGGGGCCTCCACTGCTCACCTCACCTCAGGGGCCCATGAGGTCAAGGGAATGGCCCTGCCGGTGGCGAGGACAATGAGACAGGTGTGTGCCTTATTGTGGGCACGTGGACATGAGCTTCCCGGCTTACATGCCTTCTGCCGGCCGACGGTTATAACCCACCAGCGGAAGGCTTGGGGCATTGCGACACCTGGGCGCTGAGGTGGGTGTGAGGAGTGATGGGTGACAGGAAGAGGCAGAGGAGCTCAGGCAGAGACAGGGCAAGGGACGGATGAAGGAGGCCCAGACAAGTCCAAGAAGACTGGAGCTGTCATCCAGGAGCAGGCGCAAGGGGAGCAGCTCTCGACCTGATTTGGGGATCTAGAAAGGTCCATAGGCAACCTTCCTGAGGGGTCACCTGCTCACCTGGGAGAGGCTCCATGGGGCTCAGGGTCTCTGGCACAGAACTCACACTCTGGGGTCAACCCAGTTCAGATCGTCCCTCAGTGCCAGCTGGGTGGCCTCACACAAATCACTTGTCCTCATGAACTCCCCTTTCTGCATCTATAAAATGGGATCACTAATAACTGCCCCAAGAGGTTGGCGTTAAGGTTAAGTGAGACAATGGCAGCTTCTGTCTGCTGAGCCCTGGTGCCCTGCTGGGCTCTGCGGGACCTCTGCAGGCATTGTCTCACGTGCCGATTGACCAGGCCCCGGCACAGCCACAGACAAACGCAAGCTGTCACTGTTATCAGCAATCAGTCACCCGGCAGATCCTAAGGCAGGGACTGAGGAGATCCTTGGAAAGAGAGAAAGGTATCAGGGAGTGTGTAGATCTAATCTTTTAAGTGGGAGTTGAGCGGGCAGTCAGAGCAGACACTTGCAGAAGGGCTTTCTACAGCAGTGTCCGCAAACTTGAGTGGACATCAGAATTCCCTGGAGGGCTACCAAAAGCACAGATTCCCTGGGCCCACCCAGAGTTCCTGGTTCAGTTAGTTCTGGGGTGGAGCCCGGGCATGTGCCTTTCTAACAAGTTCCCAGGTGATGCGGATGCTCCTGGTCCTGGGACCACATTCTAAGGACCCTGCCCTGTGTTACTAGACTTTGGGATCAGACAGTCCCCAGTTCAGATCCCTGTTCCACCGCTCACTAGCTCTGTAGCCGCTGGGCATTTAAATCCGTAAGTACCTACTGAGCTCCCCACTTTGTACCAGGGGCTGCTGTAGGTGGCCGTGCGTGAGGCCCCAGGCTGGCTCTCAGGAAATGTGCTTCCCTTCTCCTGGCTTAACAGACCATTCGTCTGACCACCCCAGTGGTTTTGTAAAAACACATGTTCTGGCCTAGGTTCTCCAGCCCAAGCCCGCCTCCACCCTGCCCGCCAGGCTTCAGCAGTCCCCTCCCATCTGTCCCTGCAGGAGGAGCCCTTTGTCATGTTCCGGAAGTCCGACAGGACCCTGTATGGGAACGACCGGTTCGAGGGCTACTGCATCGACCTGCTGAAGGAGCTGGCCCACATCCTGGGCTTCTCCTACGAGATCCGGCTGGTGGAGGATGGCAAGTACGGGGCGCAGGACGACAAGGGCCAGTGGAACGGCATGATCAAGGAGCTCATCGACCACGTAAGCCCGGCGGGACCCCTGGGAGGCTTGGCGGAGCGCTGTGTGCACCAGGGCTGGCCGTCCTGGCAGGCGGGGGCCTGGGGGCAGGGGAGATGTGACCCTGGGGGTCGGGGGCGCCCCCGTGCAGATGTGTGCCCCAGCTCTCTCGGGCCTGCCCTGCTCACTCCTCTCCGTACAGACACACTCGTGCCCGACTCAGCGCCAGCCCCACTGGCAGCTTCGACGCGCTGGTTCTAAAGGATTCCCTCCACTTCTCAGTACCTTCTTCTGCTCCTTTCAGAGCCACCAAAGCGTGTCCCAACCATGTGCATGAGGTGCCAGCACGAAGCACTTCACCAGACTCTGGGACACAGAGATAAACCTGTCACCACCTTGAGTAACTTCCAGTGGGGGTCCGGGGAGCTGAGGCCTGGGGCGATGAGCAAGGCTCCACTGGGAGGCATCAAGGGGCGGCCTCTTACCCTGCCTAGGACTGGGGAGGGGACCCAGGGGAGCACGGTGTGTAAGTGGGCAGGGCAGGGAGAGGGAGCAGCCAGTGGGAGGGACCTGGGGTTCTTGGGATATTGAGAGAAAAACAGGGAGAAGCCACAGGCTGGGGTGACAACAGCAGGGGAGGAACCAGGAGGCCCTGGGTCTGAGTCCGGTTCTTCACTCATTAGCTGTGGGAACAGGGGCAAGTCACTCAACCTCTCTGAGCTGTTTGCACATCTGTGAAATGGGCGCATGAATACCCCTCCCCACAGGATTGTTGCGCTACTGGCGCAGGGCCCAGCCCATAGGAGGGTCAGTACGAGGGCACCTTGTAAGATGCTATAAGCAAACACATCATAGCTCTTAGAAGCCCAGGCTGTGGTCCAGTAGACCTGGGATTCCAGTCCCAGCCTTGCCACCTGCTAGATGTGTGCCTGGGTAAGTTCATCAACCTCCAATGAGCCTCAATTTCTTCATTTCCGAAATAGGATAATTAGCAACCACTGTAGTTCCTAAGGCTGTTGGGAGAATCAGATGGGGCCCCATTCGCACGGCTCACTGGCACATGCTGGCTCAGGGCCCTCAACCTGCCTAAAGCATTTTCTATCAAAGAGCTGCCATGGGATGCAAGGACCGGACCCATGCTAGACCTCACAGGGTCCTTCTCTCATTTGTCCTTGTAACAGCCCAGCAAGGTACGTACTGTTATTAACAGCCTTTTCGCAGATGAGGAGGCTGAGACTAGAAAGGTGAAGGCCCTCAGCTGGTAAGTGGTAGAGGTGGGATTCAGAGTGGTGGAGTTGCGGAGGCTCTTGGCCTCCTAGCCCTGTGCTCCAGACCCTCAAAGAGCCATCCTGACCCCAGGGGCCAGGGCAGAGGAAGTTTCGTGTAGTAGATCTTGCAAGCTGAAAAGTGCAGTAACCCCTAACCAGCCAAAGGTTGGGGGTCACTATGGCTTCGCCTCTCCAGGGTGGGAGCGGGTGACACTGGGGCCTTCTCTTGCCTCTGTGTGAGGGGAGCTGCCCTGCAGAGACCTTGCAGGTTGCACGTGGGAGGGAGGCTGGAGCTGAAGGCATGACGGCTCAAGCAGAGCCTGGCCCCGTGGAGTCATTTCCAAGGCCCTGGCAAATCAGGCTCCCGGGGGAGTCTGGTAGGAGAGGCTAATGGTACAGAGCATGAACTTGGCCTGGGTTTGGTTCCCACTCAGCCGTTTACCAGCTGTGTGTTCCAGGACTAGTTTCTTAACCACTCTGTGTTTCAGTTTCCACATCTCTAAAAGGGAAATGGTATTAATCGGAACTACCTCATAAGATTGTCATGAGGATGAAGTTAGCATATGTGCGTTACATAGGCGGCACCGTATCCGTATTTGCTTTTTGTTTTTTTTAATTTTATCCTTACAGCTGTTTCTTGGAGACTGGGGAGGGGGCTTCAGGACGTCCCTTTAGCTCCCTGAGCTCCAGTCATTCTGCCCGACAGTGAGAATAATGACACCCACCCCGTGTTCTTCCCAGCTTGTTGTGAGCCCAGAGGAGACAACTGGTGGGGAAGCAGCTTCTAGATTGTAGAACTCAGTATAAATGGAAGGGAGTGTGTTGTCACTGTTATTAGTAATAACTATAATTATTATGGAAATTAGTCGGCAGGCCCCGGAGGCATCTCCGTCTTACCCACTCCCCTGCACTTGGTGAGGGGGCCTTGGATTCTGGGGCTCTGGGGGTGGGGGGCTCTCAGTCTGTGGTTTGCAGAGGTGAGCGGGGCTGGGGGGGAAGGGGATCAGATCACGTGGAGAGCGGAGGCCACCTGCGGAAGCGAGCGGGGCTGAGCCAGCCTCGCCACCCACCGCAGCTGCAGGGGCCCGAGAGCTATGAAGAGCCGTGGCCAGGAGGTGTGATCAGAGAGACCCAACGGCAGCCAGACCTTCCTGAGCTGCCCCTCAGCGGGGGGAGGGGGTAGCCCTATCCGCGTCCACCGCACAGCTGGGCGGCACTTCGGGCAGCCCCGTATCCATCAAGACCGCGGGCCCTGACAGAACATGCAGGGGACCTTGTTAGTCCCGATTCCCTACAATTGATGAGCCTATTAATCCTAGCTTGGTGCCATTTTTAATAACATCATAACCATTTATTAGTGTCGTCAGATAATTAGTCTCCTCACTAGCCCATAGAAAGCGTGGTAAAGGCCTGGCAATATTATTACTTCCTTATTAGGGATCTGAACGTAGGCATAAAAATGATGAATGCCCCCCTCTGTGAGTATCTGCCCCCCGGGGCCCATCCAAACGCCCCGGATGGGGCCTCTGACCAGCAGGACTTGGAAAGCTCTTCCTAGACACTGCCCGCTCGCCTCCGTCCCGTGGCGTGTGGCTTTCCAAGGGCAGTAGAGGAAGACGGGGCACCCAGAGGAGGCATCCGCCTCCCGCTCACACGCTCACCATCCCCAAGTCGCCTTGAACTATGGGGCAACTAACATGATTAAACAGAGCAGTGACGACTCCGCCGTCCCCCATCTCTCCTCCCAAAGGTCACTCTCTCCATATTCCCTGCCTGCTTGCTCTCACATTCCCCTCCTCAAAAGTCTTCTACTCACATCTGTGCCTTAAATCATTCCTGTGTGTTTTTATGATTCCAGAGTCCTATAAAAAAGAGCTCAAGTTCTGGGTCTGGCACATTTCTGCCGACAGTGGGAAGATTATTCAACCTCTCTGGCCTCCATTTTCACATCTATGAAATGGGGATAATAAAAGAGCCTTCTAACCAGGGTTCAAGGGAAGATTTAATGAGATATGGCACCAAAATGCTCAACAGAGTGCCCAGCGCTCCGTGAATGCTCAGTACACGGAAGCTGCCCTGCTCATCACTATTCCCTCCAAGGGCAGCCTCCCTGTCTAAGATATGGCCATGATTGAACGTGAGGGCAGCGGGAGGGTGGCCCATCAGCTGTAGTCATCCTGCTAGGCCACAGGGACCTAGACCTGACTCCACTAAATCCAAATAGGTAGCCCCAGGAAACTGACTCACATTGATCAGACTCACAGGAAACTGAGGCACACACCAGGTACTACCCCCTTACTTTACTTGGGATATTGGCCTTTTCTCATACTAGGAACCAACTCCCCATCCCCTGCCATCCAGAGCTTCTGTGCCCTGGCACCAGGTGCCCAGGAGCCTGCTTGGGGAATGTGGGGACAGAGCTCTAAGAGTGGAGAGCCTAAAGCCAAGAGGAGAGTTACTGCTGGAGGAGGGGGCCAGAGACAAGCCTTGAAGAGTCTTGAGTGCTAAACTGAGGAGTTTGATTTTAATCCTGAGCGCTATGGGACACAACTGAAAGATGTGACATCAACCTGGCACTTGAGGAAAGTCGCTCTGCTGCTGGGCCAAACTGGAGCCAGCATGGAGGCCACCACTGGGCTGGGTGGGGGTGAGCATGGTGGTCTCACTCAGAGTGTTGCGGTGGGAAAGGATGGAAGGAGATAAGGGGGTAGAATTGATGAGATTGGTGTTTGGCTGGATGGAGGAAGTGGGAGGAATTCTAATTGGGACAGCTAGGGAGGTGGTGGTGGCATTCCCAGATCAAGAGCCCTTGGGGAAGTCGAGGATTTGGGAAAGGAGAGTTCTGGGCATGTTGGTATTGGGGTCGGGTAGGTGGCTGGCCCTGTGGCTGGGAACTCGGAGAAGAGAGCAGGGCTGGAGGCTGAGCATTTGGGTGGTCAGCACAGCCTGCAGGGAGCCTGGGAGGTGGAGACGGGGACTGCTCAGGGACCGCAGAGAGGAGGACTGGGCGGGACCCTGAACAGTAGGAATGAAGGAGCAATCTACAAGACACCTGGGCTGGCAAGAGTGGCGAGGAAGGAGGAGACCCGGGAGAGCACGGGGTGACAGAGGCCCAAGGAGGAGAGGCTCCTGGAAGGGGTCAGGGTCACGGGCTGCAGGGAGGTCAAGGGCGATGAAGAATGAGCAGTGTCCGTGAGTTGGCACAAGCGAGACCTCCTGAGGGTCAGGGTCAGACCCGGCATGGTGCTCGAGTGCTCCTGGCCTCAGACTTTGCCTCAGAGACCCAGAATCCTGTTCTGGATGCTCTCCAAGGCCCTTGACATACTGGGGGAGAAAGGGGCAAGAGGGGGTCTAGAGGTGCTGGGAAAATACCCCCAGGCCGCAGGAAGCCATTAGTTCTTTTATCTCTAAGTTGGTCCATCCCACCGTAGTATGGCCAGATGAGGAATTTTTCCTGCTCATAGATGAGGCTGGACCCAGATGAAGTATGAAACAAGACGGGGACCAGGAGTGGTCATGGGTAGCCTTGCCACCACCCTGTGTCCCCTCTGCTTCCCCATGACACTGAGTGTAGACCAGGGAGGGTGGCTCAGCTGGAAGTGCCCTGTCTGACTCTTCCAGACAGTGAGCACTTGATGGATCGAACTTGGCTATTGCCCCAAAGCCTGGCAGGGGGCCGGACACACGCAGCGCAAGCACTGATGATTTGCACACCTGCCCAGAGACGCAGCTGTGGGATCATGACTAGTGTGGGCTTCCCAGCCGCAGTGTGCAAGGGGAGGGCCTAAGGTCAAGGCCATGACCCCATCGCCCACTGGGTCTCCTATCTTCCAACCAAGAACCAGATCTTATTTCTGGCCTACGTGCACTGGTGTTAGGAAGAGCTCCACACCCCTGTTTATGTGACCCGGGAAAGCTCACTTGGAAGCAAGGCATGCTGAGAACTCACCTGGGGCAGGTCAGAATCCTGGGGGGACAGGGCGGTGGAAGACCAGGTGAGCAGGTGAGGGGTTCAGGAAAGACTTGGTGCCCCATTGAGAGTCACTACATAACTGTCGGCTCCAGAACCCAGACCAGCCTGGGGAAAGGCCTGGAAAGAACCTGGCAGGGGGTTGGGGTCCAGACAAACAGGCACAGGAGAGCAATAGCACTTTGAGGTGAAGGGAGTATTGGGGGAAACAGAGGCCAGAGGGAGCAGCTGGAACGTGCACCTCCCCCTCCCCCATGGGGGGTCATCCCTTCATTCATCAGTTCAACAGCCCTGGGCCTGGGCTCCTAGAGGGCGGAGCCTGAGGCTGGCTGGTGCCACCACTGGGTTAGGGAGCATGATGACAGGAGAGAGCGAGGGGCCAGGGAGGCGGAGCAGCGAGGAGGGGAAGTCAACTCGAGGACGCGAAATCAAGCAGGTCTCCTCTGAGTCTGCCCGATAGCTCAGTCTGAATCTGCACCCCGGAAGAGCCTTACCGAGTGCATCTAGGCCCACGTCTTGGGGTAAGAGGAACAGGTTTACCCACTGGATGCAACTTCCATGCATTCCGGGTTTGGTGTAGGGGGCATGGGAGCCAATCAGGACCCTGCAGCAGCGTCTACAGGAAGCCACGGGGGGTGGAGGTGAGATGCTGTCAGATTGTACCTGTGTGAGGTCAGCCAGAGCCAGAGGGTCTGAAATGGTGCCTGAGAGGGGTCTGAGCCCAGCACCGACCCACAGTGTGCCAGACCCGGGGCAGTGACTAGGGATGGGGGTGACCAAGGCAGACATGATTCTTGCCCTCCAGGAAAAAACAATGAATCAGACAAGTGAAATTTCATTAAGATTTTGATCATTGCTGCAAAGGGGATCACAGGGGGTGTTGGGAGTACAAACCAGAGGACGGTGACTCAGGCTTCCCTGGGAGTGAGGAAGAGATGTCCCAGGCAACACACCTAGGCAGGGCACTGCGGCTGCTGCAGTCTGCACCTGATCGAGGCTGGCTGAGGCTGCAGCTGAGCACATGGAGCCCTAGAGCATTCCTGGCCGGCTGTGGGTAGACACACTCGTGTGGGCACCTGGGGAGTGGGGAGAAGGGCTCCTTCTAGAGATGGCAGTGGAGGTGCATCCCTCGGAGTGTGCCATGGAGTCCGGAAATCCCACTGAGGTCCCTAACAGGCACAGGACTGTCCTCGTGGGCACTCAGGCAGCAGGCAGTTCTCCCAGGCTTGTGAAAGCCACACCCGTCCTTTCTCACTGCCAGGCAGCTGTCAGCTCAGGAGGCCTGTGTGTGAACCACAGGGACATGACCCATCAGTTGACACTCACGAGTTTTCTAGCACCTATTACCTATGTCTTCGGACACGCATGACTATTTAGAGCTCTGTTTGCCAGCTATCAGTGGCCCAGTGCCAATGGTTGCGTTTGGCAGCTGGCCAGCGGGTCATCTGCAGACACTCCGCATGACTGCCAGTGTACCCCCCGAACACTGCAAGGTGGCACTCCTGAGGGAGGGCTTGCTGGGGGACCCCATTAAGTCTCTGGTGCTTCCATTGACCAATTTATTCGTTTATTCACTAGATCTATTAAGTCAGGCCCCATGCTAGGTGCTGTGGATACAGCGGTGAGCAAAATAGGCAGGACCCCTTCCCTGGTCCTCAGGCTCTTGCATTCCAGTGGAGGAAACTGGCAGTTGTCTATGAACATGTGACTCAATGTAGATTCAACAAGATAAGTGTCTGAGCAAGGAAAGGGGCCGAGTAGAAGACCTTCCCTGGCTCCCAGACTGGGGCCTGGGCCGACAGGTCCTGTGGGTTGTAAAGCAGGGGGAGTCGCTGTGACCCATCCTGGGAAACCCTGGAGGAAGATCCTGGAGACTTGCCAGCGACAGGGGTAGCCATGCCCTGTCCTCTTGGCCAGCGACAGTCAGGGGCATCCAGGGAAGGCATCTGGGTCATTTCTGCCTCCCTGGTATTAGCAGAGGATGGTACTGAAGGCTGGGTGAAGGAGGACTTGGACTTGGGAAGCTGTTCCCCCACACCAGTATGGCCATGCACTGTGGACTCTGGTCTCCCGGCCTCCAGGTAGGTTGGTGGGAGTGATGGGAAGATCTGCTATCAAAGACACCACCGTTGCCCCACCGTGTCCTGTCTTCCTCCCAACCAGGAAGCAGACCTTGGTTCTGACTTGCATGCACTGGTCCCAGCCCCTGTTTGCAAGGCCAGGGAAGGCTCTGCCCAAGTCCTCTGCCCCAGCATGGGGCAGGGCACTTTAAAGCCAGCCATGCCAGGAGCTCACCTGGGGGCAGGGCAGAGTCCTGGATGGAGCAAGGCAGGCTGGTTGGGGGGGAAACAGGTGGGCTCCAAAGGTAAACGCTCCCGAGGTCAGCCAGGTTGCCCAGGGCAGTGACTGGGGAGCTCTGTGGGGCTGAGGATGTCACCAGGACGTGCCTGAGGTGGGCCATGAGGGCAGGTGAGGACTGTCAGTGCTAGGGATCCACTGACAGATCCGAAGGAAGGAGGTAGCAAGGGGCAGGTGAGCCCGTCAGGGGTCAGGGCACAGGAGAGAGACAGGCAGGGGAAGATCAGGTGAGCTGGTGGGGGATGGGGATGGGGTGCTGAGGAGGGCACCTGCAGCCAGAGCTCAGCCCACTGAGTGGGGGCAGGGAGGTCAGGACCCCTGGGGGTGTTTGGATGTTCATTCTTCCGACAAATGTGATTGAGCTAGGCCCTGGGGACACATCAGTGAGCGAAACGAGCTTAATCCCTGCCCTCCTGGAGTTTATATGCTGGCGGAGGAGCCAGGTATTAAAGAGTGACTTGCAAATAACAACACAGTTGTGACAGGGCACTGAGGAGCCGTGCGGGGGGCCATGCAGGGGTATAACCAGGACCTAACCTGGTCTGTGGGGGCAGGGTGCTCACTGCTCCCCGATCCGTGGGACTTTTCAAGGGCAGGACCCGCCCTGTCTGGGCGAATACAGCTGTCAGGGACCTGCGGGGTGAGGAAAGAGACCTTGCAGTGACAGGGCCCCCGACAGTGGGGTCAGCTGGAGGCGGAGCCTGTGGTGTGTCCATGGGGGGGGGCCCCCGGGGGGGGCCCCCAGGGCTGAGAAGCAGGGAAGACCCGCCCACCCGGCCTTTCTGAAAGACAAAGGCACAGGGCGGGGCCTGTGGGGCCTCAAGAATTGGGCACGTCTCCCAGGCCTGGGAAAGGCACCCACATCATTCCTCACCATCAGGCAGGGAAGCTGCCACCAGCTCAGGAAGCCGGTGAGTGGGTCGCAGGTGTTAGTCGTTGACCCACTGGTTGTCACTTATGAATATACCAGCGCCTGTTTCCCCTCTATTCAGATGTGCGGGTTGTCCAGGATGTTGGTTTCTCAGGTTGGTGTCCAGGGCCCTTCAGCGGCACAGTGTTTTCTTAAGCTTAGGGGCAGGTGGGTCAGCGGCAGACACTGTCTGTGACTTGCTTTCCCCTGTCGTAAGCTGCCGTGTGCTCAGCCAGCTGACTCTAGGGACATGCTGGCCTGGTGGTGTCTCTTCTAAACCAACAACATTCTATTTATCCACTCCCAGAATCTCTACCGAGGGCCTACTGTGTGCCAGGCGCTTTGCTAGCCAGGGGGCACACGGCAGGGAAAAGATAACAGGCTCCGCCCTCACTCTCATGAGCTCCTGATACAATCACAGCTGTGATCAGTGCCAGGAGCTGCAAGTGCCCAGTGCCACGAGAGCAGTCACCAGGGAGACCTGGTTTCCTCTGAGGAGTGAGTTTGTGGAAATGATGTTTGAGCTGAGATCTGAAGGAGAAGGAGACATTCGCTAGACAGAGGGTTTGGGGAGGAAGAGACTCCAGGTGGAGGAAAGTAGGTGTGCAGGAGTCCTGAGCAGGAGAGACGACAGGGGCTGGAGGATCCGAAAGGAGGCGGCAGGGAGAGGACAGGCGGCGCCATGCAGGGCAGTGCTGAGGGGCACTTGCCAACACTGCAGCCACCAGCCACGTGGGATTATTTACATTTCAACTTAAATTAATTAAAATTAGATAAAAGTATAAATTCAGCTCTTTGGTCATGCAAGCCACACTTCAAGTGGTTGACAGCCACGTGTGGCTCGTGGCTACCATATTGGATGGTGCAGGTACGGAGCCTTTCCATCGTTGCAGAAGTTCTGTTGGGCAGCACGGGGCTAGATCATGCACGGCTTAAGCAACCCCTAGTAAGAATGTTTTATCCCAAGAGCACTGAGAAGTCCTAACCTATTTTAATCAGCATGGGGGAGTCTGGCTCGAGAAACACCACTTTGGGAAGATCAGAAGGTGAATTCCACGATGCCACACACCAGAGATGTGGGCAGGGAGCCAGCAGACAGAGCCCAAGGGATGAGTCCTGCACGCGTGGCAAGAGTGAGGCTAGTTTTCAGGCAGCAGAGGGCCCTGGGAGGAGGCAGGGGTGCATCAGTAGTTTCCTGCAGCCACGAGGCCCCCAAACCAGGCAATGAAAATTTATGCTGGGAAGCCCCATGGTCAGGAGCCAGAGTCAAGTTCAGGTCTCTGGGAATGCAACACTGGGCTCAGGACAAGGCAGGGTGGGCCCAGCCATAAAGTCTGCCCTTCAGAAGGAGAGAGCTGCTGGGGTGGGGCCGGGAGCAGGCCGTGGAAGGAGCTCCACCATCGTGCACAGGGGCAGCTTGGCAGGTGCATTAGAATACTAGGGCTGCCACAACAACTGACCACAAACCACATGGCTTAAAACAACAGAAGCTCACTCTCCCACAGTTATGGAGGCCAGAAGTCAAGGCGTCAGCAGGGTTGGTGCCTTGTAGAGGTTCTAGAGGAGAATCTGCCCCATGCTCCCTCCTGGCTTCTGCGGTTGCCTACAGTCCTTGGTGTCCCTCAGCTTATGTCTGCGTCGTTCCAGTCTCTGCCTCTGTCACCACACAGCCTTCTACTCCATGTGTATCTGTGCGTCCTCTCCTCTTCTTGTAAGGACACCAGTAATTGGACTGGGGGCCCACCCTAATTCAGTATGACTTCCTCTTAACTTGACTTCATCTGCAAAGACCTGATTTCCAAATAAGGTCACATTCACAGGTACCAGGGAGTTAGCATTTGAACATAATTGAGGGGCACAATTCAACCCATTTCAAGTGGCCTGTGTGGTGAAACGCCAGGCTTTGGGGTCACAGTGAACTGGGTCCAAGTACTGGCTCAGCCACTTGCCGGTTTTTTGCTTGTTTGTTTGAGACAGAGTCTCCCAGACTTCTTCTCTCCCCTGGGCTACTGTTGTTTAATTCCTTTTTTTTCTTTTTTCTTTTTTTTTTTGAGACAGGGTCTCTCTCTGTTGCCTGGGGCTAGACTGCAATGGTGTCCTTATAGCTCTCTGCAACCTCAAACTCCTGGGCTCCTGATCCTCCTGCCTCAGCCTCCTGAGTAGCTGGGACTACAGGCATGTGCCACCATGCCCGGCTAATTTTTCTATTTTTCTGTAGAAATGGGGTCTTACTCTGGCTCAGACTGGTCTTGAACTCCTGGCCTCAAGCAATCCTGCCCCCTTGGCCTCCCAAAGTGCTAGGATTACAGGTGTGAATCACTGCACATGGCCTGTTTGTTTTTTGATACAGGGTCCCACTCTATTGCCCAGGCTGTAGTGCAGTGGTGCTAACATAGCTCATTGCAACTTTGACCTCCTGTGCTCAAGCAATCTTCCTGCCTCAGCCTCCCAGGTAGCTGAGACTACAAGTGTGTACCACCACACCTGGCTAAATTTTTTTATTATTTTTTTAGAGACAGGGTCTTGCTATGCTGCCCAGGCTGGCCTCAAGTCATCCTCCCACCTCGGCCTCCCAAAGCGCTGGGATTACAGGTGTGAGCCACCATGCCTGGCTGCACTCACCAGTTTTAAACAAACATCCTAGCCTAAGTAAGCTACCCTATCCTCATCTGGAGTATGGTGATACTGTTTACTACCTGGTGGAGACCATACTGGGGACACCAGACACAGGTAGCAAGCTGGGATTCAGGGGCTAGATCTTAGTCCCCAGGGAGGATCTCTGTCCTAAGAGAAGGCTGATGAGTGACAAGTTGCCAGAACTGGGACCATAGTCCCAACCCCATCCCTAGAACCTGGCAGGAGGTGGTCCTGGTTTTACTCTAGGGTACAAAGCAGGGTTCAATTAGCAGCCAGGGGGTATCAACTAGTAGGCTGGATACTGAGGCTTAAAATGTGGAACTGTCTCTGGTTAAATAATTCTTGCCTTCAGTTCTGGGGCTGGTGGCCTCATGCAAGGATAGAGGAGACTGGGAGGGGCTTAGAGCCATGTGGATCCCAACAGATCCTTGGTAAGTGGAGCTGCTTATTGGGGGAAGCACGTCCTGGGAAGCCCATCCTGCCTGCTCTGGAGGTTTAGAAAATGTGTGGAAGGGTCCTCAGTGAGGCAGGAGGGGCCAACAAATCACCCATAAGACCAGTGACAGTGTCGGACAGGTTGGAGGCTTGGTGTTTGAGAACAGGATTACTGTATGTATGACAGCAAAGAGCCAGGAGCTTCTCCGAGCCTCGGTTTCCTTCTATTAAAAAAAAATGTGGGGTTGGAATAGATGTATTCTCTCGAATAGACTTAAAGGTCTCTCATCCAGCTCTGACAGCCTATGATTTTATGAATCATCCTCAAAGAAAACTTGCGCAAGTGAGAAGAACCTGCCAAGATTGGGCCTTTCATTCTGAGTAATGAACTGAAACGGCAAAGGCTGACATCTGTTCCGATCTTTCAAGGGAAGTTGGACAAAATAATGCCTTTTTCGGGGAAATTGTAACCAATGGTGAAATGTAGTATTTCCTGCCTAACCAAAGTGAAGTGGAGAACTCCAGCCTTCCTGCAGCCCACGGGAGAACACATATCCGAACTCCTGGTGAACGTCACGTGGGCCAGCTGTCTTGCTGCTGTAGGCGCAGAATGCCGCAGACGCCTCCACCTGCCAGCCCTGGAAAGCCAGAGAGCAGGAAGAGTGACAGGGAGATTCAGAAGGCTCAGACAGGGTTTGGGAGAAGAAACAGGGCCCCTGGAACACTTCTGGTGAAATAAGTGTTGACTGCAAACACCTTGATCTCCAGCCATAACTCTCTCATCCAACTTGCCATCAAAAGTCAAAGGAAGTTCCACCACCATTGACTGAGATTCTTCCCAAGAATCCACTCCAAGCGCCAGAGGCCACTCCTAGAGACCAGTTCCAAATGCATTCTGAGCATTGCTAACAACTTTGGAGTCAGAGCCTCCCAAAGCAACGTATAGTTAAGCATCCCTTAACAACAGAGATACGTTCGGAAAAATGCATCTTTAGGTGATTTTATCATTGTGCAAACATCATAGTGCACTTACACAAATCTAGATGGTCTAGCCTACTGCCCTCCTAGGCTGTATGGTCTAGCCTGTTGCTCCTGGGCTACAAACCTGTCCTGAACACTGCAGGCAACCATAACACAATGGTAAGTATTAGTGTATCTAAACATATCTAAACAGAGGAAAGGTACAGTAACAATATGGTATTATAATCTTTGGGGCCCACTGTCATATATGGGGTCCATTGACAGTTGACTGAGATGTCGTTATACGGCACACGACTGTACTTAGAAGTGACAAGGCTGGGGGAGGCCAAGTTCAGGAATCAAAGGCCGTCTACATCCCTGTTACATTGGCATTATAGAGGATCTCAGAATTTCAGGACTGAAAGGGACCTTCCAGGGTGTCCTACCCAGGCTCCCACCCCACCCAGGAATCCCACCTGCAGCCGCCAGCAAGGGCTCAGTTGACCAGAAGCTCCATGACCATAGGGTCTGGTCTCTTGCTCACCAGACTGGGTCAGGGCCCATGCACAGTAGGTCTGGAGCAGGCACACGTGTCACTCTGCACCTTCTTCCCTGATAGTTCCGTCTCCCTTTGTCGCTTGCCTTTTTTTTTTTTTTTTTTTTTTGAGACAGAGTCTCACTGTGTTCCCTGGACTAGAGTGCCATGGCGTCAGCCTAGCTTACAGCAACCTCCAACTCCTGGGCTGTCGCTTGCCTTTGCACATGCCCTGACCTGAGAGGGCTCCAGGAGCTGGGGTGGCAGCAGCTGCCCGGTTCCTTCTTCCTCTGCCTTCAAAGCCAGGCAAGTTCCAACTCACAGAAATTTACAAAAGGAAGCTCCTAGTATAATAGTCCTTTATAATAGACTCCTCCTCCCTCCCTGTTTTTCCTGGGTTCCGAAGTCCACCAAATCCTTGGGCTCTAAGTGTCCATGATGGGGCATTGGGGGGCTGCCATGAGAAGGAGAAACCCAGGGTGGGCAGTATCAGAGTTGTGAGTGTCCCAGCTCCTCCCAGCCTGGGGCACCTGCAGAGTCTTCTAGAAGCTGGGGCTCCACCCACCCTAGCCCTTCCCTCCTCGAAGTCTGATTTTGGCTGGACTGCTAGTTCCTATGCTAAGATAAGTGAAGTCAGAGATAGTGTTCACAGCTACCGTTTGGTAAACAGTTCGATTGACGTCCATCTTCCCTACTGGACTGTAAGCCCCATCAGAGCGGAAACCAGGTCTGTCTGGGTCAGCTCCATATCCCTAGTGCCTAGTGGACATGAATGAATGAGTGAATGAAGCTGGACCAAGCCAGGGGGTGCTGCCTAGAGGCATTGCCTTGGAAGGGGGTTTCAGAGGCAGGCCCCCGTTGGCACAGGGTCTTTAGTGCTGGCCTTCAGGACCCAGCCATTTTTCCCACCTGAGGAAGGGAATTGATAATTGTCCACAGTCTGAGGAGTAAATATCCATGGGCATCCGAGAGGCAGCCTCTCGACAGGCAACGTTATTAATTAGCAAACATTCCAGAGGCTAAGATGGGGCTCGGGGATGGAGAAAAGAGGCAGGGAAGCTGCCACAGCCCAGCCACTCTCAGGAGCTCACAGGCAGATCAGCAGATCATACACAAGGTCTCAGGGGGCGCTGACTGTCCCACTCAAATAGAGCAAGGTGGGGCCTTACCGTGGGACAGCGCCAGCCTCCGGGGAGGTCAACACTGGAGGCTGCCAGGGGGCTTCTGGAAGAGGCAGCACGTGTCAAGGAATACGGACGGGGTGAGAACAGAACAGCAGGGGGAGGGCGTTGCACACAGCGCAGAGGAAGCTGGGAAAGGGAATATGGTAAACGGGAAGCAGTTCCACGGGGCCCCACGTGGGAGGAGACCAGTGGGGTGAGTCTGGAAAGATGGCATGGGAATGAGGGATGAGGGAGTTTAGATTTTTAATCAGGAAAAGCTTCAGACCAGAGAAACAGAACTTTAATCCCCTCATTAAAATTGTGATGGGCTGAAATTTATTAACGTAGGAGCTCCCTTGCCCCGCCCCACCCGCTGTTCAGGAGGCCTGGACTGGCCTGTTTCAGTTTCTCACCTGCCCTCCCCCTCCAAGGAGGGGACTATCTTTGCCCAGCTCGTTTTGCAGGACTTTTAGGGTATGTAGAATATCCAGAATGGGGTGGAGCCACAGACGGGAGAGGAAAACAGGTTTAAATAAATGTGATGGTGGATTGTGTGTCCTCTTCGTGGCGTTTGAAAGACACGAATAAGGAACATGAGCTATTTTTAAATGTTTGTAGGTTGCTGGACTGTGTTTATTTGACAAAGCACCATTTTGAGAAGGGACCACGTGGTTACAGCTTTAATAGGGTTCCATCCTCTGTGTGTGTTCACCACCGTCCTCCCCCTCAAGGCCACGGCTCTTGCAGAACAAAGGTTACGTCCAGTCCAGCGTTGTCTCCCCACATCCTGGGCAGGGCCTGGCCCAGAGGAGGGTTAGTAAGTGTTGACACCGAAGAGCAAAGTGACCTGGGGCTCAGACAACTGACTTCCCCCTCATCTCTCCTCCTACAGGAAGGGTGTTCTGTACCCAGCTAATCTGAGGCTTTGCTCATAGTCTGTCTGTGTGTCTGTCATTGCAGAAGGCAGATCTGGCCGTGGCACCGCTGACCATCACCCACGTCCGCGAGAAGGCCATTGACTTCTCCAAGCCCTTCATGACTCTCGGGGTGAGCATCCTGTACCGCAAGCCCAACGGCACCAACCCCAGCGTCTTCTCCTTCCTCAACCCCCTGTCCCCGGACATCTGGATGTATGTGCTCCTCGCCTACCTTGGTGTCAGCTGTGTCCTCTTTGTCATCGCCAGGTAAGGCAATCCCTTGGGCAGAGCTCAGGCCCAAGGTTGAAGCTTTAGGGAGCCAGGCAAGGCGGCATGTCCCCAGCCCTTGGCACAGAAGGCCCAAGGCTCAGGCCACTGCTGTGCCTGCTCCTCTCCTGCTCCTTGTGGCTCAGATCCCTTTGCATCCCTCAGGGAACATTCCATGGCTTGCCAGGCTTGAATCATCAGGTCCTCACCCTGGGCCGTGTCTATGACCCTGAGATGCAGCAGTTGCAGGATTGGAGAGGCTGAGTCACTGCCCAAAAGTGCACGCCTCGGCCCAGGCGCCTGGTGGGTGGCTTAGAACTGTGGAAACAGGCTGTGTCTATCTAATCCACAATGGCAGGGGGAACAGTGCCCCATAAACTCATGCACACTCCCACACGCAGAAACATGGCACACACACACCTTACCTACCTATCTGGGATGCATGCTAGCAACATGCTTGCAAATTTGGTTGTTCACATGAAGTAGACATAGTGCTCCCTTGCTGGTGGGTGGTGGGAGGTCACTAACAGACGGGTTTAGCTCAACGTTTAGTGAGCGCCTAGTGTTTGCCAAGCACTATTCTCTGCACTTTACAGCCGTTGTCTTATGTAGTTCTCATAGCCTCCCTGGAAGAGGAGACACCCGAGGCTCAGAAAGTCTCAGTACTTGCCAAGGACATGCAAGCAATAGGTGATGCCTGCCGCATTTGAGCTTGGGTCCCCACACCCCTCTGGCCAGGGGTCCGCCCCGCCCCACATTGGTGGCTGCTGGGCCCAACGCCCCACCCCCTTCCCTGCTGGGCCCCCTGCCCCCTCCCACCAGGGCCAGCTCACGGCCCTCTTCTGGTTCTTTTTTTCTCTAAATCCTAACACAGTGCAAAGAGACTTCTCTGGAGAGGCAATTTGAGATCCAAGGACTTGATGTTTCTGCCTTTTTTCTCCTGAGCCTCCTTTGAAAGCCTTCCCCTCACTCTGCTCCCTCCCGCTCCCTCCTCCCACTCAGAGAGAGACCTAAGGGGAGGCTGCCAGAGGCGAGATCACCCTGCCCCCAAGCCCGTGCTGCTGGGCCTGGCCCTGCTGGGGCTACCCTGCCTGGTCGGCCAGGTGGCAGGTGGCAGCTGAGTCTGCTGCGCAGAGGCCTTCATTACACCCCTTGTCTCTAATGGCCTAAGAAGCCTTTGAAAGCCAGGAGCCCCTCTCCAAGCTCGCACGTTGACGTTGGTGGCTCCAGCGGCCTCTCAGCTCCCACTCACTCAGAGGCTTGGGCTGTTCCAGAGCCAGTTCTGCCCATGGGACACGTGTCCCATCCCCTCCTAGTCCTGGCCTTTCTCCAGTGGCTGCCAGCCCAGGCTGCCTCCTGCTAAGGAAGCAGAAGTCCCTTTCCCAAGCTTAGTCTGGGGAGACTTCCAGGAAGAGATGGGATTTCTAGAGCTGCTGGAATGATAGGAGATCTCTGAGAAGAGAGGAGAGGGATAGGGTTTTGGCCACAGAGCCTGGAAGATCGTCATACCACAGTTGTCACCTTTTGCAGTACCCACATAACACAACTCACACCTAGCTCGTCAAATCCTTAGGACAGTCCTGTGAGGTGGATATAATTATCCCCACTTTACAGAAGCAGAAACTGAGGCTCAGGGAGGTTAAGTCATTGCCCAGAGTCAGAAAGCTTTTCTTCGGCAGAGCTGGGCTTCAAAACCCAGACCTGCCCAACTTTGCAACAAAGGTGGCCAACACAGGTGCCTGCCGGGGCCAGACAGGTAGCCTTAGGGCATGAAACAGGCCTGGTGACAGGTGGCAGAGAGTGGTGGGACTGCAGCAAACTGGAAAGCTCACACCTGGCTAAAGGGGGCGGCCACCGCTCAGCCCCAACAGACTGCACTAGGCAGAGATGCTGGGCCAGTGTTGCAGAATTCATGATTTTTAGAGGGAAATTCAGATTTTTATGTGACATCTCATGGTTCTTCTGTGTGGCCACTAATTTCATTTACGACACTATCGGGGTCAAGAATGACACATCTAAGGGGTGGAGGCAGGTGTCTTCCCACACCCCCGCCCCCCGCCCAGTGAACTGTGCCCTTTGGACCACTCCATGCTGGCTGCTGGAGATCTGGACACAGCTGCCCACACCCCCAAGAGAGGGGGTCTGTGAAGTTCCCCAGGTCCCCAGGCCCACTGCGGGGCAGCTCCGGCTTGGCACAGGGCTCTCCGTCTTGCAGACTGGCCTGGCCTGGCCTGTGCCTGCTCTGCACAGGGTCCAAGCATTGTGCAAGGATTTGCCTTGCCGCTGGGATATTCCACTTCCTGCCTGGTGAAGTGGGAGGAAGCAGGAAGCGAGGGGAGGAGACTTGCTCGCCACAGAAAGCAGGGCAATGGGCACTCGTGGCAGGTAGATAGTCCTAAGCGCCTGACCCAGGAGGCAGGGCTGAGGGTGAGCTGCCCCTCCAGGGGGAGCCACATTTCAGCCAAATCTGGCACAGATAAGTGTCCCAGGAGAGAGAGGGCTACGACCACAGTGGGTGCCCTGTCTACACCTCCATGGCTGGAGCCAGAGTGTAGCCTTCTCTGAAGACACAGATTGTCCCCAGGTTGGCTTCTTCTAACTCTTGTTTTACTCTCAAGACTGAAGGAGCCCTTGCAGCCACCGACTGTAAACCCAAGGTCCACAAATAACTTCAAGTGGTACTTTCCTCCCTTGTCCATTGGCCATCTCATTCCTCTTCTCTCCAGTGGCCTTGGGGTTAGTTCGAGTCTGCACCCTCTATCCCACTGACTGCAGGATCCCAGGGACCTCCCCGTCTGTGCAATGGGCACCTACTGTGATTTTGCCTCGCAGGAGGTGGTGAGGACCCCAGCCTGTAATGGCACTTGGTGACCAAGAGGCCTGAGATAGGCAATCCCCCCTCTAGGAGTTCATCCCACTGGAACACCGCCATTCCACCACTCTCTAGGGTTCTCCCAAGTCCAGAAGCCTTTGCAGCAAAGCCCCAGAGGACCCCTTTGGCGTTGGTGCCCACAGAGGCGTGTCCAAGGATGTTTCCTCCAGAGAGAACACAACAGTGGAAAACGGGACAGCTTAAGTGCCATAGAGGAAGGTTAAAAACACCTACCAAGTGGTTATAGATGATCAGCTGGATCCTTAAAAGAGATTGATGACGTTAAGTGAAATATGAAGTTCTAGGACAGGGTAATGCATGATGTGGTATTTTTTGTGCTAAAAGATAGCATATATATCGTGTGTGTGTGTGCATGTGTGTGTGTGTGTGTGTGTGTGTGTATAACTGGTACATTAAAAGAGCAGGACTCATGAAATCTCATCAGAAATCATCTTTATTTTGCCTCCCACCCCACCTTCCAGGGTGTCCAGAGGTGGGAGCTCTCCCCATGGTCCCCTCTGGCAGGGCCCCGGTCTCCCAGCAGCCCGTGTCCCCGTAGCCTCTTCTGTTGGAGTCCCATTGCCCTCTAGGGTGGCAGTGAAGGTGGGCTGGCTGGATCTGTCTTCTGCATGTGCCCATCCGGTCCAGGGGAACACCGTGGGCCTGCGTCCTCAGACCTGCCGGGCTCTGGGCCTGGGGCTGATGCTGTGCAGTAGTGACGCTTCCACCCGCACCTGCGGAGCACGCAGCAGCCACCCCTCGCCCTCCGCCGCCCCGCGTGCACCCGCTCAGCTCTAGGGCTGCACCCTGAGCCCCCAGCTCCCTGTGAAGCCCCTCTCTCCATGTGGCGGGGGCAGGGAGGGTGCTCCAAAGGCTTTCTCCAAAATCCCTTCTCAACAGCCTCTCATCTCTGCTCTCTTGATCCTGCATCTCTTCCTTGTGGATTTTAGAGCCTCTAACCAGTTCGTGGCCATTTCCTTTGAAAATCCCCCTCTTGGTTTGAAGCCTCACTTTGGAATTTCCTGTCTGAGGGATCTTCCCCCTTCATGAAAACAAAATTCTTTCTCCGTGAGCATTGGTGATCAGAGTAATGTCTTAAAGCTCTGAGAAAGGAGATGGAAAAGAGACAGTCGTCACCACATCACACTTACAGGGCATCGCACTTTTAAAAACAAAACAAAATTCCACCGGACTTGTCTCTCCTTCCAGGACTTTCCTCCTCTCGTCCTCCCAGGACACACCCCCTCCCCCAACCCATCTCCCAGCCGGGGACTTTCTCCGGGGCCCCTCCGACTGGAGCCCACGCGGTAAACAAAGATTCCCTTCAGTAATCAGGACTCTTCTTCCTTAGAAGGTAGTAGGGGGCTTTAAATAACAACTCTTTTCCTGTCATATATGTATTTGTACGTTCAAAGACAAAAATCTGAAAAATTACATACCACATTGTTTTCTCCAGGGGGTAGGATGCTGGAGTACTTTCACTTTCAAATTGTATTCTTCTATACTGCTTGACTATTCTATAAAGAGTGTTTCTTACTTTTTTTCTGTTTTAAGGTTTATTATACAAAAAATTTAAAAGCATGTTCTCATTTTTAAAAATTCATATAATCCATATAAAGCAACAAGCCTTCCAGAACTTCCTTCTGCTATGCTAACTCCCTTCCCGTGAGGTAAACACTGATATTTTTCATAGATGGATCCTTCCAGACCCTTTAGTATGCATTTGCATACGGATCAACATAAAGAGCTGTATAGTTATGTCTTCAGGAATCTATTTATATAAATGTGGTCATATTGTTCTTATGTTTTATTGCTTTCTGTAACCAAACAATAATATGTGTTGAAGGTCTTTCCCTTAGTGGTATTTCTAGAAGTATCTCGTTCTCTCTTAACAGCCACATAATATTTCAAAATACAGTTGTGGCGTGGTTTATTTAATCATTCCTCTGTTGAAGGACATTTAGGTTGTTCCCAGTTTTCCACTGTTACAAACAATGCCTTGATAAACACCCGCGTGCGCCTCTTCATGCTCATGTACAAATGTTTTTTCCAGGGTGGATAATGAGTTGCAGAATTGCTAGGTTGAAGGGCACGTGCACTTTTAATTTTAAGAGATGCTGCTGAATTACTTTTATAACCAGAAACAGGCACTAACAATAAAGAACAAGAAGAAAAACAGCCCTGATTTCCCATTCCCTGCCTCCCTGTACAACGATAAGGCCATCAGTGCTCAAGTGGCTGGCACGGCGGTGTTTGCTAAATCTCCGCCTGCCGCGACACGGACGCCCCTGCCCTCGGGTGTCCCCGCAGCTCAGCCTCACTGCCCCTCTCTCCCTGCGGCAGGTTCAGCCCCTACGAGTGGTACGACGCTCACCCCTGCAACCCCGGCTCCGAGGTGGTGGAAAATAACTTCACTCTGCTGAACAGCTTCTGGTTCGGAATGGGGTCCCTGATGCAGCAAGGTATGTGCCCTCTCTCAGGGCCTCCTCTTCTGGGGTCTTCTCTCCCCAAGGGGCCCTCAGCCTCTGTGGAGCGAGCAGCGCCAGCCCACTGTCCAAGGGCAGCCTCAGAGCCTGGGAGGCCGTCAGAAGGTTGGAGACGCCGGGCTAGCCGGGTACCCTGGATCCCCATCGCCCACGGCTCTGGCTGGAGCCGGCTCGGGCTGAGCCTGAAGCAGATAGGCCACCAGACCCCGGGCACGTGGGACGCATCCCCAGCACCTCCTGCTCCAGCTGCGGTGGACGTGGAGCATTCTGCTGGCTGGGGCCGCCCCACCGATGGCCCCACCACCGTAGAGTCCGGCTCAGCAAAGCTGGGCTGGGGCTGGGAGGCTGGGTGGAGGCCAGGACAGGAATGAGATGGTGAGATCTGATCAGGGTAGTGGCTCTGGGGATGGAGGGTGGAGATGGACTAAGAGAACTTCAAGATGTAGCATAGACAGGACTCGGTGACCACCTGGCCGTGGGATGCCTGGAGCAGGAGGGGCCGTGGCTGAGGCAGGGACTTCCGCGTGAGTGCATCAGAGGTGAGGTACACGGAAGGCCCTGCGCTGATGGCCCACCCATTGGAAGCACCTGCAGCTACTCAAGTACAGCAGAAAGCAGAGCACCTGCTCTCGCTACAAGGCGTGAGAAGCAGAGACACCAAGGAACTAGACGGCAAGCCCTGGAAAGGGGACGACTGCCAGGAAAAGACCCCCAGGGAGGACACCACCCCCAGCCCTGCCGGCCAGGAGCCACGTGCTCATTGCCTCTGCCCATGGAGTCCCATGTCCAGGGCCGCTTATCTCAGGGAATGGGGACAACCAATGTCTCTGCCTGCGTTACAGTCCCACTGAGGGGCCTGACTGGGGGCAGGGGAGGGAAGGGGCTTCAAGGGACAAAGAAAATTTCCATTTCCTTGTCCCTCACTCATCTGTGTGTAACCCCAAGGCCCAGTAGACATCCATCAGCAAATGCCAAATGAATGAATGGTTTTATCCCAATGTGTCCCGAGTGCCACTCCATGCCAAGCCCTGTGCTGGGCACTTGAGTGCCGGAGGAAAGGAGAAAGTGAATCTGCCCCACACAGGAGAGACCGCTCAGCCATGGTAGATACGAGGGCAGGAGCTCGGGCCTGGGAGGAGATCCAGCCACTCTCCTTTGGGGCGCAGCTTGAACCCCAGCTTTGAGCAAACTGGGGAGGCTGGGAGCAACTGGTTGGTGGGGTGGGGGGGATGCTGAGCAGCACTGGTGGTCTCCAGCAGCTCGGAAGTGACGGGCAGCTTTCAAGGGAAGTGCCGCAATCTGTCCCCACTATTAATGAGTGTCCTGAAGCCTCACCTTGCTTTTTTGTCCATCATCTTTGTTCAGTGACAGCTGGGAAAGACCTGGAAGCCCCTCAATGCAGTAATAGCTTCTCCTCCTCCACCTCCTGCCGCTATTCAAAGCACCGGCCCCCGATGCATTCTCCGTGTGGTTTTGATTAGGAGGGAGAAAAATAGTTATGTATTTGAAAAACTCTCCCTTGAGTGATTTCTTTGAGGAAAAAAAAACATCCATATCAAAGCAGATGCTTTTCAAATTGCAGGTCCAAATATTCTGGAAAGTTCAGCAGTCACTTGCTATTTAAATCTCTTGAAAGCCACCTAGTTAATTACTTCAGTTAGAAGGTTTCATCTAAATTGTGCTCCACACCCAAGGTCGGGGAGGAAGAGTGATAATATTTCAGCAAAGAGCTTCAAAAAGTGTTGATTTTTCTCCCCTTGCAAAGCACTGCATAGCAATCTTGAATTTGTATACCACTTGTATTGCCAGCGCAATCTCTCCTCAAATTATATCATTGCGGCATCACGATATTTATGGGAGGCTGGGACAGTGGAAGGACAATTCTCCACTCTTTGCAGAGTCCCAGAGAGGGGAAGTGTCTGGCATAAGGGCACATGGAGAGTTGGAAGCAGGACTCACTCAGGAACTCAGGGGCTCCGACGCCCAGGTGTCCTTAACCACACAAGTGGTCCGTGATTAGGCAGCTGAGATTCTGATGAGCTAGTGAAATGTTGCAAATGTGTGTCGTTCTAGAGCAGTGGCTCATCAACTTCAGCCTGCATCAGAGTCACCTGAGAGGCTTGCTCGAAGCACAGATTGCTCGGTCCTGCCCTCCAACGTTACTGATTCAGTAGGTTCTGGGGTGGTGCTCAAGA
Organism: Propithecus coquereli; assembly: GCF_000956105.1. Taxonomy (NCBI): domain Eukaryota; kingdom Metazoa; phylum Chordata; class Mammalia; order Primates; family Indriidae; genus Propithecus; species Propithecus coquereli. The sequence continues at coordinate 5,493,917 of NW_012142523.1, read as the reverse complement.
ACTGGCATTTCTAACAAGTTTCCAAGTGATGCTGATGCTGCTGATCTGGAGACCACACCTCTGAGAACCGCTGGTCTAGGGAAAGGGAACCAGGTTTCAGTAGAGCGTCGGTGGAGTCCACGATGCAGGGGCCCCAGCGGTCCTGGTTGGACGTTGTAAGGGAATGCCTGTCTCCTCCCTTCGCCCAGGGTCCGAGCTGATGCCCAAAGCTCTGTCCACGCGTATCATTGGCGGCATCTGGTGGTTCTTCACGCTCATCATCATCTCCTCCTACACGGCCAACCTGGCTGCCTTTCTGACCGTGGAGCGCATGGAGTCGCCCATCGACTCTGCCGATGACCTGGCCAAGCAAACCAAAATCGAGTATGGGGCTGTCAAGGATGGCGCCACCATGACCTTCTTCAAGGTGAGGCCCTCCCCCTCCTATGGAAGCACCATGATCTGACCCTCCCCGAATCCTTTACTGAACAGAAGAAGAAAGGGCATCTTTGTCCTTCCTTAACCACACAGAGCCAGTGGGCCAGAAACCCCCAGGGCCCAGCCCCTCTCTGTTTAGCCCAGCTGGGGATGTGTGGTGATGTTGGCCACGTGGGTTAGTCTCAGCACAAATCCTAGAAGTTTCTGTACAGAGACAAGCCATGTGAATGTGTATGACTCCTTAAGCCATCAGAGCAAGATAGGTGGAGAGAGGGGGAAAGAGAAGAGTGGTCCAAACACACAGACTGGGCGCTGGGGCCGGTGGACTCCCTGCCCTTGGCTTTGGGTCTCAGCGCCATCCCTCCGCGAGGCTGGCCTGGGGTGGGGTGAGCTCGGCACCACTGAGACAGCTGCAAAGGGGGCAAATCCTCAAAGGAAGACAGGAGGCTTAAACCTTGAACAAGTGTCTACAAACGTTACTTAGCATGCCACACCCTTGGAATGCTGGTGTCTTCAGCTAAAGTCCCTGTCACCTGCTCAGGTGGGGGTACTGCTCTAATGGGTATCTGCCATGACTTTGTTGCTCCTCCTGTGTTGGGAAGTGTTGGCTCAGTTCCCCAATGTTTTTTCAGCTTCTACCAGAGTAGCTGGGAGTTTAGGAGACTCTTAGGCTGACACTGGGAACCAATAGCTGTAAATGCTCTTCCAGAAATCAAAATAATAAGAGTAATTACCACCACTGAGAGCTCACAGTGGGCCAGGCACTGTGCTAAATGCTTGGCCTCATTTAACCTTCCTGACAAATCCGGTGAGGCTGGTGCTAGAATTGTTTCCATTTTACATGTGTGGAAACCAAGGCTCAGAGCGGTTAAGTGGCTTGTCCAAGGACTCACACCCGGAGGAACCAGGTACTGACCCAGGTCTGCCTTCCTCCAAAGCGCGTGTTTTTCCCAGACTTGCGTGTGCATTCAAACCCGCTGCAGGACTTGTTAAAACACAGCCTGTGGGCCCCACCCTCAGGGTTTCTGATTCATAGGTCTGCGGTGGGCCCAAGAATGTGCACTTCCAAAAAGTCCCCAGGAGATGCTGACGCCGCAGGGCTGGGCCTGCACTTTGAGAACCGCTGCTCCAATTCTTTCTCAGAAATGCTCAGGACTTGGGAACTCTGTGGCTACAGCTCCATTCTTTCATTTATTTTTAATTAACCAACTGCTCTCAATCAGCTTGGATGCCTTGGCTGTTTCCCTTTCCTCTGGACCCTGGTCCTCACCGCCAGCCCTTGTCTCTGCCCAGGCTGAACCTCTGGGTGCTGGATGGAGCCTCCAGAGGGGCCCGAATGAAGGGAGAAGGAAGAGGTTGGATGGGAAATCCGCCTACCTCCTGAGCACTGGAGCCCCCAGCACTCTCCCTGCCCCCGCCCAGCCTCCTTGAGGTTGGAAGCAGCTACTTAGTGAAGAGAAGGGAGAGAGGAAAGCAGCTTCCCTCCTGGACGTTGCTGCTGCCATGGGAAGCTGCAAACACAAGAGGCCACTCCTGTATATTTAGAGTGAGGGGACATAAGAGTATTGTCAAAGACATGTTAGGAGCATGATGGGACTCTGTGTTCGTGAGTGTGAGCAAACATGGGAGGATGTGTATACATGCATGGCTGCATGTGTGCATGTAGCACTACATAATATGTGGACATGTGCATTTGTGTACACACGCACACACGTGCGCCCATGCACGAGAGTCTGCTCGTGTGGGTGTGTGTGTGTATTTGTGCTTGAACATGAGTGTTTGCACATACGTGTGTGTACTGGTGAGCATATGTGTGATGCAGCTCTGTGGTCTTGGCATGTAGACATATGTGCCTATGAATGTAGACAAGTGTGTGCCAGAGAATCTACATGTATATGTGTGCAGACAATGCATGCACATCTGTCTGCTTGAATGTCCCCTTGGATATTCCTAGATAAGTGGGGAGGATGGGCCTGTGGGTGTGTGTGTAGTGGCCCGTGTGTGTTTGTATGCGTGTAATAGCCCACGCATACATGTGTGTCTGCATATATGTATATACTAGCCTCTGTGTGTGTGGTGGCCCATGCATGCATGTGTATCTGAATGTGTGTGTATACTGGCCTCCGTGTGAGTGTGCAATGGCCCATGTGTGTCTGCGTGTGTGTGTGTGTGTGTGTGTGTATGTGTGCATGCCTGCCTGCTTGTGCCTGTCCCCAGGCTGCAGCCCAGCCCTTTGACTGTGCCAGAGCATCTCTCATGCATAACCCATGAGCCCGTCTCTAAGCAGGGCTCCCGATCAAAGGGAAACAGCATAAATAAGCCCGGTGCAGGCTCATTGCCGCTGATTGGATGCCCTTGCCTCCCTCCATGCTAAGATGCTCAGATTGGCTTCCAAGAGCCTAGTCCCAGCTCCCCACCGAGCCGCCGTCCTCAGCATCAAGCAGCACCTCCCGCAGCCTCCTCTGCCCTCACCCACCTTCCCTGCAAATGGCACAGCAAGGAGGGCACAGAAGGGACACAGATGCTGTCACCCAGCTGGGATGCTGGGGCTCACGGGCCCAGGCTCACAAGGGCCCGCGGGCCAGAAAGAGCAATTCCACAGCCCCCTGCAGAACCAACCCCACCCTCTCGCTCTCCCGATGGTCAATCCATTGCTCTTTATGTCTGGCCACATTGTCTCCTGCCTTTGTTCCAATGACTCTTATCTTGCCCAGGCTGTCTTTCATGGGAAGCGGCAGTGGGGCTCCTGTGGAGGCAGAGAGGAGCCTGGGTGTGGACCCACTAGCCCCAGTGCAAACAATGAGCAAGACGCCCAACCCCAAAGGTCCCTGGACAGACGGACTTCCACCCCTGCCTCATTGTCCCCCTGCCCTCTCTAGCTGGATTTCCTAGTCATACCTGCACCCCTGGGCCAGGTGGTAGCCTCCTTATTATCACAGAGCATTTGAAAGTTAGAGCTGGGAGGAGACCTGAGTTTAACCCGAAGAAATGGAGGCCCACAGGGGCTGGGCGGCTCACCTGCAGTCACACAGTGAATCAATGGTGGAGCCAGGTACAAGGTCAAACATTCTATCTGCACACACAGTGCCCTCTCCCACATCCACTCTAGGGCCTTCTCCTGGAGGGGTGGTCCTCTCCCCTGCCCAGAGCAAGGCTGGCACTAGAGTTGAACAGAAGGCAGCTCCAGGAGTAGGCATCAGATGTCTAGGGGACATTGGCAAAGTCACCAATAACAGTGACACTTATTGGGCATCTACTATGTGCCAGGCATGGTTCCAAGCACTTTACCTATATTAACTCATATTATCCTCATTACATTCCAAGAAGGTAGATTATTACTGGCATCTCCATTTCATGCATAATGAAAGTAAGGCTCAGAGAGGCTAACTGACTTGCCTAATGTCACACAGCTTGTGAATGCAGAGCTGGGATTTGAACCCAAGATGTCTCACTCTAGTGCCTGTGCTCTTAGTCACTTTGTCCATATTGCATCCCTAAGGACCCAGCCACAGTCCTCAGGAACCCACTGGGGAAGAGTGAAGCCACAGACAGTTGACCATATGCCCATCCCAGCTCAGTCCTAGCACCTCATAGTCACTCAAGTAACACATGTTGAGAGGACACCGTTGTTGAATGAAAGGATGGACTTAAAGACAACAGGAGCCAAGTGGCACAAATGCAGGAGACAGTGTTGAGGACGGGAACCGAGCAGGTACCCTCCCTTGAAGGTCTCAGATTGTGGGACGGGTGAGCTGCATTTCTGCGGTTTGCGTGTTACTGGGCAGGCTGCACGCCGTCTTTAAAAGCCCCCTGGCCAAGAGTCAAATGCGAGGGAGCGAACCAGCTTCTGTCCAAACACAGCAACAGCAGGAAGCAGGACGTCGGGCTCTCCAGGGCCTCTAAATCCGTGGCCCCCACTCTGCAGCCTGGGAGATGCGTGGCTGGAGGCAGCCCCGTCATTCCAAAGGAAATTTCATTTGAAGAGTTGTCAGGGAGCAGCAGACATCACAAACAGCGTCTCCTGTGTTGTCCTCCCTCCGTCTTGGAAGATAAAAATTAATTAGGAGATGAAAAAGGAGGCCGTTGAAAGCACTGTTTGGCTGTAAAAATATGTAGGCAAAATGTAAAGGAGAACGTTGGGAAAGCGTGTTCTTTACGGGGAGGGCTGGGCGGCTTTGAAAGGAGAGGATGTTGGAAGACAGCTTCTCCAAGCACTTAGCCTTACTCAGTGTTTGGGGGAGGGGACAGCACAGGCAGGAGGGATAGTGGCTTAGGAAAGGAGTGGGAGCTGGGGGCTGAGAATTCCAGGCTCCCGGCGTCCCTGGGCATTCTCAAGCCCTCCCCCTTGCACAGCTCCATCCTAGCATCTCATCTGGAAGGTGCTTGGAGAGGCCATCTGGCCCATCCCCTGCCTCCCAGCTGCACAGCAGATTCATCCCTGAGCTGGAGGGCTCAGAATTATGCTCCCCAAACTCAGCTTCCAGGGGTTTCTCCTGACCCATCTGCTGGCCTCTCACATACAGCCTCATCCCTGCCTGCAAGCAGGAGCAGGGGGAGGACCAGGGTGCAGTGAGCAGGCAGAATGCACTGCGGCGCGGCCTGGCGCCGTCAAGTTGCATCAGTTTTAAAGTCAGACCAGGATTTGAGTCTTGGGTGATGTCTCTACTGCTGGTGACCTTGGGCAAGTCACTGCACTTCTCTGAGTCTCAGTTTGCTCACGTGGATGAGGTGGATTCTGATTCCCACCATGCGGCAATTGGAGAGAGGATTCCGTGAGCTCCTGGACGTGCAGTGGTTAGCCCAGGGCCAGGCACGTCAGAGCGCTGAGGGCAAAGGCTTTCTCCTCTGCACACCCGTCCCGTTGGCTGATCCAGAAGACAAGGAAGCAGGCTGGGCCCTTATCCCCCCTTGGCTGATGACTTAACCAGAGCACATTGGAGAGGACCAACCAGGGGGCACCTAGAGATGCTCCCTTCTTCCAGGTCCCTCTGGATGCGGCCTGCTGAGCTTCGTGAAGGACACTGGTGCCTCCTCTCACCAGGTGCCTGGCTGCCTCTGCCCTGAGGTCCTCAGAATGGAAGAGACCCAGAGAGAACAGGCAGTGGAGCAGGGACAGGGGCAGGCGCGGGCCAGTGATGATGGAGAAGTTCTTGAAAACCACTAAGCTACCGAAGGCCCCTCTGTGCCTCAGTTGTCCCATCTGTGAAATGGGTATAATAATAGCACCCACCTCGTAGAGTTATGGAGATAATTAAATGGTGCAATTTGCATGTACAGCTTAGAGCAGTGCCTGGCACACAGTGGGCATGTGATAAATGTCAACCATTTTTATTGCTGATTGTTGCAAACTGGCAATAGGCCTGCCCAGCCCATAGATATGATTTTGGGGGCCACACATTGCTTATTTATATATGCATATTTTTTAAACAGCAATTAGCAGCCATTGTCAGGAGCTGAGAGGAAACCTTTGTCTCCAGTTCCTGTAGTCCTGCCCAGCCATCTTTAGTTATTTCTGCCTGGCCCATCAGCACTGGGGTTTTCTACCTCTGAGTGTGATGTCGTTTAAATTCCATAGCACTACAGAGATTTTTATCCCCACTTTCTAGATCAGAAAACTGAGCCTTAAAGAGAAACAATGATGCCAGCCACTTATGCAGCCTTAGGGGCCGGGATCTGTGTTGAGCACGTCACACGCCTTTTCCTCGTTGAATGTTCACAATAACCCTATGTAGTAGGCACTCTGATGAACCCCATTTTACAGATGTGGAAAGTGAGGCTCAGAGATGTGATGTCACTTGTCTGTGGTCACAGAAGAAGCTGGCACTGGAGCCCAGGTTGGCGTGACACCAGAGTCTGAGCAGTGGAGCTCCCTCCACCCCCAGCCCGAGGCCTCACCTCAGACTCCTGCCCGGCAGGGGCCAGCCTGCAGCCCTCCAGCCCTCGCAAGCAGCCTCGGGACATGTGCGGACATCAGGGGCTGCTGCTGGAGAGAGGCCCAGCTAGTCTGTCTCACGGGGGACGGGGAGGCGGCAACAGCAGGCAGAGGCAGTGGACTCCAAGAGGACTCCTGGTCCCCACGGAAACGAGCGAAGAGAAATGATTAACTGCTCAAGTCCACAGATCCGATAAGGCCAAAGACTTCACAGCAAGGATAAGAAAGCCAATTAATTTGGGAAAAGGTCTCCTTTCCAGTATGGAAAATACCCAGGGCCTTGCACGGAGTCTCATTGCCACAGCCCCTCTGCACACATTCCCCAGGATTCAGCTCCTTTGGGATTGAAATATGTATTTATGTATGCATATATAGACCTATATACATTCTCTCGTACAGAAATGTTAAATTCTCAAAATTAAGTATCTTCACTTGGGGAAAATCAATTTACTTCTTTGAGGAGGCTGGAATTGAAAGTCGTGAGTGAGCCTGAAACTTACTTTCTTGCCAGTTTTCCTGATAAAAAAGGCATCTCCATCCTGGCACATGGCCCCTGTGCTGGCTGCTGCAGCCGATTCCATTAATTGGTTTGGGTGACTGGCCCTGAAGCGATCCTTACTAAGTTCCCCAAGGGGCTGGGACCGGCAGGATGACACAGGAGCTGTAGGTATTCGGGACTCTGTTCCCTGGGGTGGTGACTACAGCTCAGACCAGTGACGGGAACTCAGGCCTGCGGTGACCGGGGACAGGAGAGGGGCTGAGATTCCAGGGTGGGCCTTGGCCTTATCTCTGTCTGCCTCAGACGTGCCAGAGGGAAACATTGCAGGGTTGTGCCCCAGAATCACAGAATCACTCAAGGACAGGACAGAACTTAAGGGGACGCAGAGGCCATGAACAGACGTGGTTGAGAATGGGGGCCCCGAGAAATAGGACAAGAACAGCGGGGGGCCATTCTAGGGAAGCAGATTTCAGACCCATCTGCCTAAAAGTGGTGGAGGCAGTAAACTTGTTGGCACTGGAGCCAGGAGGGTGGAGCTTCCCAAAATCAGCATCACAGCCAGCTTCGTGCCTTGCTGTCACCTCCCATCTTAGCTGGCCACGCTCTCTCGTGTCCTTTCCCATCTTCCTCACCCAGTTCCTTTACCCACTAGTGGCTGTCATCTGTCCTTCTGCAAAGCCCATCTGTCTCAACACTCCCTTCAGCCCCCAACTGAAATCTCTGTCTCCTTCTCTGGTGTGTTACTGGAAAGAGCATATGTTTTGGTGTCAGGCAGGCCTGGATATAGGAGGAGTGAGGTGTTGGGGTGGGGGAGGATGCAAGGAGGAGTTTGGAGAAAGAGGAGACGTTCTCATCCCATTCTGAGAAAGAAGGAGGTGGGGGAAGGCTCCGAGTGGTTCGTTGTCAAGTTACATTTGCCAGGACTTGAGATTTATTAGATGGATGACTGGTTGCTTGGGAGAGTGGGTGGGTAGGAAGGGTGAGGAGGAGAGAGGGAAGGATGGTTGGGTAGATGGATGAAGGGGTGGATAAATGGGTAACTAAGTGGATAGTTGGAATAGTTAGTTGAATGAACTAGTGTGTAGATGGTATGTGGTGAGAGCATGCTCGGACGAATGAGTGGATGGATGGACGGGTGGGTGGATATATAGATGATGGATGGATGGGTGGGTGGAGCATTAGGAGGTGTAAGGGGAGCCCTGATTGCTCCATCCACCCTTGGTTCCCACCTCTAGTAGAAGAGAGAGAATTTAGAAAACAGAAGAGACAGGGGTGGAAAGGAGCTGGGGTCACTGGAGGAAGAACAGTATTTAGCTTCCAATAACCAGGATGATAGAGTATCTGGGGAGGGTGTGTATCTGGCAAAGCAGGGATGGTTGGACTTGGATACTTTGATTATAGGAATAGCTGGAATTCAGATGTGTATGGGGAACAGAAGTAGCCTAGGCGAGCATGTGGGCGAGAAGGTGTTAAGTTCTCTGTTGCTGCATAACAGATTACCTGTGTAAAGAAACTGTGTTTCTAAAGCAGGTACAGTTGTGGCCTCGCGGCCTGTGGCTCGGGCACCCAGGGCGGCTTAGCCGAGTCCTCTGTGTCAGGGCCTCTCACGCGGCTGCAGTCAAGGTGGTGGCCGATGCTGCCATCATGTCCGGCCGTGGCCTCCAGGCTCACTCACACGGTTGTTGGCAGGACTCAGTTCCTCCTGGGTTGTTGGAGTTGGAGTTTCAGTTCTTCACTGACTGCTGGCCAGAGGCTGCCCTCTGCCCCTTGCCATGCGGACCTTTCATAGGACAACTCTCTGCGTGGCGGCGCGCTTCCATCAGAGCGAGAAGGGCCAGAGAGAGAGCAAGCCACAGTCTCTTTTAGCCTGGTCTTGAACATGACATACCATCACTTGGGGGAGTTAAAAGCAAGTCACTAGGTCCGGCGCACACTCAAGGGGAGGGGATTACACAAAGGTACAAACACCAGGAGACGGGGACCCCTGGGAGCCATTTAGGGACTTTCCACCACGGGAGAGTCAGTGGGTGCGTGGCAGAGTGAGGAAGGAACAGAGGGAACAAAAGGAGTCGGAAGTGAGAGAATCTGTGTATCAGAAATTATCTAGAAAATAGGAAACAACGGGGGTAGGGGGAGCAGTCGGAAGAGCTGGACATGAGGAATATTTTCAAGGGCAAGAATATGGAATGGGGGGAGCCCGGGGCCTCAGGAAGAGCCGAGGGGCAAGAAGAGCCGGGGAGCTGGGACAGCAGAGGACACGAAGACCTGGAGGCCGGAGTTGCAGAGGGGAGAGCGTCATGGCGAGCCGGGAGTAGCTGAGGAGCAGGAGCAGCCAGAAGTAGGGCAGGCTGAGGACCACCAGGGGCCAGGAGCAGCCCAGCGAGAGCTGCAGGCATCTGAGCCCTTCGTGCCTTTGGCTTCGGGGCAGGCAAATTTGTGGGTGGGGAGAGGACGCTTGTCTAAGAAGGTGTTCCCAGGCCCTGTGTGTGCGGGAGGCATCATTGGCACTGATGCCGTGCTCAGGTGGAATTCCAGGGGGTCCTGCCTGCCGCTTCGGGGCTCCCTCCCATCCGCGTTGCCTCCTCCCCAGGGGGTGCTTGGGACTCCAGAAGCCAGTCTTTTGGGAGGCCACCCTTGCCAGAGCAGGAAGCACCAGGAGAGTAGAACGTACACGTTCCTCCCAGGCTCCACGCCCTCCTCCTGGCGGGCGCAGCTTCCTCCGCATCTCCTGCCCATCCCCCAGCCCTGTGCCAGCCTGCTCGAGCGCACCCATGCCATCGTGCACACTGGAGCTGGGCCGGGTGCCAGTCAGACAGGCTGACATCACAGACAGACACAGACAGACACAGCCAGACTTGGAAGCAGCCGGGTACAGTGGGGCCTGCAGAGCCACCTGCTCCCCTGGGCCAACCGGGGCAGGGCTGATCCCTGCTGGGAGCAGGCAGCTGGCAGGCACTACCTTCCCAAGAAATCTCCCGAATGCCATGCAGCCTGGTCCTTCCAGTCTCCCCAGGCAGCAAAGGACACTCAGCCCTGGCCCCTCTCTCTCCTGACCCCAGTGACCTCTCAGTCTCCCCAGGTCAGGCATAGCAGCCCGCCCGCCAGACCTGGTCTTGGGGACACTGGCTGTGCTCACACAACGGTGTCCCAGCCCTACAGCCCTGGGCCTGCAGCAGCCAGAGGGACTTGCAGACCACCCGCTCTGAGCACCCTCACTTTTCTCTGCGATTGGCATCCTGCTTGCTTCTCTCTCACTGACGAAGTGGAACAGACAGGAACACATGCTTCAAAGTCTTCCCTTGAAACACAGCAAAGAGACCGGCTATGGTTGAAGAGGAGGTGGGGGCCCAGGACCCACCCAGCCTTGCCTGCGTCGGCACCCGGGTCTCCCTCCCCGCCCACACGGTGGTTCCTGTGAGGCAGTGCTGCCGGGTGGTTAGGGCCATGGACTCTTCAGCCAGGTGGCCTGGGTTTGAAAAGCCCGGCTCTGCCACTTGGTATCTGCGTAGCTTTAGGCAAGTACTTGGCCATGCCTCAATTTCCCCATCTGAAAAATAGGGCTCTTGGTAGTATTAATACCTGCCTCGTGCAATCGCTGTGAAGAATCAATGAGTTAATGCAGGTAAAACACTTAGAACAAGGTCTGCCCATGCTAATTGTTTAACAAATATTAGAGAAAGAAAATTAATTGTTTTTTTTTTTGAGACAGAGTCTCACTGTGTTGCCCAGGCTAGAGTGCCGTGGTGTCATCCTCGCTCACAGCAACCTCAAACTCCTGGGCTCAAGCGATCCTCCTGCCTCAGCCTCCCGAGTAGCTGGGACTACAGGCATGTGCCACTATGTCCGGCTAATTTTTTCTATATATTTTTAGTTGTCCAATTAATTTCTTTCTATTTTTAGTAGAGATGGGGTCTCGTTCTTGCTCAGGCTGGTTTCGAACTCCTGAACTCAAACAATCCGCCCGCCTCGGCCTCCCAGAGAGCTAGGATTACAGGCGTGAGCCACCGCGCCCGGCCCAAGAAAATTAATTTTTAAAAATTCAGTCTGAAGACCACTTATGCCATGGCAAGGAATCCAGGGTCTCCAGGGGGTGGGCCTGAGTCTGCGTCGGCTTTCTCACTTACCAGCTGTGTGTCCTGGGACCTCTGCTCCCAGACCTCAGTCTCCACATCTGAGCAGTGGGTGGCACTCCCTGACTCTGAAGACCGTAGACGGAGTTCAGTGACCCGAGCCTCGGGCAGGGTGTGCAGTGCTTGGTCCGTGGTGTGCCCAGTAACCGTGTGTGCATCACCCCTTCCCTCCCGGCCCAGAAATCCAAGATCTCCACCTTCGAGAAGATGTGGGCCTTCATGAGCAGCAAGCCCTCGGCGCTGGTGAAGAACAATGAGGAGGGCATCCAGAGGACCCTGACGGCCGACTACGCGCTGCTCATGGAGTCCACGACCATCGAGTACGTCACGCAGAGGAACTGCAACCTCACGCAGATCGGCGGCCTCATCGACTCCAAGGGCTACGGCATCGGCACACCCATGGGTGAGCAGGGGGCTGGAGGTGGGCGGGGGGGTGTGGACAGCGCATGGGCGCTGAGCACTGAGCTCTCTGCATTAAGCCCAGAGAGGCGGCGACTCCTCAGCCCAGTAGCAGGGGATGGAGCCGCGTGCCTCACGAGGGCGGCTCTGGCCTAAGCAATGGGGGCTGGGCCAAACACAGGTGGAGGTCAGTCCCCAGCAGCCATGCAAACTCTCCTCTCACCACCCCTGCTGACGCAGCGCGGGTATGGCAGGGATGATCCCCAATGGGCAAGACCCCCCTCCCCAAATCAGGACACCTCCACCCCCATCAGATACCTTATACAGATTAAGGGGGGGCCTAACAGTGATAGGGTCCCCCTTTTTAAGAGCTGACTGAGGGGCTAATGATGGTGGCTGGCACCGACCAAGGTGTTGGCGGGACAAACGCACGATCGGCCAGACGCCACTGACAGCCAGGGTTCCCCTCTCCCTACCCAGGCTCCCCATACCGGGACAAGATCACCATTGCCATCCTTCAGCTGCAGGAGGAGGACAAGCTGCACATCATGAAGGAGAAGTGGTGGCGGGGCAGCGGGTGTCCCGAGGAGGAGAACAAGGAGGCCAGCGCCCTGGGCATCCAGAAGATCGGGGGCATCTTCATCGTCCTGGCCGCCGGGCTGGTCCTGTCTGTGCTGGTGGCCGTGGGCGAGTTTGTGTACAAGCTCCGCAAAACAGCAGAGAGAGAGCAGGTGAGCCCCAGAGCCAGGGCCTGCACAGGACGGGGAAGGAGGCAGAGGAAGGGGTTTGCGCTGGCTTCGCCCTCCTGTGTGCCAGGCACGCCGGGGTGTTTTGTCTGCCCCTCTTACAGCCCACCCCGCATCCGATCCACCAGCAAGTGCTGCCGGCTCCACCTCTGTCCTAATGAGCATGTTGTCCCGTCACCGTCGCCCACCCCGGGCCAGGCCCCCGTCACCTCCTGCTTGGATTATGCCACAACCCCTAAACTGGCCTTGCAGCCTCCACACTTCCCCGCTGCTGTCCACAGATCCCACAGCAGCCAGTGCCCTGTTTAAAACTGAATTCAAGCCTTATTATTTCCCTGCATAAAACCCTCGAGGGTAGTTGTCGAAGGTGGGTGATGGTTGCATAGGGGTTCATTATACTGTTCTCTCTACTTTTGCATAGATTTGTAAATTTCCATAATCAAAAGTTTAAAACAGAGGAGTTGAGGCCTGCCGGTCAGCCCAAGCGTACAGATGGTAGAGCCAGGCTCCAGCCGTCTGATTAATTCAAGCATGGTTGGGCAGTGGTTCTGGTCCCAGTAGCAAATTAGAATCACAGGGAGAAAGTTTTTAAGTGCTAATGCCCTGGCTTCATTCCCGGAGACTCTGTGTTTTAATTGGTCTGTGGTGGAGCCTGGCATTGCCATTTTAAGAAAGCCTACGGGGTGATTTAAATGTGCACCTGTGTTGAGGGCTGCTGGGCTGGGGGCCGCATCTCTCGTGGGGAAGTTCAAAGAGGTCCAGGTCCAGCGTGCAAGGAGATTGCAGTTCAGCCCAGTGTAGAGAGAACATTATAAACAAGCAGCTTACATAGCCACCAGAATGAAATGGCGTCCTCTGTAACCAGCAAGGCTAAGTCAACAAAGGGGGGAAGCAGGATGTTATACTCGGTGTTAGAGTCAGCGAGGGTCTCAGGGAAGGGACGCTTCCCAATACTGCAGAGGGGAGTCTAAACAGGACGTTTCTGGAAGGCAGCTTCCCAGCAGGTTCAGAGTCTTTCAAAGTATCCATACGTTTGGCCAGTCGTGTTCTACTTTTAAAAAGGCACCCCGTGGAAGTAGTGAAAGGTATGTGCGGTTTTATTTACACGGAAGTTTGCTGAAGTGTTAATTATAACATGAAAAAATAAGGGCGGGGACCTTTCAACGATTCAACAATAGAGATTTGTTACAAAAGATAGTGACAGAGAAGAACAACAGCGAGTCTCTAGGGCATTCCCATCACAATCGGAACGAGCTCCGAATGCCACCAAAAAGCCCATGGGATCCAGCCCTTGCCCGGTTCTCTCTGCCCTACACACACCAGCCTCCTTCTCCGCCCTCAACACCGAGCACATTCTGCCCGGGGCCTTTGCACCTGCCACTTGGCAGGTCTCCTCCCCCAGAGGACTGTGTTCTTGGCACCTTGTGGCCGTTCAGCCCAAATGTCACCTTCTCAAGTAGCCTTTCTTACCTGTCCCCATTTCCAGCCCCTCTTTGTCCCATGTCACTGCCTTATTCTCTTAATAATAGCTGTCACTATCTGAAATTCTTTCTGTTCCCATGTTTGTCATCTCTTTCCATCCCATCATTAGACCACAAGCTCCCTGGGGGCTGGGACCTTATCCGCCTTCCATACTGCTACACGCCTAAGGCCTAGAGCAGTGCCTGGCAGGTAGGGGGTCTCACTAGGTGTTTGTGGACTGAAGAAAGGAGGGTGAGAAGGGATGATATTCTGTATTTAGTAGGTGAGGACAGGAGGCCTGGAGAGGTGACAGCTGGGAAGAGGCAGGGCCAGAATTCAAAGCCAGGTCCCTATTCCTCTGCACCCCATGGCCTGCATACCAGTGGTCCTGGTGCTGATGTCCCAGCCTCAGTGGGTAAGTTGAGGTATCAGTAGCCCCTACTGCCTTCCATATAAGCCACAGGAAACCTCTGGGAGTTGGTCTCATAGAAGCCACCACCATCAGACACCTGTGGGAAACACAACACTCTTGCTGTCCCTCTTGGCTACCTGCAGGGACCCAGGCCAGAAGGAAACCACTGCCACCCAACAGCCCTACAGGGACCTGCCTCCCAGTGCCCACCTTGAGAAACGTGCTGGATTTCCCGGAGTAGGAGGACAGTGATTCCTCCCCTTAGTTGGAAGCCCTTCCAGGAGAAGGCATAGCCACACATTTGACAAGTGTTTCTTGAGCCCTGACTGGGCCAGGCCTAGTGCTGGGGGTTGGGCTTATGGTGATGAAACTGGCAGGTTCCTGCCCTCAGAGTCTAGTGGAGAAAAATCAGACAGGTAAACCAGAGCTCCGAAACTTTAATGTACATGCCAGTTAGAGCCTCAGTTAGTTCATCTGTAAAATGGGCATAAGATGACAACACCTGCTCTACCCACCTTAGTCTCCAAACAAGAATGTGGCGCTTTGGAGACTGCTTCCCAAACTTCTTGTATGGGGGAGGGGGCGATGAGTGGGGTGAAGGTGTGAGAAAGACGGGTAGTCTTAGCGCAGCCTCTGGGAGGAAGGGGAGGAGTTGGCCAGGACCAGGCCTCACCCGTGCATCCTTCTCTTCCCCTCCTGTCCCCGCTGCAGCGTTCCTTCTGCAGCACCGTGGCTGACGAGATCCGCTTCTCCCTCACCTGCCAGCGTCGTGTCAAGCACAAGCCGCAGCCTCCCATGATGGTCAAGACTGACGCCGTCATCAACATGCACACGTTCAATGACCGCCGGCTTCCGGGCAAGGACAGCATGGCCTGCAGCACATCGTTAGCCCCTATGTTCCCCTAGGCACAGTTGGGGTGGGGACCACAGGCCTGGGGGCTGGGCAGAGGAAAGCAAAGGCGACGGGAAGGAATGTCCCCTGCCCCCATGCTGGGCTTGGGGACCAGAGCTGCTGCCTGCCTGTTGGGCCAGGAGCCCTCTGCCCTTACCTACCAGGACACCAGCAGGCCCTCAGGCCAGTTGCTTGGGCTTCATTCTCCTCTTGTTTCTTCTATGGGTTTTTAAAGCTGCCAGCCGAGATAGCCAAGGCCAAAGGAAGCACATGCCTCTCTCAGGCCAAACCCACCTGCCCCTCCCCTCTCCTCTGGACTCAAAAGTTTCTGCCATGGCCCTGCAGAGGCCACAGAAAATGGGAAACAGCTCTTATATTGCCATTCCTTCCCCAAGAGCCCAGGCCTCCTAGGGGCTGGCCATAAGGCCAGAGGCGGAAGCCTTTGGCGCCTTAAGGAAGTTGTAGCGTGGCTGCCAACAGGAGCCAACGATGAGGGAGGCCACCCAGATGCCTGGGCAGAAGGAAAGCGTCATCTCTCAGCAGCTGTTCACACAGTCCTGGTCTTCTGGACTTGGCACCACCCATGGCAGTCCCTATCTTGGCAAAGCTGAAGACAGGGGAAGAGAGGCGTTTGGGGTATGAGAGAGAAGAGAACGCACAAATAGAAGCCACCATTTTGGATTCTTACAGACAATGTCCCAATGGCTCCCACTTCTCTAGAGGATCTCTAGGAATATAAGTGGAGGAGCAGTCACAGAAAATTCTTCTCCATTTTCTAACCAGAGGAGAGAGGACCCCCTAAATCTCTCACAAAGGATGCCCAGAGACTCAGCCGATATTTGAAGCCCAGCAGAGAAACAGCAGGTTGCATGGAAATCCCACAGGCCCTCAAGCCAATGGATCTTACTTCGCTGATTGGCGAGCTGTTTCCTAAACCCTGCTGGCATTCGGGAACCTGGGCTCTTTGCCATCTACTCATCAGCAACTCCCCATTCCTGGCTGGTTGACCTTCACCTCCCTCTGTCTTCCTGGAAGGAGAAGAGTAGCTGAGATTGAAGTGAAAGTCAACTCACCCCTCCTCCAAAGAGGGGTCAGTGTCCCACTGCACAGGCTAAGTTGGGGGTGGGTGAGGACAGCCAGAGGCGACCCAAAGAACTCCTGGCCTCCTGGACTGGCCAAACCTTAAGATGTTCTCCAGAAAATGAAAGTTTTCAGGGACAGGATGTCATAGCTGGCAGAGGCCCCAAGAGTGGGGAGAGAGAAGCTGCTTCCTGGAGAATTAACCAAAGACCCCACGCAGAGACACAAGACCACCCTGACCCTCGTCTCTAGTCCAGAGCAGCTACGACCTTGTGGGGCTTGGGGAAGACAGCAGAGAAGGGGCAGCAGGTGGGGTACGAGCCAGGGCGGTGGACCCGATGATCTGGGGGTTCCAGCTTGCTGTGATGGATGCTCTAGAGGTGTGTGACGATAAGATTCTTGGAAAAGAACGAGACATGAGGGTTAGGGGCAAAGTGTCCTTAAAGAGAATACAATGGGGCCAGCAGGCTTGCTGTGGCCGAGGACAGAGGGCCGTCTCTGAGCAGGGGTGGAGGCTGGAGACTCTGGACAGGGAAGCAGGGTACACCAGCCACTCCCCTCCGACTTCTGTCCTGTGGCTGCTGGGAGCCTGTTAGGGAAGAGAGATGTTTAGATCTAAAGGCCTTCTTGGCCGGGGTGAAGGGGAATCTCTAGCAAAGCCGGAGGCCACAGTGGGCTCGTGGTAAATACTGTCCCTCCAGGCTAGGAGCTGCAGGACCAAACCAGCAGTTCCCAGAGTCACAGCAGCTCTCACTGGCTGTGTACGTTGGAGGCACGAAAAGAGGGCCAGACGCACAGTGTAGCCCCCACACGTAATGACAGGAAAAGCCATGCCGTGGTGAGCTTCAGAGTGTACGCGGGGTGTGTGTCTTTGTCTCTGTGCGTGTGAGCTTTGGGGTCTGGGATGAGGTCAGATTTGGACATGGGACAGTTCAGGGCACACAGTGATAGGTGAATCCTCTGGGATCTGATGTGCACTTGTGTGTATATCAAGGGACAAATCTGGGTGAACAGCAGAGCCCCACGTATGTAAAAACAGGAGAAGCCATGTCGTAACGGAGTTCCGGTGAGTATGCATATGTATGCATGTGTGCACAAGTGTGCGTGCTTACGTGTGTGTGTGTGTGTGTGTGTGTGCCTTTGTGCACTGAATGGCAGAGGATGGAAGACAGGATAAAGCCTGCAGCTAGCCAAATACATGTAAAAGGAGAAGCCATGTCACCAAGGGGTCTGTGTGTGTGAACATGTGTGTAAACGTATGTAGGCGTGTGCACACAGTGGAGAGCAGGGGGAGGCCAGGACCAGACAGTCATGGGACACAGGGCCGTGCATGATATAGACAAGGAGCCATGTGCAGTTGGGGCTTGTGCGTGTGTGTGCTGCACACGTATGTTCCAGCTCACAGTGGGAGCAGACAGACAATCCGGAAGGCAGGGCACAGGGTCTGTCGGCACTTGTATCACGGGGAAATCATCTGTCACAGAGATCCCCTGCCATTGCGTGGGCATACACACCAGGAGACTGGTCAAGTGGAGGCAAAACCCTTCAGGGACTTGTGGCTTTGCTACAGATGGCGTGTCCTGTTTGAAGGGAAAACTTTTTTTTTTTTGGAAAGTCCAGGTAACAGGATTCTAAGGAAGGTGTTTGCCGAGTTGCTCTCAGCAAACACAGTCGTTACCACCGTCTTCCTCTGTCCAGTACAGTTTGATAGCACACGCCTCGTTCGTGCGCACATCTCACACATGTATGTGCTTGTGTGCGTGACACTATGTGAGCGTGTCATGCTCTTCTGAGGCTATGCACATATGTGGGTTGTGATGGGAGGAAGGAAAGGAAGTGGCGTGGGCTAGGAAGACTTCGCAAAAGGAGTGAAGAATGGTGGTAAACAGAGGCACAATTCAATTGGGAATCCCCCGAAAGCTGCCACAGAGTCTTTAGAACCCCCCGGCAGAAGTGGGATGGCACACCCGCCGCCTGACCTCCTGTCCCACTCGAGCCTCACGTCGGTAGGCGCGGCTGATGCTCGGCCTCTAGCTGATGCCCTGTGTTTGTGTTCGAAGTGCAGTGGAGACTGCTTCTGCCCGAGTGTGAGCTGTGTCTCTCCCAGGGGCCTGAAGGCGACACTACATCTGGGAGGTGGGAGGTGGAAGGGAGTGTCCCCAGCAAGGCAGGTCACGGCCTGCCCTGGTCGCGGGCATGGAGCTGAGCTACAGCGGGTGCACGTGTGTGATGTGCACCCATGCAGGCACCGAGGGCTGATGGGAAACAGGAAAGCTGGTTTGGGTGGAGCCGAAGATGGACCTGCCTGAGCAGGTGCTGCGTGTCCTTGCTAATCCCACAAGCCAGCCCACAGAAGAACACCCCCACCTCACCCCAAAATGCCAGCGCCTCCTCTCTACTGGCTCAAACTGGCCAAATTGAGGGGTGACAGTGAGAGGACACCCCACCACCACCACCACCACCCCACCAAGGCCTGGGGGCATTTGGACAGTGAGCCCGCCTGATCTCTCTCCCCTTGACCTGCTGCTGACTGCCCTGCTCAGGACAGAGAAGGAAAATCCCGAGAGTTTTGTTCACGTGGCTCCGCTCTGCAAGTGTCTTATCAAAAGTGGAAATGCCCCCATGGCCGGTTAGCTGGACTCTGAGTCTCTGGGGGGCGGAGGGCTGCCCCCTCCTCATGGCTGAGACTCTGCCTCTGATGGAAGCACACGTCCTGGCTCCCCCTGCACGCCCCAGGAAAACAGGACCCTGGCCCGGCCTGGGGGAAGGGCCAACAGGTTGGAAGTTGCCCCTTCTCTGCCAGGCACGCACTCATCAAGAGCAATCATCAGAAGCTCCCTCCCTGCCTGCTTTTCCAGGGGTGCTGAAGGGGGTGCAGCTGCTGCTTCATCACTCAGCATGAAGTTGATCCCTCCCTGCGCCATTCCCAGCTATATGCACAAACATCTGAAAACGGGCCACACTCTGTGGCCCACATCTGGATCGGTCCCGTGTAGACACCCATCTATGAAGGGCCTAGAGATTTGGCCAAACAGCTGTATGGACTTAACATCTGGGGTGGGCCTAGCCCCATGGTCAGATGAAGAAATGGGCCCAACTCTGAGGGCAGCTCCTGGGATTAGACACATCTGGAAGTCCCAGGTTGGTTGGACGCATCTGGAATGGGCTCAGTCGCTCGCCACAGTGGCTCTGTCCTCTGTCCCCGTGCCAGTTTGAATCAAGCCCTCCTTTCAGTCCTGGATTTGCCCTGGACTTAAAATGTCAGAGCTGAGGTCATCCATGAAGTCACAAAACTGTTTTAGGTAGAAGGTTAATGTTCTGTACAATATATATATGAATGTAAAAATATATATATATATATACTGTATATATATATATATGCACAGTGTATATATGACCTGTAGCCCATGTGTATACAACCCTTCCCCGCACGTCTGCACACAGAGTGTACATAACCCAGCCAGCATGGTGGGGACCCGGTGAGAGACGGGGGCTGCAGCAGCAAATCTGGGACGAGGTCGCAGGGATCCCCTGTGGATGGGGAAGGGCCTGCACACACCAGAGCCTCAGACCCTGGAGAAGAGGGCAGAGCTGCATGGGGCTGCCAGTGGCCTTGCACAGCCGGCGCCACCTGGGGAGGGCAGGAGTGGCCCAGCGGCCCTGTCTCCATCAGAGCCCGTCTGAGGCAAGAAGCTGGGCGTGTCTGGGAGGCAGCATCCTGCTAGTACTTGGCCCCATGCCGACATTACATTCTAGTACCAGGGTGATGAATAGGGAGTAGAAGGGCTGGGAAAGAGGGGGTCCCCCAGGCAGGTGTCAGGCTCTGCCCCTAATATCCTGGATGGGGGGTGGGGTGAGGGGAGCAAAGGCCTCTGCCTCAGATTCTCACCCGCATGCAGAGGTGACCACAGCCTGCTCACCCCACAGCTCTCAGCCATGTGAAACACGTTCTAAAGAGAATGGCGTGAGGCATTGCTAGCATGATGATACAATGCCCTGATGCCCTAGGTATTGGTCCTGCCCTCATCCCCCCTGCCTTCTGGAACAGTGGACCTCAGATCACCCCACAGTTTGTTTCTATTTTATGGATCAAAACCTGAAGCCTCCAGATATGGAGAAGCAGCCATAGACTCAGTCAAATGCCACCCGAGAGTTTGTCACACCTCGGACAACCTCCCCAGCCCCATTTGACCCAAGACCAGCTGTCAGGGAGTGACCACGGAGCCAGAGAGGTGAAAGATGAGAGGCAACAAGGCATTTCCTGTCCTGGCACGGCCCATGCCATCTGTCTGCCCTTCTCTCCCCTGTGGCGCCTTCCCCAGCGGGGCAGTGGGCAGAGAGCCTCCCCCCAGTAGGCTGCAGACCTCTGTCCCTGTCTTGCCCGGATCCATCTGTTCTCGGCAGTTCCAGTCCTTTACCCCTTTCACAGGTCTGAGCATCTCTGGAGCATGCAGGGGAGAAGAGCTGGGTGGGCTTCCCTGCGGTCGGCGGCCAGGCATCAGGCTGGGCTGTATGTAACTCGGGGTCTGCCATGGGGCCCTGGCCAAGCACGTCTGAATCCAGCCTCCCAAGGAGGGGCCTGTCCTGGCTCCACAGAGATCAGTGGTTCCAGGGGCCCCCATGCCACTGTGCTTTAAGTCCCCAGCCCACCTCTGCCTGGGCGGACTTCCTGGCTGGGCCTCCCATATGGGGACCTCTGGCCCGAGCCCCCAGGCAGCCCCATGGGCCTCTGAGACCCCTGGCCTGTGCCACTACCCAGACCAGAGTGCCTGGACGCCCCCCACTCCCGCTCAACATGGTTCCCACACACTGGTCTCTGGGCCATTCAGGGGATGCCCTTTGTGGACATGCAGAATTTCTATGAATATAGTTTTTTGTAAACATTTTGTAACAATTTGGGTTTCATAGTAACTGTGTTACTTGCCAATCATTCTAGGCTGATGTAAATAAATTTCCAAACAAATCCAATTATTTTCCTTTTTAAGACACTGTGATATATCAAAGTGCACAGTTTGCTGTATGAAGTAATATGGTTTTAAATTTTAAATAAAGAAATGTTTCTAGAAAACAGGGCCCCCTTGAGATGTGTTTTCTGTTTCTCTGCTTTCTTAGAACCGGAGGGCGCTGGGCGACGAACTTTGGCCGTCTTCCCCCAGGGATGACCGTGTCCCAGGCAGGAGACCTGGTGCAGGGGAAGCGGCTGGCTCCAGCCAGGCTCCTGGTTCAGACATCAAGGGTGTGGGGTCTGTCCTTGAGACTGTCTGACCTCTGTCTTCCCTTTTGGGCATGTCCATCCCCAACTTCTCTCCATCCACGTGCTCCCTAGGGAGTTGCCGCATCCTCACGGGGCCCTGTCCCTTTGGTCACGGTTGGTGAGGTTGAGTGAACGTCTTTTCCAAGCTTGGCCAGAGATCTTGCCTGAGCTTTTTCAAACCGGAAGAGAAGAAGCTTTACATTGGAAATGGAAACTGCACATTCAATCAGAGTTCCTGGAGGATGTTTTGGGCAGGAAGGGAAGAGATGAGGGAGCAAGTCCAGCCTGGGTCCTCAGGAGCAATTCCCAGAACAACACGGACTGACCCAGCAGGGGCACGGCCACCTCTGGGCCCAGTGCCAGAATGAGGGGGCGGGGAAAGACATGGCCCAGAGTGGCAATCCAGGGTTCAGGAAGTGTGGGTCAGGAGGCTGGGCCGCCACCACCCATGTCACAATTGCTTCTCATCGCCCAGGAAGTTGGAGATGGGTGATGGGGTGGTGCTTCTGGAAAGACTCATGCTCCCACGACAAAAACGGCCTAAAAGCGGGGAGGAGGGCAGCCTCTGCCTTAGCTCTGCCTCCAAGTCTCATGCAAACCTTTCACTGGGAGAGACTGACTTCCATCCAGAACCCTCCATGCTCCGACGTCATCATAAAAATTGCTAATGGTTATTGAGCACATCCCACGTGGCAGCTGCTGTGCTAAGCTCTTGACACATATTACTACCTTTCTGCCTTCTCACCTCAGACCCTGACACAGCTCCGACCCTGACTCTGCATGACTTCTCCGTCCAAATGTCCCCCACCTGACTCAGCCGAGCTCAGGTGTCCCAGGTCTAATTCCCAGGGAAGTGGCCACGATTGGACCAGCTTGGGTCAAGTGGTCACTTGCGGTCCAATCACCTGTGGCCTGGGGGAGGGAGGGGCCACCAAATATAATCATGGGACCCAGGCTCATCACTTTAGGATGGTTGAGAAAGATGGAAAATTCCAAAGAAGGCAATGTGGGTTGGCAGGCCACCAAAAATATGCACCCTCCTATTCCTTCAGCTGACAAGTGCCAGAAAGCCAAGCCCAGGCCCCAGCGGTCTCTGCAGAATGGAGAGGAGGTGGGACCGGTGGGCTACAATATCTGAGAGCTCTGGTCTAACCTGGAGCTACAGCCCAGGAAGAGGCCTTGGTCTGAGCCAGGAAGGAGGCAGGGAAAGGCCCCAGGGTTGAAGGATGCCCCAGCGATTGAGGGGCAGAGGTAAGGACTATGCCTGGCAGGGAGCCCACCGGGGCTCAGGGTGGACTCTAGGTCTAGCAGGGAGTAGGGGGACATGGAGAGAGACCTGGTAGAAATGAGGCTTATGGCAGGGGTGAGGGAGTAGGCAGAGCACCCATCACCCATCCATCCATCCATTCATTCACTCATTCACAGACTTAAATATCTTGTGTCTGAGTCCCGGCTCTACCTACCAGCTGTGTATCCTCCAACAAGCGACTTAACATCCCTGAGCCTCAGTTTCCTCATCTGTAAGATGCATGGTTGTGACAACCACCCCCTCATGGAGCGGTTGTGGGGATTAAATGAGAAAAAGCGTGTCGAGTACGTAGCACAGGGGGGCACATCATAAGCCAACAATAAATCACAGAAATTCATTAAGAAAGAGCAGGAAGAGGGGAGAAGAAAAATTGGGACCTCCTATGGGCCGAGTCCTCTCCGGGGATAGCGTGGTGACTCCTCCCCCCGTCTGTGGTATTCTGGGCTCTGCACGAGGGTCAGCCAGGCCTCTCGAGCCCCTCGAATGGCCCTGATTGTCTCTGGATTGGCCAGGGGGAGGTAAGAGCCTACGCGGCCCTCGGACACTGCCTCTCAGAGCCTCTCAGATCCTCTCAGAACCCGCTTCCGCCTGGCTGGCCCTGCCAGGCACGGAGCACTCTGCCATGTCTCTCCCTCCGGGAAGCAAGGAAAAGGCCTTGCCTTTCCTGCACCTCCGCCCCCAAAAGGAAAGCGGGGGTGCTGCTTCTCCCTCCGCAGAGGGGGCTCTCTCTGCTCCCTCTCCAGGGAGGCCGTGGAGCCCACATTATGCAGCATGACACCAGCTTCCCACTGACTGCACGGTGGGGCGGGGGCAGCCAGGTGCTGTCCTGGCTCGGGCCCCAGTTGCAGTGAGCTTGGCCATTTCTGCCCCAGCCAATGTCCTTTGTGCTCTTCCTGTTTCCAGGAACCAGGACATACGTGGGCTCCTAGGCTTGGTGTACCAGGCCCCAGGAGCAGAACATTCTAGGAGATTCCTCGCTCAGGGATCACTGTGGCAAGGAACGGAGACCTGCTCCAACCCACTGGAGAAAAAACCCACCGACCCACTTCATTAGAAGGGGTCTCACAGAAGCACAGTCCAGTTTCTCCATTTCTCTCGCTCTCCATCCCCCTTCCTCCCTTCCTTCCCTCCTCCTTGCTCATGGCAGAAATGGCCACCCCCTTCTCAGCTCAGGTGCCCCCTGCTCCAGGGCCCAATAGCAACTACCTATAGTAAAAATGTCCCACTTCCAAATTGCCCATGCCTCCAGCAGAGAGAGCTGGATGACAAAGGTCTCAGAGAAGGGGTATGTATGAAGTGGCTCCGACCTGCACTTTTGAAACTTTAAAGCACGTACTGATGCCCCGAGGATCTTGTTCGAATGAAGGTTCTGGTTCAGCTGGTCTGGGACAGGCCCGAGAGTCTGCACTGAGCACAAGCGCACAGGGGTTTCAGGGGCTGCTGGTCCTCTGGGCATGGTCAGCAGCCAGGCTGGGGGGGGGGGCCCTTTATTGCGGGGGGGGCCCCGGGGGGCCTTCTTGTTCGGGCCCTTGAGGCCCCGGGTTCCCCCCGCCCCTTTCAGGGGCGTGGCGGGGTTGGCCCTTCCCCCGGCCCCCGTTTTGGCTTTTGGCCCCACTATCTGAAATGCTTATTAACTGAGCCCCACACCCCACACCCCTCTTCTTTCCTCCCATTAGCCCCAGAATGTCTGTGCTAGAGGGGACGCCCCAAGTCCCTCTGCCAGGACTAATGTGCAAGCCCCTCCAAGCAGTAGGATCAGGGACGCTGGAGTCTAACTTTGTGGGTTCAGCCCCTTGCTCTGTGTCTTCTTTGGGCTTCAGATGGGGAGACTGAGACCCACCTCTGAGGATCGTTACCAGGATCTAATGAGATGGCACACACCAGGCTGGCACGGAGGAATCAGAAAACCAAGGTGGCCAAATACTCAGCTTTTAAGTTCCAGTCTAAGACCCAAAGCATCTGGAAGCTTCCCCTCCTCTCCCTCCCAAATTAGGCCAAAGATTCTAAGGCTGGAGGAGGGAGCCTGGGGAGGGATCACAGACAGAAATGCAGTCAGCCTCAGAGGGACCCCAGGCCCTGCTGACCATGCGTGTCAGTTGCCAGCCTCAGGGAGCCCTGGGAAGTGACCCACCATCTCCACCTCCAGGAGTCAGCGCAGAGCCTGGGAGAGGGGCCTCGCCAGATGTCCTGGTCAGTCCCTCCACAGGACACCTTCCTTGGCAGCTGGGTGACTCCCACTGGCCATCTTACAGGAGTGAAGACCCATCTGCACCCTGAGAATTTGCTCAGTTCCCACTGTCCCCACCCTGTGTGGCCAAGTCATCCTTCACCGAATCAGGAAATCAGGGCTCTGAACACTTAAGGTAGAAGGAGGTGGCAGGGTATGGAACCCTCACCCTGGCCAAGTGCAACTAGACCAGAGATTTCCCTCTGAGCTGGGGAAACAGCTCCCTCATCCATTATTTTATTCATCACTATTATTACTGTTGCTATTTCTGCTTCCAAGGTGGTCATCGCAGAGCCCTGGTGGCTTAGAGATGACAGGACAACAGTTCACAAACACACTCTGATTGGTTCCTGTTTGGTCTCTAGGCCCAGGGGAGTCCCAGCCCAGAGGGGTCCTTTCCTTTGACCTTGCCCATCTCACCCCACTCAGGGCACAGAGGCCTGAGACCCATGGAGCCGGCTCCACCTCCTACGGGTCTTCACCATCCCTCTAGGTCAAGGACCTGCCCTCTGTCCAGCCATCCCCCGTGGCAAGAGCCACCTATGCCCGGACAGGAGGCACCTGGATAGGACAAGAAACGAGGACACATAGGAGACAAGTTCCAAGGCCCCTCTGACATCTTAACTTAAGCAGATGACCTTGGACAATTCACCAGCCTCAGTTTACTCACCTGTGGGCCGGGGATGCCCATTTTGACTGCGACAGGGAGCTCACGCGAGAATGAAACACAAAGATCCCCGTGAAAGCATGTGCTGAGTGTGAGGCATCGGGCTTCCTGAGTGTGAGTCTCTCTCTGCTCCTTAGTCAGCCTCCCCTCCGCTCCCTTCTTCCCCCCACCCCCCAGGTCCACCTGGAGCAAGCCCAGGCAGGAGGAGGTCAGGGCTGGGCCACTCCTGGGGCTGCGGGTCCCCACTCCAAGAAGCAAGCTGGGCCACGGTACGCGGCTCCTCCAGGGTCTTGATGGCACTTCCTTGGGAAACAGAAGCTGAGTGTTTAAGAAGCATCTGTCATTATGGAAACAAAGTTGCCAGGCCATTTTTTCTTTTACTATTTTTACTGCGGTTTCATTATCTTATGCAAATGAGGCCGCTGATGAAGCCTTTCTGCAGGGTGGCCCATGCTGGGACCAGCTCCACCGCGGGAATTTATTGCCTGCCTCGGCCTCCAGACAGCATCCGGGATGAGGAGGCCCCATGGAGATGGCTTCCGGAGCAGCCGCCCTGCCTAGAACACTCAACCTCCCACCAGACAAGCCCCTGGGTCCTGCCTCCATCCCAGAAGTGCCCTGGTCTGTTATCTCCAAAGACCCGAGCATCAGTTCAGCTTGGCTCAGGACTCTGTTCCTGATCCCCAATAGCTGGAGCCCCTTGAAGACTGAGTTGCCAGCCCTCAACAGGATATAAGGCCAAAGATGGGAGCAAAACGTGTTAGACACTTAACCTACATCAGGCCCCATAGTGCTAGGAGAAAGCTACACTATTATCCCCTTGGTTTGAGATCCCCCCAGAAGAAGCCTTGAACTTGGACTCAAGACCAGGACTTGAATACAAGATGAAGGAAGGGGAGCAGGGACGTGAGATGCCAAAGGAAGGCAGCCAACAAAGGGTGTGGCACTGAGCCAGCTACCTCTATGGGCAACTGAGCTCAGTCCTGTGGGAACTCTGGGAGCCCGCATAGAACATGCAACTTGAGAGTTTCTCTTCAGGGGGTGAGGAAGGTGGGGTATGTATAAACCACGTCCCATCAATCTTTGGTGACAGCTGGTCCCCTAGAGATGGTCAATCCAGGCTACTTCTGGCATGCCACAAGGTGGCAACGAGGGCTCTGGGCCAGGACAAAAATCCTTGGGAAGAGCAAGGCACATGTTGGCAGTGGGAAGTTGGGTAGCTTGCACAGAAGTGGTAAGGGCAGGAGATTACACAAGACACTGACAGCACCTGCTGTGACCTGCTGTGACCCCATTTTACAGATGAAGAAACTGAGGTTCCAGCCAAATAACTTGCCCAAGGTCCAGTGAGTAAGTGGCAGGGCAGAGTCCAACCCAGGGCTTTCTGCCTCCCCAGCTCAAGAAGCCAACAGTGCCTCACCCCCGCCTGGCTCCTGCAGCTCCCTCATGGCTCAGGCTCCCAGGGTCCCCGTCCAACATCCACACGCTCCTTCCTGCAGCTCTGGCCTCAAGGTCAGCCCCACCATCCCTGCCTGCTCCAGGCTGTCTCCAGGCCATTTTCTCCCAGTGCAAAATGTGCTGGCAAAGCACCTGCTCTCCCCAGTGAGTCTGGCGGCTCCCAGATGTGGAGAGATTTTCCTCCAAGAGGACACAGGCCCCTGTCCAGTCCCTCTGGCCAAAGCCTTTACTGACAGTTTGTGACGAGGACCAGCCACCCCTCTTTCCCCCAAATTCAACCTTGAGTCACTAAGAATCCCCTAAACTCCGATAGTACATTCTCCAGGACAGGAACAGAGCCCAGCATTTCATGAGCGCCATCTGAGCAGGGGGCCTGTGCAGGGAGCTCTTCTTCCCCAGGGGCTGGGCAGTAGTGAGATTAAAGGTGTGGAAAACTAGAAGCTTCCCAGCCCCCATTTGCCTACATGTGAGGATGAGGTCACAACAGTCACCATAACCCAAATGTCACTGGCTCTGTGCCCTCTTACATAAACCAACCGCTAGCCCCTGCAAAGTCCAAGGGACAGGCCCCCTCTGCACCCCCATCTGAGGACCAAAGGCTTGAGAGCTCTTAGTACACAGCTCTTACTTTTCCAGGAGAAGTTGTCATCAGTAATAATAATTAATAATAGTAATAGCAATAACGAGTTGCAGCTAGTTGAGCAACAGACCCAGGCCCGGCACTGCCTAGCTCTCTGCACACCTCATCTCATGAGATTTTCACCCTAACCCTACAAGCCAGAGATGTCATCCCCTTATCACAGATGCAGAAAACCAAGGCTGAGAGAAATGGAATTTCTCACCCACGATCACCCCGTAAGCAGCAGAACGAGGCCTCCAGTCTGAGACTTCTGTTTCCTAGATTTGGTGAATGAGTGAATGAAAAAGTGAATGAGTGAATCAGAAAGTCGATACCAGTGCTGTTTACAGACACTGGTACAGAACTTCTGTGCTTATGGAAAACAAACATCCGAACTTGATTGGGCCAAAAATGAGAATTGCTAATTATAGTCACTCACAGGAACAACCTACCATTTATGCCTAATTGCAGAGCAGTCCAGTAACAATTATGCACATCAATACATGTGTCAGATTAACTTGGTTGCGAGTTTTATTTGGTCACAACACTAAACCCCACTTGTGGTGGCTCAGACTTGGGAGGCTATGGCCACGCCGCCTGGCCCTGTCAGTCACTTCCGGCTAAATGAGAAGTGTGTTGGTGCCGGAAGGGGAATGGGAGACGCTCGAGGAAGGAAACATCTTCTCTTCCTTCCTCTGTCGCAGCGCGTCTGCACTGGCAGGCTCGGGAAAGCAGTTTGGCAGGGGGTCTTCGCAGGACGAGCGAAACATCACAAGCCTCCCCTCCCTCCCTCAATGCCAAAGGCAGCTTCCTAATTAGAACATCCATAACCCTCAGCATCTGCTCCAAGAGAATTCAGCTGCTCTAAGATGGAGAAGTCCATTAACTTTATTGCACAAAACGTCAGACGTGCTTTTAGACAGAGGATCGCTGCCAAGTGAGATAAACTGCCCGGACCCACCAGAGGGACGGGCCAGAACTTCCTGCAGTCCCCAGCTGGATCCTCGGGACTCCCTCCTCGCTCTGTCCGATGTCCCGAGTGGTTCTGTGTCACCCTGGGAGGCTAGAGCCAGGAAAATGGTGACTTGCAGATGCAGGTGCAGCCTGAGCACCCGGGCCTCCTGGTGCAAACCCGCAGCCTGCTGGATGTCAGCCCCAGACAGGCGCCATCTGACTCCCAGAATGCACTGGGATCCCCACCCTTCGCTGGGCAGCTCGCTGCTCCATCAGCAGGAGCTGGGTGAGCTGGTGTCTCCAGAAACTGGAGAACATAGTGGCTGAGACAGAAGCTCAGCTTTTCCACTTAGGGTCGCTGGGTGACCTTGCAAAAGTACCTTAACATCCCAAGGCTGTGCTATAAAATGGGCTGAGTACTGCCCCCGTAGGGGGGTTGAATGCAACAGTGCCTGGGACCTTCAGCATGGTGCCTGAAGCATAGTGAGGGCTCTACAAATGACAGCCAAGTCTCTGGTGTGGAGATGGAGGGGACAAAAAGCCACGATGTGTGCAGGGAAGAGTAAAGACCAGTTTGGAGCCAGACAGTCCCGGGTTTTAATCTCAGCTCTACTGCATGACTTAATCCCCTAGGGCTTCAGCGTCCTCATCTGTAAAATGGGGTTGATAGTCCCCGTCCTCTTCCGTCACAGGAGAATCAAGAAGACATGGAAGTGCTTTGAGGCTGCTAAGGAACGTTCTAACATGCAGCACTATTGCTCCTGTTACTGAAGTTGTCAACCAAATATCTGGTATTCCCTAGGCCATGCCAAGCCCAAGGCTGGCTGCTGGCGGGGCCTTCCTCAGCTGCCCAGCCTGGAATTCTTCTCTGCCTGGGCACCCACCCCACGCCACAGCCCTCCCCCAGGGAGCAGCCACAGACCTCCCAGCCCTGATGAATGTCTCCCCGAGGCGGCCTCCTTGGCCTCCATTCTCAGATTCCGATTCCTTCTTAATACGAATAATTAGCAGGAACAGTCAGAGGGGAGGCAGCAGCTATAGCGATCGACCCCAGTGATTTCCCAGCCTCGGGGAGAGTCCAATTTTGCTCCAATCCAGTTGCTGTAAATTCCCATCAAGCTAAGAAAATATAGTGCAATTTAGAAACACTGATACGGCAATAAAACACAGATCCCCAGCAAATGGAATTCGGCAACATCTAAAAATGGAGCCATACATTACTCGGCCCGCAAACTCCCTCCGGGGACGTGACGCTGGGAGAACTTGGGGCTGCTTTATGTTCAAGTTGGTCTTTCTTTTCTGGATGAAGGCAGGGCCACCCACAGCAGGCTCTCTGGTGGCCCTCCCAGGCCTCCCTTCATGGGTCCAGAGACGAGTCCAAGGAGGGCTCTCCAGCCAAGGGAGGAGACCTGTGACCTGCCCTCTGTCCTCCAGGGGCTGCAGGAGGGAGCATCCACAGAAGGGTGGGAGGGAGGGAGGCAGAGGAACGTCCCGTGTGCTTTTAGTCCTCACAAATGGACTTTGAAGGAAATGTGGTTGTTTTCACTCATCAGATGAAGATATTGAGAATCAGAACAAGACTTGTTCAAGGTCGCTCATGGGGAAGTGGTAAAAGCTGGATTTGAACTCACATCTGTCTGCCTCTTTCTAGTCTATTTACTGCCTCACACCCAGCTTGGGACTCAGCCTTTGACTCGGCAAAAGCTAAAATTAAGCCAAACAATGTCTCTCACTGCCTTCTGGGTGGGCGGGCAGCCTGGCCCCTGGAGTGGACACAGGACGACAGTCCACAAATGGGTCCATCACTCTGTTTCCCGGGATCATTAGCCTGTTCGTATAGCACCACTCTGTACCCCGAAACAGGAAGAGGTGCACTGATCCGGCCCTCTGCCTCCTGGGAGGACGGAGCTGAGGGGGAGGATTTGGGCACAGGTAGAGGGCAGACCCATGGCCCCCACTAAACTCACCACCTCCACTTCCCCCTGCAGAGGCTGGGAGGCTCCATTTGCTCTCTCTGCTTGGTGCACACCCTCCTCATCAGCACACTGTCCCCTCTGCCAGGCAGCCTCCTGCTGAACCCATTCCACCCCGCCCTCACTCGTGCACATGCGCACACACGGGGGCACAAACACGCACACCCCCAATACTCGCCCCAATCTCCACACGTTTGCTTAGCAGCCCCTCCAGACTGTGAGCTGCACAGGGGCAGAGACCACTGTGCTTGTGGCCCCTGACTGACTCCCTCTCTTTGGACTAAGCACAACTCAGGGACTCTGCCAATGTTTGGGACACGCTGGGGACAGCTTTCACATGCTCCCACGTGTTCTACCAAGCCCTGGTGCCTGGAGGCCAATAAGGACAGAAAACCCCAAGTGGCCTCTCTGGAGTGTGTGTGTTAAGAATTACAGCTCTGGAGTCAGACAGACCTGGGCTTAACTTCCAGCTCTGCCACCCGCTAGTTGTCTGACGACTTGTAGACATCACTCAATCCCTCTGAGGCTCAATTTCCTCATCTGTAAAAAGCAGCTGATAGCAGCACCTGCCTGCAAGGGTGTCACAAGGATTTAGTAAGATGACACCAAGGAGGCATGTAGCACAATGCTTGGCACATAGTAGGTGATCAGTAAACAGCAATTGCATCAGTAGGGCAGGCGATGCTGTGACAACCAACCCCACCAACTTGGTGGCTTAGCAGACATCTTTACTTCCCCTGCACCTTTATTCCTCCGTGGTCTGGCGACCCTGCGGGACGCTGTCCTCCATCATGAAATCAGTGGTCCAGGCTGCTTTGATCTTGCCACTCCACCATCTCAACACAAGGCCTGCTCTATAGCTGCCTCAGCTAAGGAATAAATGGGCTGGAGGATCTTGGAAGTGCTTTTTGCTGCCTCAGCCTGGAAGTGACACACATTCCATCCATAAACATTTCAGAGGCCAGAGCTAGACAGGCGGCTCCAGCCATGTGGAGTGGGAGTCTGTCTCCTATGCACCCAGGAGGCAGAAGACAGCCAGACCCCTGTGAGCTCCAGTGAAGCCTCCCTCTGTACTTAGTGTCACTGGCGCTGCTCTGCACCTGTCCACTGCGTTTTCCTGCGCATTGTCGGAGATTTTCACATCCCCTCCGTTTCTGTCAGGTGACCTCCCAAAGAGCAGCAGAAGAAATGGGGGTGCCCACTGCGTCCTGGCCACAGCCCAGCCCTGGCCCGGAGGACATGGTCTCTTGCAGAAGACGGGCTATTTCTAAAGCCCTTCCCCATCCCTCCTCTGCCACCTTTCCTCTGACTGAAGAGCCATCATCAATTTGGTGACAACCCAGAATCAGGCCTCCAGCGTCTGATTGCAATTGTGCCTCTGACTGTCAGGGATAAACGCCTGTTGTCTTACGGAGGAACTGCGCTGATGGAGGTGTCAGCAAAGACAGTGCTGGGGGATGCTGGATCCCTCCCCCGCGAGATGTAATTGGTGGGCAAGTCAGCTATCTCCAGCTCCTGGCAGAACTCGGGCCCTTGAAGAGGGTGTAGGCAGGGCCTGGGGGCGGATACGTGCAGCTGTGTGGGGCAGAGGGCAGGGAACCAGAAACCGGAAGTGACCGACTTCTGCAGGTGAGGGTGATGTGTAAAGTCGAGCCGCAGCCCAGAGGGGAAACCATGTAAAAGATGCTGAGCAGTTGGGTCCCTGCACGTGAAGTCTGGCAGGACTAACAAGCACAGGGACAAGAACACGGTGCCGGTATGCGCTTTGGAAATTCAATTTGGATCCTGGTTCTATCGTCCAACCGCTGGGTGATCTTGGATTAATTGTTCAGTCTCTCTGAGCTTCCTCAGTAAAGAAGTGCTCAGAACCCGGCCTTGTAAACTTGCAAAAATGCCGTGAGATGCACAGGAAGTGTTCAGCCCATTGAGGTTTGGCCCCAGTGGCTAAGCCTGGTGAGAGGAAGGCAGAGGCCTGTTCTGGAGATGCAGGGCCACTGTAGCGGGCAAAGTAGGTTCCCCGTCCGGATCCCTTAACAGGACGGCGCACTCACCCCTCTGCTGGTGGGAGTGTTGGCTGGTCATGGCTCCCAGCTCTCCCTAAGTCTGGTGCCTTCTCCCTGATGAGGTTATGCTTCCCATCCTCCACCCCTGGGGCAGCCGGTGACACATGATGTGGTCACACAAAAGGCCTTCCCCTTTCCTTTAGATGGGACCAATGCTGTGATGCTATCTGTGCTCCAGGCTCCCCGGGGATCACCCTGAAGCCAGACCCCTGCTGGGACCTCACCCTCGCTCACTCCTGACCCTGCCTTATCCTGCGCCCTCACTCCCCTTCTCCAGAAGTGTCCCCTCAACACATTTTGGGCACCCAAATCCCCATCTCAGGCTCTGCTTCTAGAGAACCTAAGACAGGCACCAAACAGGGCTCCAAGAAACAGGGTCTAAGGGCTAGGGGTGACCTCGGGCTGGCCCAGGCTGACCGGCCGAGCCAGCCTCATGCCCAGACACTGAGCTATGCATGCCCTCGGGTGAACTTTGGTCCCCGCCTGGGGGACTGGCCTCAAGCTGGTGCGAGTCAGGAGGGGCATTTGGTTCCAGCTTCAGGGAGAGCGGGGCAAAGCAGGGAAGAAGAGGAAGCTCGCAACACTCCCTATTTCTCTGTTTATTGCTTTATTCATTGACGACTTATCCCCATGTACTTAAACAGGATTTGAGGAGCTTAAAACTAAATGCATTTAAAAGGGAATGATTGTAGAAGCAAAACAGCACAAAACCATGTCAAAGGAATGAAATATTTTTATTTCCTCGGAGGCTAACTGGGATAATGAAGGCAGAGCTTCTTACTTAGACAACCAGGAAAGCACGTTGTTGGAAACGGGGTCCCCAAAGAGTCAAGAGATCCCCATAATTCACTGGGAGTTTCTTCTGGGGTTATAGGTCCCTCGTGGATGCCCTCCCCATCTAATACGGAGCTACGTCTCCTATAAACAGAGGAGGTGAAGAAAACAGGCACTGTCCCTGGCACTTGGCAGGGCCTTGGGAAGTCCTTCCCTTTCTGGCTGTTCCGTGAGGGCTGAGCCTGCAGCTCCCAGGGTGCTTTCAGCTCTATCGCTCAAGGGCTCATCTACGAAAACCAGTGGCCAGCAGCTCTCGGGGCCTCAGGCAGATGACACGTGAAGTCTGGACCCCTAGGCCCAGGGTGGGAGGTGCAGGCACCAGGAGATGCCGAGGGCCCGGCAGCAAGAGCAAGGAGATGGGGTGCAGGCTGGAGTTGAGCCTGGGGTGAAGGCAGCAGAGGAGAGAGGGCTCCAGGCAGGACAGAGGGCAAACTGGAGTTCAGAGGAGCACTGGCACAGCTGATGAGCCCATATCTACTGGGGAAGTTCAATCTGAACTTGGAGGCAAGAGAAATGGGCAGGGGCAGAGACCACCCTGTCCTGGGGTGAGGGTGCCTGGGCCAGGCAGAAGATGGCTCAGGCTCCAGAGCTCACCAGGGGTCCTCAGGGGCTTAGGTGACTGTCTGTTATTGGTCCCTTACCAGGAGGCAGGCACTGGGGAAGCATTTGATGCGCATTCTCCCACTTAATCCTCCTAGCGCTCTTTGACACAGACTCCACCATTTGCTCCATTTTAGAGGTGGGGCAAAGTTAAGATGCCGGCCCAAGGTCACCCGACTGATAGGAGGCAGAGTCAGGTTATGCCCTGGGTTACCTCTGACACCTGCCAGCGCCCTGAACCCTGTTTCAGTGCCTTCCTCAGGGGGACTCACCCATGTACCTAGTCCTGAGAGGTCCCTAAAGAAGCCAAGTCCTGCTTTGCTAATGTCTCATTCACCTTAGATACCACATTTGCATCTTAATAAGGGCCATCTGGAGCTCAGCCCTTTCCCTTCAGGGCACTAATGGGGGGATAGAAGGCACCGCATCAAGATTGGGATGGGGGCAGACTCGGGCAAGGTGAAGCCTTTCGCCACCTGTCAGCAGGGACCCCTAGCTGATCTGGAACCCAGCTCCACCCCACCTCAAGGCCTCTGCCCTAAGCCTTTGCATCTCCCAGGACCCATGAGGCCACCCCTGAGTCTCAGGGCAGCCATCAGTGCTGGCAGCAAGCGCTCCTGATGCCCTGTTGGCACAGGGGAGACATAAGCTGCATCTGCCACTTAAAAGCATTACTGAGAAGTGCAGAGACAACAGGAGTGTGCAGGAAAACTGTCACATGCAGGGAATAGCAGGCCGGCCTCCTCCTTCTGCAGCCAGCCCTGCTCCGCAGTGCTCAGGGACAAATGGCATTTCATGAGGAGCATTGTCCAGGCACCGAGCAGCTCATGACAAGAAATTCAGAGAAGGCCAGAGGAGAAGAATGGCTGCTCTCTGGGAGCAGCATGTTCCAGGCAAGAGGAGCAGAGTCCCTGAGGACCCCAAGTGATGGGTGCCCAGCCTAGGCTGGGGACTGACATCAGAGGCCAACTGACCCACTGGCACTTCAAGAGCCCCAGAGAAATTCTGCAGGTACCACTGTATCAGTCTGTGAGGTTGATACTGCTATTATCCTCTTTCTCAGCTAGGGAAACTGAGGCTTGAATGAGAACTAGAGTGTGGTTAAGAACATGGGCACTGGACCACACTGTTTGGTTTAAATCCTGGTTCTCCCACCTTCTAGCTGTGTGTCTTTGGGCAAGTCCCTTGGCCTCTGGGAACCCCAATTTTCTCACCTGTATTATGAGAGAAATAATAATACTTCCTCTCCCAGAGGTAGCTATGGGAGTTAGATGAAAAATATAGTTGAAGAGTCAGACACATAATAAATCCTCAATAAACAATAGCTTTGATTATTATTAGATTATTCGGGTCAATGCAGGTCCATATTTATTGACTACATGGTTGAAGTCACTAAAGTATATCATTAAAATAAACCAGTTCTTTCCTCCTGGTTGATGATAATGCCAGTTGCTCTGATGATGTGGTTGCAGCCACTGGACCATGCAAGACACTGGGAAGGCAGGGCCACCCAAAGTCACCTGCCCCCTCCCTCCGTCCCTGGAGACGGGATGGAGAGCCTGCCAGACACGAGGCTGTGCCCGTGCGGGACTACAGGGTGCCCGTCAGGAGCTCCAAGTGGGCGAGGTCCCAGGGAGCTGAGGAGGCAGGAGGCTCAAAGACCAGATGCTGGAGAGAAATCTGGAGGGATGTGGAGTTGGGGGTGCACAATGGCAGGTTGGAGTCTGGAAGGAAACGTCAGGAGGTAAGAGAATGGAGATATCAGGGTACACAGTCAGAGAGGAGACTGGAGAGGTCAGAGATCAGAGGAGAGTCTTGAGGGGTCAGGACTGGAGATGAGAGTTGGAAGTTAGAGCTCAGCGGGAATCCCAGAGGTCAGGTTGGAGGTGAGCCTTGCAGGTCAGAGTCAGAGGGAAGCAGGTGGTGGGAAGTTAGGTGTGTGCCCCAGGGTGTGTGTATGAGTTTCCGATTGCTGCTGTAACAAATTGCCCAAATTTACCAACTTTAAAACAACACAAAATTTAATAACTTGGGATGTATTGCTTCCTCTAACAAACAAACAAACACACAAACAAACAAAAAAAACTCCACAAATTTATCTTTTTACAGTTCTGGAGACCAAAAATCCAAAATCAGCTTCATGGGGCTAAAGTCAAGGTGTCAGCATCCCGTATGT
This sequence comes from Propithecus coquereli, assembly GCF_000956105.1. Taxonomy (NCBI): domain Eukaryota; kingdom Metazoa; phylum Chordata; class Mammalia; order Primates; family Indriidae; genus Propithecus; species Propithecus coquereli. The sequence goes on along the minus strand of NW_012142523.1, from coordinate 5,457,815 downwards.
ATTTCTGTCCCTTCCCTTCCCTTCCCTTCTTCAGGATGACCTGGTCGGGTCCCTGGCAGCTCCAGGCAGTAGGAGGGCAGAGCCATTTGGCTTTGAATCAGTCCTGCCCCAGGAAAATGCACTGGAAAGGACATTTCCTGCCACCTGTTATTCATAAACTCACACATTTATTGAGCGCTGAACGCGGAGCTCAGTGGAAAGGATCCGACCGCGAGCACGACAGAGGTGGTCCTGCCCTTGGAGACTGCCATGCAGCAGGATGCTCCGGGCCTGTTCTAGTGGTTGCAGGTGCAGGCTCAGCCCAGCTCGTGAGAGTCAATCGCTGATTTTTCAAGACTTTTCAAGCCAGCTGTTAAACACAGCCATTATCAAAAATCAAATTATATTAACTTACAATTAAGTAAATTGTATTAGAAACAACAGTAATAAATGCTCAAAACTCATCGTGTCTTAATTATTGTGCTATATTTTACTTATTTCATAACATAGCTCATTATCTATGCTCTCATTTACATCTCTTGTGTCTGTGCGGTGGAAATGCCACATACGGCTGCGTTGCAGTGTGTCCCTTCCCAAATCCACGTTCCGTGACGCCAACCTTGGTCCTTCGAAATTGGAAGAATTTGTGTTACACCGTGAAACCTGGCAAACACTACACATCAGGCATTCTCGTCTTTCTAGTTTTTTTGTTTGTTTGTTTTTGGAGAGCCAGTTACTGAGCATTTGTGGCAGGCTGCTGCCCGCTCCGCACTCTGTAGTCTACACCATCTTACAGCATCTGAGCTCTCAGCTGAAGTCGTTGGGCCGGGGTTGGGGGTGCAAGGTGGGGTCCTCGGTTGGGAAACATTCTGAATCCTCCGTTCCCCCTCGTTGGCCTCTGTGTGGCTCCGCAGGCCCTCAGCACTCCCCCTCCCAGGCAGGGGCCACTTCTCCAAGATTCTGGCCTTACCTCCTCCAAATAAAATCTAAGCCTTGCTGCTCCACCAGAAAACAGCTGTTCCCACAAAGCTTGCAGGGCTTCACTCCGATTATAGACACAGCTGGACCGCAGCTCACACACCAACATGTAACTAACTTTCACTTTACTCACATTCTCAGGAAAATTGACGATTTTCTGCCGTTTTATTACACTTGACGATAATTTAAAAGGCAGGTTTAGTGCATCCATAAAACTGACTTTGCAACAAGCTTGTGATGTTAGAAAAATATATTTGGCTGGGGCCTATTGTTGAGAGTTGTAAAACAGAGGCCAGAAAGGGCTCTCCAGAGGGGCGCCTCACACCAGCATCCTGCGCACCCACAAGGCCAGCACGACATTGTCCCACTTCTGGGACGTGGCGAGGCTGGCCTGGGTCTTTTTCCTGCACGTCTCCATCTCAGACAGAGTAGAATGACCCCCGCCTCCATCCCTGACGATGTTCGTTGACCACCGACCCTGGGAAACTTGACCCACGTTCTGGGGCACGTGTGCACTGAACACTCCGCCGAGGCCCTCCAAGGGCAATGCCGGCTTCCAAAAGGGAATTTATAGCCGGCTAATCAAAGCTTAATTACAGCAGCTCAGCGGGCTCCAGCAGAACTCAGGCCGGAATGGTTTTGCTAGGAAACTTTTTATGAGCTTAAGCAGAAGCAGCAAATTAGCAGGAATGAAGGAAAATCGTCCTGCCTTAACTGTGTCCCCAAGCTGGGAATCTATAGCACCACCCTCCAGAAAGTGGCTCTGGTGGACCTGAGAGGTAGAGGTGGGGAAGTGAGGGCAGCCTGGCTGATGTCCCCATGGGCAGGGGGCTGGAGCTGCGCGACTCATGCTCCTGCCTGTCCCCGCCTTGGTGAGGACCACGAAGCAGCCCGACATCCTCTCTCTTCCCCTCCCACCTCTCCTCCATCTCTGCAGCCACCGGCCCGGCTGAAGGACATCACGCAACCACGTGGCCTGGAGTGACTCCTCATTCCTATGTATCTCCCTGCCTCACTTGGACTCTCACCTCCTTCTAAGTGCTTCTGATCAAGGGAAACTCTCCCCCAAGCCCCCTCCATATTTTAAAATTCCTTTCCTTTCCACAAATCTGCAATTCACCACTCAGCTAACTCCTTCTCTCTCACTCCGCCAAGGACCTGCCTTCCGGTTCCCAGAAGCAACAACAGCCACCAACCAGGAATGCCTCCCGATCCCACTCCTCTACACCCCTGCACCCACACTTCCTGCATGCACCCCTCATCCTCCCTCACCTCTCTGAGGAAAAGTGACTTTGTGGCCATTAAGAGTCACACAAAACCTGGCTTTGAATATTGTCACGGCCACTAACTAAAATGTACTTTCTTGGGTTAAGTAATTTAGCGTCTCTGAGCCTCAGCATCCTGGTCTGTAAAATGGGAATAACAAAATTGACAACATGAGGTAGTTGTAAGATGTTCCATTAGACAACCCACGTGCGGTTAAACACCACACCTGCACACTGTAACATTCGAAAAATGATGGTTATTATATTTAATTATAAAATGGAGAGCAGAAATTCATGGAGAGTACAGCTGCCCCCTACAAAGAGGATCTGGGGTTCTAGAAAAAAGAATGAGAGCTTCCAGACCCCTATGTGTATTACGAACAGTCTCCCCCAAAAGGCTCTGATTCTGCAGCAAACTGGGGAGAGGGTACCCCAAAGGAGAGACTGGGGGGGGCTGGCATGAAAGGAGAATAAGCAGAATGCTGGGGCCTTGGGACAAGAAAACGCAGAGGCCCTGGAGCCACCGTGGGCGGGCAGGGCAGGGGATTCCCGCGGAGACAGGGCGACAGCGGGACTCCCAGGGACACAGAGCAGAGAGAGGCGGGTGCACAGGGCTGATTTCAATTCAGTTAAAGTAGGCTTCTGTAACTCATCGTTTTATTTACAAATTACGAACGGACTGAAACATGCTTTGTGCTGTTCTGGTGCACGTAGACGCTTTCTTTCAACTTTATGAACTTCTCTAACAATGAATAAAGCCACTCTGGCATGACAGGCGCCAGTACTATTCTGTGCGGATTCTTTATTCCTAATGTCGTCAATTACAATAATCAGACCACTGTGACACTGGGCTGGAGCGGCGATGGGCCGAGAGCAGGCGAGCGGGGCGCGGCTGTTCAGGACTGCTCGCCCGTGTTCCTCAAGCACCCTAAGATGGCTGGAAAATGTGATTGCCCTTAAGTTTTAAATTACCTGCAATCATTAAAATAATCTAGTTCATATTCATAAAGCTGCGATTATATTTTACATACCCAGTAAACACTTTATGAGAAAAAAACCACAATTCTGCGGCGAAATAAAGAGCCCCGATCTGGCAGAGTCAAAATACAAAGACGTGTTGGCGTGAAATCAGCCCGAAACACTGAGCTGGGAGTTGAACGCTGTCCATGGACATATTCTGTGCCTCTGTTGTGGGTGGCGTGGTGAGCTTTTGAAAGGATATTAGGCAGATGAGGAAGAGAAAGGATGGGGGAGGCAGGGAAGACAGCCCATTTCCAGAGCTTCCAGAGTTTTCCTCAGCCCATGTGTACCCCTGGGTTATCTCTGTCCATCTGACCCAGCTGACACCAGTGGTGAAAGGCCACCATGAGATGCAATGGAACATGGGGAAACTGAGGCTCAGAGAGACTAAGCGATTTTTCTGAGATTGCACAGTAAATGGGGAAGTCAGACTCCAACCCCAGGTCTGTGTGACTCCAAAGCCTGTGCCCCAGACTTGTTTAGGTGTCTTGCCCAAGGTCACATGGTAGTGAGTGGCAGCCCCGTGTCCTTCTGGCTGGGTGACATCTCTGGCTTCACCACCCAGCCATTTCCAGATTCAGGTACTTTTTGTTGTACCCAGTCATGTTGTGATACGGTCCTGTCTCCTTGGCATGCAGTGGGGTGGGCCATGGAAAGCGTCAAGGATAATGCCCAAGCATTTTGCAAAAAGACCTTTTCCTTTTTTTGTTTTTTAACAAGATGCTTTTTTTTTTTTTTTCTGATACCAATGGGGCTTAAAAAGTCTAGTAAATGACATCCCTCTCTTCCCACCAGAATCGCACAAATGGAGATCAAAATTCCAGCCTTAGTACAGAGGAGAACATGGGCTAGGTATAAGAGCCACGTGGCCTTGTTAAGATGAGCCCCAGAATTGGACCTCGCCCCCCCACCCCAAACCACAGACTTGCCTCACCTGGGCAGAGCCTGCTGCCCTAAAGGACAGAGAGAGACAGCAGAGAACTCCCTGCAGGCAGGCAGCACCCAAGGACAGGAAAGAGCTGCGCATGCTCAGTGCCTTCGCCAAATTCACCAATCAAAGGAGGCCTCCTCTTCCCGTGGGGAGGAGAGGGTGAGTCCCCGCAGAGCTGGGTCTGAGGGTCATTTCAGTGGAAATACTTCTCCTAGAAATTGGAGTGGTGGTAAATGATCGCTCTCCCACCCCACAGACAAGAAAGAGGGAAAATCCCCCTTAATGCCCTGGCTCCCCACACCTTCCCTTTTGCAATTCCGTTGGCCACCCTGCACATTTCACAAGACTGCAGTCAGTCATCGGGCACGGCTGTGCCATTCAGTGCCAGCCATGGTGAGGGTTTCCCAGGCTGGTCAGTAATGATCAAAGCCACATCCATTGGCTGGGAGAGACTCCTTAGTGATGGGCCAGGGGCTGCTTCCAGAAAGGGTGGTTACAAGTAGTTCTGTAGCCATCATGGTGGGCACACGGCTTTTAGCCTGGCCTCAGCTGCCCTCCCCCAGGCACGCCGTCTACCCAGACTCTCAACAAGCCCCAGTACGACCTTGGCTGGAAAACATCCACAGGACCCGAGGAAATTCCATCCCCTTGAAGTTCTAGGGACAGAGGTGGCTTTGTCAGTTGCATACTCACCTGGGGCTTTCGTGGACAGTGATCAGTAGTGGGAAGGGGCTCAGCTCCACTGGGCATAAAATGGCCAGCACTTCGAGCAGCCCACGCATGCCCCACTGTAGTTCAAGAGCCACTCAGGGCGTTCTCATTTGGTAGGTGTCGCCGCACACACCTGCAGCCTGCTGTGAGACCCGGAGTTCCGGGGTTGGCATCCCACCACCCCTGAGGGTGGACAGAGCAAGTGACACTCGGTACTATGGTTTGAATGATGGTGTCCCCCTCCAAAATTGATGTGTTGATGGATCAGTCTCTGATGCGATGGTATTAAGAGACGGGGCCTTCAGGGGTGATTAGTCGTGAGGGTGGAGCCCTTGTGAGTGGGATTGAGGACCTTGCAAAAGAGGCTTCGCACAGCCTCCCTTGCCCTTCTGCCTTCTGCAATGCGAGGCCAAAACAGAGTGCCGTCCTGGAAGCAGAGAGCAGTGTTCACCGGACAACAGCGCTGGCGCCGCAGCTTCTCACTCTGGGACTCAGCTGGACAGCGCGGCCGCCGTATGGATGGATCGCGGCTGCTGGCTGCGGCAGGGGGAAGGAAAGCATGGTGAATCGCGCACGGGTGCTTAAAGATTCAGGTTCCACGCCCAGTCCACTAGCCTCAGCAAGGCATGTGGTCACCCCTACCTGCAGGGACTGTGCCCGGGAGAGCTGGGAACATCTGGTGGGCAACACGGCCATGCCATCTATTCAGCCCCCAACACCCACCCTGGGGCTGGCCCCCCGTTGGCACCGGGCAGAGACGTGGATCCCAGGCATGCTCTCTAGAACCGTGCTGTCCAACACACATGACTGCTGAGCCCTTGAAATGTGGCTAGTCCAGATCTAGGTGTGCTCTAAGTATCAAAGCACACACCCGATTTCAAAGACTCAGCATAACAAAAAGAAGGTAAATGTCTCATTAATACTTTTCGATTTTGATTGCATGTTGACATGATATTTGGGATCTACTGGGTTAAGTAAAAGATGGTATTAAATTTAATTTTACCTGTTTCTTTTTTACCTTTTTTAATGTGGCTACTAGAAAACTTAGAAGATACATTTGTGGCTCGCGTTAGATTTCTACTGGACAGCACTGCTCCAGAGCCTCTGCCCAGGACCGAGACGCAGCCTGGAGGCAGGACTGAGCTTGTGAACGAAGTTAAGCGGCCCAGCCCCGAGTGGGAGCCAGCGGGGTGGGGTGGGATCTCCCCAGACTGGGCATCTGCCCGGCCACAACTTTCACTCTCTTACAAAACCTCGGGAGCCCTCTCCGAAGATGAAGCCACGGCTCCCGCCCCGGGCTGGGCCCCCATTCCCTGGGCTGACTGGGGCTCCCTCGCTGTTTGACACAGGCAAGCCCGGGGTGTAGCAAGGAGCGTCTCTGTACAGTCTGATGCCCAGGGAGCCACAGCCAAGAAGGCGCTCTCGCCTGCGGAGAAGTGTTAATAAATATTTACCGAGCCCTTTGACAGTGACGACGGAGAGTACAAATCAGCCCCAGCAGGCGCTGAAACGAGCGTCCCCCAAGGGCTGGCAGCCAGCAGCGCCAGCCACACAGGGCCAGGCAGCCCGCTGACCTTCGCCTGCCTGCACCTACCCGGAGTGGCCCAGGCAGCCCCGTTTACAGAAGCCGTGAAATAGGACAATTTCTCACCATTGATTTTGTGCCTCTCCCTGCGACCATCGCCCTGGATAACTCACATCGTATGGATTTTTCTATAAACCCCAAATTAATATCTGCAGCGGGTGGGAATATACTGCTGCTGGGTGTGGTGACACCTCCTGGCCCCACTGGGCTGAGGATTGGAGGACACGCAGGCTGGGGCTGCCCTCCTGCACCTGGGTCCACCGGACAACCTCTGCTTTGTAGCGGTTGGCAGATGGGGGCGTGGCAGTTGGCCGGCTGAACTACCCGCTACTCACCCCAGACCAGGGTGCCCATGTTCTTGGTTTGAACGAGATTGTGCGTGCAGAAGTCGTGATTGCAGGTCACCCCAGGACCCTACATGCATTAAGAAGTGACTCTCCAGAAAGGGCAGGGGCTTTGCATTCACAAGGCACCCAGCTCCACCACCAACCTGCTGGGTGACCTTGGAAAGTTACTTAACCTCTCTGTGTCTCTGTTTCCCAATCAGTAAAATGGGGATAATCTAATATTAACATTACATGGTTGCTGTGAGGTCCTTTACCAGCCATGCCAAGACTGGGGAAGGGCATGCCAGACAGAGGGAACAGCAAGTGCACAAGCCCAGAGGAGGGGAATAACAAAAGAGATCCAGTATGGGAATGTGGGAGGCACTTTTCCCTGCAGGGGCCAGGAGCCCAGGGGTGTGAAGTGCCCTCTTGTGCCTTGGGGGGAGGCCCCCCTATTAGGACAGTATGTGGGGTGGGGGTGACAGTGGAGGGAGGGACAGTCCAGTCTTGCTGTTGTGCAGCTCCCCTCTTCTGGGGTCACAGACCCTCTGGGAGCCCCGTCCCATGAGCAGGGAGACCGAGAGGCAAGGCGCTGTCCTGGGGGGATAGGGAGGAGGTGGGGGTGGACAGCAGGAGAGGACAGGTGCAGCAAGGTGAGAGGGGAGAGCCCACAAGAGTGTACGTCCAGCCAACTGAGTGCTCCAAGGGCTGACGATTGAGAGGGGAGCAGGCATGTTAATGAAAAATGAGTAAACTCCCCCAGCTCATGCAAGTAAACGTCTGCTGCAGACGTGTCTAATCCAATTGTCTTTAATAAAACTGCTAATTAGGTTTGGGAGTCTCTTCGGGGCCTGGCTGAGCCAGTAGGCTGCTTAGCTGCTCCCCAGCCCTTCCCCACCCAGGGTCCCTCGTCCACTTTCATGAGTTAATTCAACTTGATGTTGAGGGTATACAGAGGCTGAAGACGAGTTAGGGCCAAAGGAACCCTCACGACTGGGGCAGGCATAAGCACACAGCATCTCCCCGTGTGCTCTGTGCATACAGCCATCATTCACTCACTCATAGTTACATTTAGTGAGCACCTACTAGAACCTGACATTGCCCTGGTTGCTGGGACTCAGCAACAAACCAGAGAGACAAAACTCCCTGCCCTCAGGGAGCTTCCATCCCAGAGGGAGGGAGTTAGACAATGAGCAGGTAAAATATAGGTGTCAGTGTTGAGCAGGGAAAACAACCAGGGAGGCAGGATGGGAAATGGGTTGTCATTTCAGATCAGGTGGCTGGGAAAGGCTTTGCAGAGATGGTGACACGCGGTGAAGCTCTGCATGAGCTGAAGGAGCCACATGTGTGGACACACGGGGAAGGGCATTCCAAGCAGAGGGAACGGCCAGCGTGAAGGCCCTGAGATGGGAGTGAGCTTGACATGCCCTGGGAACAGCTAAGAGGCCCGCGTGGCTGGAGCAGAGTGAGCGAGAGGAGAGGGCCGGGAACGCAGACAGAGAGGCGACGGTACGTCACGGATCCCCTCGGCCACACAAGTTACCTACCGTAAGCCCCAATGCACAGGGAGGCGTGGGAGGAGTGGAACGAAGGCGGCAGCACGGCTCAGAGTCAGGACTCAAGCACAGGCTGGCTTCCAAGCCAGCGCACTTAATGAGTGCATGCTGCCATCATCCGGGGTGTCACAAACAGGGAAGGACAAGACGAGGGATGCCTCCTGGCCAACCAGCACCACAGACTCTCAGCCAAGGGATAATATTCTAGTATCACCCCATTCTGCAGAGGCAGAAAGAGATTGAGTCAGTTGTGTGAGACCGTGTTGCTAGAGAGCTGGGCTTCAAACACAGGTCTGACTCCAGTGCCCACGTTCACACAAGGCTGCTACAGCACTTGATCTCTGGCATTTGGACAAGGGAACCACTCAGCCCAGGAAGACAAGGCTAGTAGGAACAGAGTGAGGCACAGACCCCAGACTGCTGGGATATGGCCTAGGACTCCATCCATCCATCCATCCGCTGTCCATCCATTCATCCATCCATTCATCCACCCATCCATCCAGCTGTCCATCCATCTACCCATCCATCCATCTACCCATCCATCCATCAAGCTGTCCATCCATTTATCTATCCATCCACCCATTCAGCCTTCTGTCCACCAACATGCTTGTCTGGCTCTCTATTGGGAACGTCTCATGGGCCACAAGTGGAGGACTTCCCCCCAGCTGATGGGGCCAGCACTGGGGCTGACCCCTTGAGTCACTTTCCTGCCACACTCCATGCTCCAGAGCCAGCCAGCCAGCCCCACCCACCAGCTGCCCATCAGAACGACACATCCTGGGACTTCTTGTCATTTCCCATCCAAGATTCCATTACGAGGTGTGATTGCTGAAGTAATAGACAGATAACGAATCGGCCTGAGCCCCGCCTGGCACACCGGGCAGCTTCCGGGTTTTTCCCATTAGCCATAGGGCTTGACGGACAGTAATGGATTTCATACTGATGCCGGAGCCTGCGGCGGATAATTCCGTGATAACGGTTTATCAAGCACTGACGGGAGGTAATGGGTAATCACCAGGAAGAAAGCAGACCCGTCAGGGAGCCCTGGCTTCACCCAGTCTGCCCTGCCTTTGTTGTGCCAACTGCCACCTTTTCAGCTCAAGGGGCCAACTCCCCTCCGTGTCCTGAAGGACGGCAGAGCTGGTGGTCCACTGGGCATGTGTGCGTCCAGGCCAAGCCTGGCTGGGGTCCTTGGAGACTGTTTGCAAAGAAGGGTCTCGTGTGAGATGTCCTCCCAGCAAGCCCCAGCCACCTTCCTGCCTGCTGGGACTTGCAGCAAACTTGGGAGAAGAACAAGCGTGGGGTTCAAGGACGGAATGATCTAACACAACCCCCAGCCCCGGTGCTCCTGTGCACAGCCCCAGGAAAGATCCGGCCTTGGCGAGTGCCCCGGGCCACTCCTCTACATCCTTGGAGCCCAGGGTGGCGGCAGCCCCTGCCATCACCTCGGTGGCCCTCCTACGCCCTACCCTCACCTTTATAAACCCTTGAGTACTGTTCCTCCCACGACACCGGACCTCACCAGGACTTCCCAATGCACTTGTCTTTTCCAAATCTGTAGGAAAAAAGAAAAATGACATGAATGGATACAATTTCCCCCCATTTTAGGGTTTTCTCCCTTTTAACTTTTTTTCAACATCAGGTCCTTGTCTATGACCACTCAGAGAGAATAAAACAAATGAATGGGGAGGAAATGGTTATTAAGGAGAAACTGACACCGGGCTCTTCTTGCTCCATTCCGCCCGGGTTTCCCTCGGACTTGTTCCTTGTTTGTCTCCTTGGTCATGGCTGGGATTTTCCAGTGCTTTTTAGATGGTGTACATCTCGTGATACTGAACATTTCTAAGATGCCTCAACTAAAAATTCCTGAATCATAACTTGGTATAAAACCCCAGTTTCTCTGACAGAATTTGAGTTGAGTCATTGGAATTTTAGCAGTTTCTGTGGGTTCCACAAAGAACCAGGTCTCAGATCCCAGATCTGGGCACAGAAGCCTGGGAGTGCTCCAGCCACCGGCTGTTTGGACTGGCTGTAGGCAAGAGGGTCCCTTCTAAAGACCAAAGGAGGAGCCGGAGAAGAGCTGCCTGGGCTCAGGGGAAGTGAGGTCCTGGGCCTGGGGACGGGCACGCACAGACAGGTGAGGGTACGGATACAAAGGATGCCTCGATGCTGAAGTCACCACCAGGACTTAGTAAACACTTACTATGTGCCAGACACCTTTCCAAGTGCTCTGCAAGCGGCTCCTGATTTAGTCATCACACGGTTCCAGGAAAGGAGTTAGTATCATTATCATCCCTATTTCACAAACTGAGGCACAGCGAGGTCAGGCAACCTGCTCACAGTCACACAGCTAATCAGTGGCAGAGCCAGGACTCAAACCCAGGCCATCTGGCTCCAGAGTCCGTGTTCCAACTGTGCTGTTTCTCCCCTGCAGCGGCGACAGCCAGAGGCCCGTGCCCTGCCCAGCCTGTGGGCCTGGGCTCCTACAACAGCACCGTGCTCCAGAGAGCGGTGGCTGGAGCTGCCTTGAACAGCCTCCAAGTGCTGACTGTGCCCGTCCCGCCCAGCTCTGTGCTCAGCGATAGCAGGTACGGAGCCTCACACGGGCCGCGGTGGGCGTGTTTACTGAAATCAGCAAATGCCACAACTCGGGGCTTCTTTTCCCTCTGGAGAGCCAGCTGTTAAACGTTTGCCAACACACCGCCAGTTCCTGGGCCGGGGAGATGACAGATGTCTGTGCAGGGTCAGTGAGCACACGAAGGGAAGAGTGGGTGTCTGCAAGGGCCCCACGCTCGATCAGCCCTGCCTTTATTCACCATGGAGATCCTGGCTGAGCCAAGACGCCATCCGTTCTTTCATGGCATTTGTTTGGCACAAGGGTGGACCCTGAAGAGACAGAGACAGAGGCAAGGGGAGCCTCGGTCGTGGGGTCGGGCAGCCGCCACGCGGCCGGCTGGACGGTCTGTGGCGGGAGCTGGCCGGGAGGGCGAGGCGGCCAGGAGCAGCACTCCAGCAGAGGGAGGTTTGGTCTCTGCACTGCAGCGGTGCCATCTCTGTAGAACGTAGGTCTGACCCAGCAGCGCTGCCGGAGGCCTGGGAGGGCGTCCCATTGCTCTGGGGACGGAAGCCTGAGACGGACTGGACCTGAGGCAGCCCAGCCTGCCGCCCCAGCCCCTCCGGGCCACACCTGCTCCCTGTCCCCAGAACAGGGGCTTCACGTGCGTGTGCAGAGGTGCCAGGCTTCCGCACCTCGGCTGGGGCCCAGAGCTCGCTCTGCGTGGAATGTCACGTGTGTGCGCGCCCGAACACACACGAACACACACACACACACACTCTCAAACCCAGTCCCCCTCCCCGGCTCACTCTCCGTCACTTCCAATCTCAGCTCCAGTGGCATTTCCTCTGGGGCCTCCTCAGAGCTCTGTGGCCCCACCCCTGCCAACCACAGCAAGCGCCCCCCCACTCTCCCAGCACTTTGTGCATCTCTGTATCTCTCTGTGAGTCTGTGACAGAAGATCTGTTTGTGTGGTTATCTGTCGAATATCTGCTGTCCACCCCAGAGGGCAGGGCCTCTGCCCCTGTGTGCCTAGACCGATGCTTGGCCAGCAGTAGGTGCTCAATGATTATCTGACAGATGAATGACTGAATGAGTGAATGAATGAATGGAGTGCATGCACAGGCATGGGTGAAAGCACGAGGTGTGTGAAGGAGTGGGGAGAAGCAGGAGGAGGCTGGGGAAGGAGGGGGCTCGGGTCCGTCCTTACTGGGGGATGGGCAGAGTGAATTCTCCCCACCCCCACTCCTGTCCCCTAACCCTTGGGGGCTCAGCACAGCCAGGCGGAGGCTGGGCAGACAGACAGACAAGGGCTAGCCCAGCTGCCTTGGCGAGGCCACTGAGCTGGAAGATGGCCACCACCCCCTCCCCCAGCCTGTCCCCACCCCTGCTGGGCTGAGCACCAGGACTAATTAAACTGGGTTTGCTCAGCCAGGCCCTGGAGGGGCCAGCTCCAAGCTCTCCAGATGGGCTCTATTTGTCAATTTGAAAACTAATCTCTGACTATTTAAACAGCAGCTTATCTGGGCCCAGACCAGGATTAGCATTTGGCACCTTGGCTAAAGAGGGTGGGTGACACTCCCCAGGTGTTAGGGAAGGATTTGAGGGTGAATTTTCCTTCCAGAAAGAGGAAGATCTCAAAACTTCTGCCCACCGAGCCCTGAAAGCAGCCCCCGACCTGAGCAGCAACTTGCTCTGCAGGGAGCCCCACTCCCACCCCCACCTGCCACCTGGGGGCACGCCCCAGCCCTAGAGCCACCAGAAGCTGGAAAAAGCAAGAAAAGAATCTCCCCTAGACCTTCTGGAAGGAGCGTGGCCCCGTAGACACCTTGATCTTGGACTCGTGCCCTCTAGAACTGAGAGAATAAATTTCTGTTGTCTGAAGCCACCAGTTGGTAGTAATTTGTTTTGACAGATGCAAGCCCCCCACTAGTCCTGACCTCCGAACTAACTAGGGGGAAGCCGGATGAGGGTGATGTCCCAGAAGCAAGTGGAAATTTCTGGGGCTTGGGACTTGGACTCCTCCTCTTCTCTCTCCACCCTTCTCCCTGGGCGAGTGCATCCAAGGACTCACTGGCACTAGATGCCTTCTTCAAACCAAGAATGCACAAATGTGTGTCTCCAGCTCTAATCCTGTCTCTGAACTTGAAACTCCTATATGCAACTGCCTACTGCACATCTCCGTTGGCCTGAGAGGCACCCCAAATTTCATACAGCCTAAGTGAAACCCTTGGGCTTCCCCCCGACCCCTCTGCCCCAGTCTCCCTCTCTCAGTAAGCAGCACCCAGCCACTCTGGCCAAAGCCCTTGCCACCTTTCTCCCACACGCCGTATCCGGGTCCTTGACAAATCCTGATGGCTCGACCTGGAAACTACATCCAGAAGCCAACTCCTGTAGCCAGCGCCATGGCTACGGTCCCAGCCCCAGCAACCATCGCGCCTGCCTGGACCCCTGGCGGGGTTTCCTGCTTCCACACTCCTCCGCCCACAGCCTGCCACCCACACGGCAGCCAGAGGGAGCCTGCAAAATTGTGACTCAGACCCTGCCACCCCCTGCTTAAAAGCCCTCGATGGCTCCTCATCGCAAAATCCAGTGATGCCCCCCATCCTTACTGGGACCCTAAAGCCTAGGCCCCCTGATCTGCGTCCCTGTCTGCACCTGGGGCCCACCTCCTCCCCCTCCGTCACTGCTCCCCATCCAGGACCCCCACCCGCCACATCTGCTGCCCCCTCTGCTTGGAACTCCCACCCCCAGATCTCCCCTTGCCTCCTACCTTTTATTTTTATTCAAGTCTGTTCTCAGATGTAGCCTCCGCAGAGAGCCATTTTGTAACCGTACAATCGGAAATTCCTCATCCCCACCCCCGAGCATTTATTTGCCCTGTTCCCTGCTTCGGTTCCCGTGTGTGTCTGTGTCTGTGTATGTTTGTGTTTGGGTGCCCATGTCTGTATCTGTGTGTGTGTGTGTGTGTGTGTCCATGTCTGTATCTGTGTGTGTGTGTGTGTGTGTGTGTGTGTGTATGGTCTACTCCCCTGCCTCTACCTCCGGGGATATTGTAAGTTCAAATTGGTCTTGTTCACCACTGGCCTCTAGAAAATGTATGCCAGAAATATGTCTGGCATATATAATATCAGGAGCTCAATAAATATTTGTTGAATTATTGAAAGCAGATAAGGAAGGATTTCCCTGAGAAGTGATATTTAAGCTGAGCCCTGAAAGATGAGAAAAGGATAGCAAAGCAGAGACGGGGAGGGTGGAAGGAGCTTTCAGTAAAGCTGGCATAGCATGTGCAAAGGCCCTGGTGCACAAACTGCTAGGCACATTCCAGAAACAGAGCAGGCCAGGGCAGCTGGAATCCAGTGGGCTGACCAGGACGATGTGGTGTCACCCCACTTAATCAGGCCTAGCCTGTGGCCCTCCAGCCCTCTGGGCTGGCCAGTGGGCAGTCCTGAGGCTGCCCCCATGAGGCCCTCTTGGCCCTTAGCCCTGTGGCCTCTGTGTACCACTAGGACCAGGGACACAGGGTTTGCCTGGTGAGTCTCAGCTACCTCCCACCCTCTCCCAGGCTGGATAGGTCCAACTACCATCGTTTCCCATGAGTGCAGCTGGGCCTTTCTGTCTGTCCTCTGCGTGTGCACAGGGCCCCACACACTGCCTGCAATGTAGGGCAAGGTCAGGGGCCTCAGTAAGAAGCCCCAGATCTGAAAGTTGCTCCCTTCTGAAGCATCTCCAATAGTGGAAGGACCACTGGGCTGAGAGTCCAGAGACCTCACTCTCTCTGTATGTGATCTCACCTCCCTGGGCCTCAGTTTTCCCATCTATACGATAACAAGTTGGGGCCATACAGCCAAGACAGTCAAGTTCTAGGCTCCTTCCCCAGAGGACAGAGGTATTACCATTACCAAGGATTGAACCCATTCTCAATGTCCAGGCTGAGCCTCAGTTTGCACCACCACTGGGGCTGTTCTGTTACAAATGACAGAAACCCCAACCCAAACTGGCTTAAGCATATAGGAATACATCATTTCAGTGACCGAAAATTTGGCTATGTGTAATCAAGTCTGGTTCAGTCCAGGTCTACAACACCTGTCCAGGTCTTCCTCTCTCTCCGTCTCTGCCTACCCCTCTCTCTCCGGCTCTGTCTCTGCCTCTCATTCCCACGCTCCCACTCCCTGCCCAGGCCTCTATGGTTTCAAGATGGCTACAGCAGCTCCAACCCCCACATCCTCCCAGATGTGTGGCCAGAGAGGACAGCACAAAGGGGGAGTGCCAAGGAGTGAGGCTGCAGAGTGGGTGAGATCAGATTCTGCAAGACTTTAGCCTAAGGGTGATGGGGAGCCATGGAAAGTTTTCAGCAGGGGATGACCTGACCAGATTTGAGCCCCCAAGGCTGGCAGGACTGTGCTGCCTTATTGCCACCATCAGTGTTGCCCCAGGCAGACTCTGCCTGCCACCTGCCACCTGCCCCAGCTGCCAGCCCTCACTTGCAGGTTTCCCTTCTGACCCTCTGTGCTGCCCTGTGGGTGTTCTCATCCCCTGCCAGGGCCCATGTGCCAATTCAGGATAGAGCCGCCAGGCAGCTGAAGGCCCAGAGCACAGGCATGGCAGCCAAGCAAAGAAGGAGGGGAAGGAGAGGAGGGCTCAGAGGGTCAGGCAATTCTACCCCGCCAGCCACTCTCAGGGGCCTGACAGCTGAGGAGCAGAGAAACTGCTGGTTGCTGAGTTTTCTGCAGTGAAAAGGAATCACAGAGGGAAGAGAAAGCCCATAAAGGAAAGGGAGACACATGCAGGGAGTCTGTTAAACACAAGGACATTGGAGACAGACAGACTTGGTCTCTGGGGTAGATTTAAGATGGCAGCAAAGTGAAGTCTATGTTTCTCTCGCTTGCATTAGTGTGACCTCTTTGATAACTTTGACCACAGATTGTGTTGGAAGTGATGCAGTGCCGGTTTCCAGGCCCAAGCCTTAGGAGACTGGCAGCTTCCACTTGCTGCCTCCTAGAACACTCACTCTTGGAGCCCTTAGTTCCCACATAAGATGTCCAGTGATTTGGCTTGGAGAGACCACATGAGGATGCCCAGAGACTGTAAGTAGAGAGCTGGGCCCACCAAGACACCAGGCATATGATAAAAGCTGTCTTGGACCCTCCAGACCAATCCAGCAATTGGCTGACTATCACTGAGGAACCCCAGTCAATGCTGTGAGGAGCAGAAGAACCACCCAGCAGAGCCCTGCCTGAATTCCTCACCCACAGAACAGCGAGATATAATAAAATGGTGGATGTTTTAAGTCACTAAGTTTGTGGGAGTTTGTTACCCAGCAGTAAGTAGCCAGAACAAACCTACCAGATTTGTGACGTAGGGTAAGTGACAATCACTTATAAAATGAGGATACTAAGAGTGACTACCTTGTAGGTGTATGATAATAATCAAAAAGATAAGAAGGTATACCTGTTGGCACAGTGTCTGACAGTGTTAGAACCTGATAAGTTGTACCTATGATTATTTTTAATACTGTTATCATTATGAAAGGATGCAGGGACAGAACTGCTGGCCAGAACCAATTACAGGTTTTGACTGGCTTGGCAGTCTCAATCTAGTGGTGTCATTTGCACAATGGAGAAGAGCACAGGAAGCCGTCTGCTTGGGTTTGTATCCTCACTCCACCACCTCTTAGCTATGATAAAGCTTAACTTTATCAATTTCTTAACCTCTCTGGGTTTTAGTTTTTACACTGGCAAAATAGGGACAACTGTATCTACCCAATAGGATAGCTGGAAGGATAAAATGATCTATTATATGTAAAGCTTTTAGAATAGTGCCTGACACTAGTAAAGACTCTATAAATGTCAGCTGTTACTGTTTATATTATAATTATTGTAATTATCTGGGATGAGGATAGTCTGAGACTCCCATACTAGAGAAAGAGAAAAAACAATAATAATCACCAGAAAGAAAAGCAAAAGATCTCCTGTTGAAAAATCTGATGAGTTCCACTGGCCCAAGGTGGTGTTCCAAGAGACTACACCTGCAATGGGGACCTCCTGGGGCCCTGGAGTACGGACCCTATGGCTCTATGTTGCAGCAGAGGTGCAAAATCTTGCCCTTGAACGAGCGAAGATGAAGGTTTGGAGGAGACCTCCCTGAGCTCTTAAAGGATGGCAGCAGCTGACACTAGTTGTGGCACCTTTGGAACCTCTCTTTATAACTACCCTGGTCTGCATCACAGATGATGGGGAGAGAATTCACCCAGCAACTGCAGTGGATGCTGCGATATGCCGCCCAGATTCTACCTTCAGAAACAGGACTCTCATTTCCCCAGCTGCCTGGAGTGTTGGCAACTGATGGCTCACAGCTGAGTCTCTCTCCAGGAATTGCCCTCAGCCAAGGAAAGCCACCTTGCTCAAAGTTAAGTCCCCTCCTTTGAGGCAGCCCACGTTCAAGGAGATAGAAAGGTCCAGCTCCTTTGCTAAGCAGGAAAACTCTGCAGGTAAGCTGACCAGTTCATTCCAGTTTGCCTAGGACGTTTCCAATCTTGGCACCAAAAGTCCTGCATCCCAGGAATCCCTGCTGTCCTGGGCAAACTGGGTCAGTGGGTCACTTGGTCACTCTACTGCAGGCACATCCCAGCTCCAGAGCTCCCAAGGGCTAAGGCTCTTGTTGCAACTACAGCCTCCGCCTGATTCTACTTCCTTCCCTCCTCCATACCTTGCAATAAACTTCTGGAACCCCCCATCTCAGAATGTGCCTCCCTGGGAAGCTCTCGCTGGTGTCCCTGTGAGACCTAAATGTGCACCCCCTCTGGGCAAGATACCATGTTGGTTGTGCCTTGCCCTGCTCAGTTCTCATCAGCAACACCGGAGGTGGGCATTGCTGTCCCCCTGAGAAAACTGAGGCTCATAAACGCTAAGTAACTTGTTCAAGTTCACATAGCAAGTCCAAAAAACCCCTTTCATTGCCACGAAGCAGCCCCAAAGGCTTTTGCTATCTTTGAAAATAAATCACACCACTCTGGGATTAAATTCCTCTCTTTTGGCCCTTTTGCCCAAAACAAGCAAGCAAAGCAAGAATTTGCACCTGCCTGGTGTTGCCTGCAGGAGGTGGGGCAGGCTGGGGAAGGCAGTGCAGGCTGGCAGCCAACTCCACTTACTTGCAAGGCTGCTGTAAACTCAGAGCCTTCTCCGTGGCCTCCTGAATTGTGTTTCTTCCTTCCTTTCTTTGAAGGAAAGATGATGCTCTCAGCCTTTGGCAGTAAATATGCCCCCTGCCTTTCCATTTCTCTAAAGGGCAGCTGCCCTCACAGCCAGAAACGGTCACCGCCTGCACGCGCACTATCCCTGCACTTGCTCACACATCTTGTCTGTCATTTCCCCAGAAGATGCAGGGCCAGCTGCTCTCAGGGGGGAGAGAAGTGTCTCTCCCTCTCTCCCTTTCCTCTTTCCCCCCTCCCCTTCCTCTCCTCCCCCTTCTCTCCTTTCTCTCTCCTTCTCTCCTCCTGCCTGCCCCTCTCCCAATCCTCCCATTCTCCCCTCACTGCTCCCACCCCCTCTTCCTCCCTCCCTCTTGGACCCTTACTTCATCCCCAGATCAGTATTAGCCAAGGCCAGGGCACCCTGAAAAGATTTCAGGCTTACACATCCAGGTTCAAACACACCTGGGTTCAAGCCCCAGCTCTGACACTGCTTCAGTTTTGTCGCCTACAAAACCCTGAGATTTCTCAGGGTGGTTGTGGAAATCCGATCCGAGCACGCAGGTGACAGGCCTGCCCTAGCGCGTGGCATGTGGGAGGTGCGCTGTCTAATTTTATTCCGATCTCTCCAAGGGACATAACACAGATTGGAGTTTCCTCCAAGAGGGAGCAGGAGCTGACCCAGAAAGACCTCTCTTCTCATTAGCACTCTGAAATTTGCTGAGAGTGAGGCTGCCCCCAAGATGCAGTCCCACCCCCTCCCAGCACCTCCCAGTCCTTCTCCTGGGGTTGGGAGCGACGTCTGGCACCAGCTCCTCCAGCACGAGCCATGAAAGTGCCACCAGCACCATCTGGTCTGCCCACATCCTCACGTGGGATTTATTACCTATTCCCTTCCATTAGCATAAATAATATGGAGCTCGGGTTTCATGATGGTTTACATAATAAATAAAACAGGTCAATTGCCCACAAAACTAGTCTCTGTGAACAGTAACAGATTTAATTAGATTTATTTTACCCTGGGTGTTCTGGAGTGAGGCGGATGTCTCTCGTGCCAAGGATAAACTTCCCCATAAACTTCTATTTCTGGAAAGGCAGCTCCCCGCCCTCTAAGGAGACAAAAGGGAAGAGGGAATGGAGGTAGGAAGAGAAGGAGAGAGAAGGCAGACCAGACAAAGGAGAGGGAGGAGTAGCACGAGCTCTGGCCCTGTGTCGCCCTTCGTCTTCCGTGGGTCACCTGCTCCCTCCGGCTGCCTGGGCGCGGGCACTACCTCCACTGGCCGGCTGCCTCAGATCCCACTCACCTGAGTGCACCTCCCTTGCACTCAGAACCCTTCACCGGCGTCTCATTGCCCAAGATCAAGCCCAAGGCCCTTGGCAGGGACGTCCCTCCCCATTATTTTCCTTTACCACCCCCTGGGCCTCAGCAGACACCACCATCCCCACAGCCCGTCCCCATGTCAACCTTCCAGCCACACGCGCTCGTCGGAATTTACTAAATGCCTTTTCCTCTCTCGGGTCTCCAACCTTCGCTCAGGCTGTCTCCAGATAGATCTGGAACGTCCACCCTCAGGCCCCTCCTGGCTTTAGCGGTCATCCTCGCTGTCTCAAATCCCAGCCTGCTAGCCAGGCACACACACCCCCGCCCAAGGCTCGCCTAAGGGCCCGGTCTCTGTGCTCTCGGAGCACCTTGTGACCTGCTGACTTGCCCAGCTGTTATCCCTGCATGTGCGTCCCCCACGCAGAATGGGAGCTCTCGCAGGCAGTTAGCCCGGGGCCCAGACAGTGCCCAGCCCGCAGAGCCACTCTCCGTTCACGGCTCCCAGCAGCTCCTGACAGACAGTGGCTTTGAACCCATGTGAAGCCAATAATGACTCCTTTGCAGATTTGTAGGCTCCCTTGACCTCCTGCTCCAGCAGGTTTCTCCACAGCCACTGGTGACTGCTGAGGACAAAAGCTGATTAAATATTGAGAGGGTTAGAAATGGGCGCTGGTGGAGTTTGCTGCGCAACATCTTTTGGTACCAGGATCCTGGTTTTGCCCCGGGAAGCCCCCCTTCTCTCATTCTCAGTCCACTGGTTTGGGTGGACACCCTCACCAGGTTCCGGGAGTGGGCTGGGACGCAGGACTAGCTGACCGAGGCACTGTCTCTCCCAGCGCTGGTGTCCAATTCAGGGCCCGAGCTGGTCCAGGGAGACTCGGCCCGGGACATGTGCAGACTGCATTGGAGAGAGAGCCTCTTTCTGTGCAGATGGCTGGGCTGGCAGGAGATACGTCTGGAGCTTCCAGGGGCTCCAGCAGGGAGCAGGGCCTGCCTGGGAATTAAGTCACCTCCGAGGAAAGCTGGGAAGAGAGATGCAGGGAGAGAGAACAAGCCCTGGCAGCACTGACTGCGTCCCGGCGCCCACCCCGGTGGAAGCCACATCTACCCCCCTGCAGGGGAGCCTGCGCAGCCCCACCCACATGTGTCTAGGTTCTCATAACCCGCTGGAGAGGTTTTCTGTCACCACAGCCAAAAGAATTTTGACTGATGCCCTAGTTTGGCACAGAAATTTCACTTCTGCAGGTTTGTCCTAAAGAAATAGTCTAAGACACAGATAATGTATGCGGGCAACGCTGGCCGCTGACCTGCCCTGCAAGAGCCACTCAGACGACAGCCCCTCTGGGAAGCCTCTCTTATCTCCTCCCCAGAGCTGGCACAGCAAGCAGGGATAACCTTTCACCAGAACGTCCCTGTCTTCTCGGGTGGATATTGCAAGAGGAGGCCCTATTCCCGGGAGTTTTTAAAGTACAGTAAATTGGACTGTCGGCCACCATCAACCCTCACAAGAGCCTACTCCACCGTGAAATGTGCCCCCAGTGCACTGTCCAACACTTGCTCAGGAACATATGGCTGCCACCACCTTCCGCAAATGCCTCATCTCACCCCTCCTCCACGGGGCCAAGCTGGGAGCTTGATCCGGGGAAGCGAGTGGAGCTCAGGGATAAGGGGTCAATGCTGCGCCTGGAGAGGAGCCCTGTAGCGTGGGGCAGGAGGGTGGGCAGCAGGCCCTGCCCTAGCCCCGCTGGGCCCTCACGCTGCCACTGCCCCAGGACGTCCCCCAAGCCCAAGGTCAGCCCGAGGAGACCAGTGGGCTGCCTGCACACCCGGAATAGACCACAAGACGGGAGGAAGTCACTGATTGAGGTGATTTCAGAGGTGATTTCAGAAACAAGAGGAGGAAGCAAGAGGCACCAGCCAAACCCATCAGCTTCCTTTGGGGAGCTCATCTCTGCAGAATTATGCAGGCTGCGTTAGCCATAAATCCGCTAATGATTAATGCACGCTCTGTCTGCCGGGCACCCGAGCTGGGGCTGGTGGTGGAAGGCAAGGAGGGTTTCAATTAGAGAAGAAGCTGGACAGAGTGGGAGCCCAAGGGCTGGCAAGCCTGGATGGCACCTGGTCCCCCTGCCTCTCTTTGGGGCAGGGCCAGGGGATGGAATGTCTCTGTCTGAACTCCCTCAGTCCTGTCCCCTCAGTCCCTGCAACTTCTTCTGGCTCAGCTGTCACCTAGCCTAGCAATCTGGAGGCCTGAGTCTCTGATATCCTTGGGACTCCTTTCCTGAGTAGTTTTCTTTCAAGCCTCACCAAGTTATCACACGTCATCTCCTAAACCTGGATTTCCTGAATCTAGGACTAGCTCCCCTGGTACCCCAGACGGTGCCCCTTAGACACTGTTTCTGGTCCTGCAGAGGTGTCAGCTGGGCCAGGCCCAGCTCTGAATGATAGGAAAACCAGTGTGAAAACTGACCTTCTTGTTTGAAACCAGATAGAAAAACTACAACCAGGTAGATTGAGAAGAACCAAGGAGGAGTCACCCTCTCTAATTAGTGTTAAACACTAGACTTAGATTGAAATTTTTTTCATTCAAAACTAGAGAGAGGAAAAAACCAACAACACAGGCCATGAAATATACCATAATATAAAACAGTGTTTGTATCACTTTATACTAAGGAGAAGAGCCTTCTGATAAAAACAATTTAATAAAGAAAACAAAAAATCTTTTTAGAAAGCCCCAGCTTTTGTTTGCAATCATTTATTAGCTGACTCATCTGTTCTCTGCTCCTATAGTTTTTCCTTTTCCAGAATGTCATATATTAATAAATGGAAAAAACCAACAACACAGGCCATGAAATATACCATAATATAAAACAGTGTTTGTATCACTTTATACTAAGGAGAAGAGCCTTCTGATAAAAACAATTTAATAAAGAAAACAAAAAATCTTTTTAGAAAGCCCCAGCTTTTGTTTGCAATCATTTATTAACTGACTCATCTGTTCTCTGCTCCTATAGTTTTTCCTTTTCCAGAATGTCATATATTAATAAATGGAATGAGACAGTATGTAGCCTTTTGAATCCGGCTTCTTTCACTTAGTATAAGTTTTCACTTCTCTTGGGTAAATACCTAGGGGTAGGATGGCTGGGTCATATAGCAGATGCATATTTAGCTTTATAAAAATCTGCTGCACTGTTTGCCAAAGGGGCTGTACCATTTTGCACTTCTCCCAGCATTACATGAGAGCTCCAGTTTCTCTGCATCCTTACCAGCATATGGTATTGTCAGTTTGTTTGGTTTTTTTTACTTTAGTTATTCTAATAGATATGTAGTGGCAGATCATTGTGGTTTTATAAATTGGCTCTTTAAAACAAGTGATAAAAGGGGAAGTGATAAAACGCCACCCAATTAAATTTGAGTTTCATCATGTGACCAGCTTGGCCAATGGTATGTGGGCAGAAGTGACAGTATGAGTTTTGAGCTTCAGCCTTAAGCGCCATAGAGTGTTTCTACTTCCTCTCAGGGAGCTTTGACTTCTGTCACGAAAACAGCATGTTCCAGGTGGCCACTGGCCCAGAGTGAGACACAGAGCAGAGCCACAGGCCACAGCCTGAGGCTAAAGGACCGCAACCAACCTTCAGATTTATGAGCATGAGAATAAATACATATTGTTGCTCATCATGGAGTTTTGGGTGGTTTGTTACATAGCATTATCATGGCAGTAGCTGACAAATACACTAGACAATTTAAAGATACTGTATTAAGATTTTTAAAAGAGGGTGAAATGAATAACCTTATTTTTATGTTTAATTAACTGAATTTAAAATGAGAGGGAAGTAAGCGATAAAAGGTTTAGATGTGATAAAACGAAAGGTTTAGATGAAAAAGGAACAGGCAGAAATAAAAAGAGGGCTAGATGAGGAAATATGATAAATAATACAGTATCTTCAATAGAAGCCCACAAAAATTAAAAAAAAAAAGTGCAGAAAAATGGAATTAGTGATGTGGAGGATAAACTTTAAGTTTCCCTAGAATACAAAGGGAAAAGAGACTAAAATAGGTAAGTAAGTGAGATAACTGAGACCCAATGCACAAATAACTAGTGCTTCTACAATACAGACAAGAATAGAACCAAAGTAATAATCAAAGATATAATAGAAGACATGTGTCCTGTGTTAAAAAGCTGAGTCCACAGTTTGAAAGGAATCTCTAAATAGCAGACAAAAATGTTCAAAAAAAGTAAGGCCTAAACATATCCTCATGAAATTTAATTTTTTAACAGAAAAAAAAAATTGTTTCCTGCAAAGAAAAAAACAAATCATGCTTAGACTTGTGCCCTAGAATCACACTGTCCAATACAGTAGCCACTACCCACATAGGGGTATTGAGACTCGCAATGTGGCTAGTCTGAATTGAAATGCACTGGAATTGCAAAATACATACTAGATTGTGACTACATACTACAAAATAAAAACTCTAAAATATCCCAATAATTTTTATGTTGATGATTTGTTGAAATATAATATTTTGGATATGTTGAATCCAATAAAATATATTAATTTCATCTGTTTCTTTTTACCTTTTTAATGTGGTTGTTAGAAAATTTTAAATTACATATGTGGCTTGCATTATATTATCAATATAAAGTGCTCCTGTAAAATAGGGGTTGGCAAACTACGGCCTGTATGCCAATTCAGGCCCACCACTGCTTTTTTGTAAATAAAGGTCTACACCACCCTTGTTTGTTTACATATTGTCTACG
Source organism: Propithecus coquereli (assembly GCF_000956105.1). NCBI lineage: Eukaryota > Metazoa > Chordata > Mammalia > Primates > Indriidae > Propithecus > Propithecus coquereli. Next base: position 5,433,641 of record NW_012142523.1, on the reverse strand, counting down.
GCTCTCCCACACTACAATGGCAGAATTGAGTATCTACAACAGAGACCATATAGCCTGAAAAGCATAAAACATTTCTTATCTGTCCATTTTCAGAAAGTTTGCCAACCTCTGCCCTAGAGTCATAAATACCAAAATATGGTTGAAAATTTCAAGCAAGTTTTGAGATTAAAAGGTAGTATAATGTCTAGCTAGAGTCAAATTCTCAGTTATATGTGTCTTTCCCCTTTTCAAATTGGCAGAAATTTCTTTCCTTCCTTCCTTCCTTCTTTCTTTCTAACTTTCCATTCCTCCCCTTTTTTAATGATAAAACCTGGTATAGGTAACAGCTTGAGGGAAATGGCCACTTTTATAGCCTGTTGAAAGAGTGTCAATTGGTACTACCTTTCCGGCTGGCAATTTACTGGGTATCAATACTGTAGACCTAGGGTTCATGGGTATATATTCAGGAGGAATCTATGAATTTGAGTGGGACAATTTTGCATCTTTATTTTTACTAAACTCTAACTGTGACTTAGCATTTCCTTTAGTTATGAATGGAGGAGTGGTTGGCAGAAAAATGGCCCCCAAATATATCCACGTCCTAATTCCCCAAATCCATGACTATGTGACCCAACAGGGCAAAAGGGACTTTGCAGGTGTGATTAAATCAAGTATCCTGAGATGGGGAGATTATCCTGGACTATCCTAGTGGGTTCAATATTATCACAAGCGTCCTCGTAACAGAGAGGCAGCAGAGTGAGAGTCTGAGAGGGAGGCGTGATGACGGAAGCAGAAGCCGCGATGCGGGGCCACGAGCCAAGGAATGCGGTGGCGTCTGGAAGCTGGGAAAGACGAGGAAATATGCTCCCCTAGGGCCCCCAAAAGAAACACAGCCCCTGAAACACCTCAATTTTAGCCCATTGATACCGATTTTGAACTTCTAACCCCCAGAAATGTAAGATAAGAAACTAAGTTTGTGGTGATTCGTCACACACACACACACACACAGCAGCAATAGGAAACAAATCCAGTGGGCAAGAAACAGCAGGATTAGCACCTTGTCGCCAATAGAAATCACAGATGTTGTCATATCACACTCATTATTGCAGCTATCTCAAAATATTGTTTACACTCAACTTCAAATTTTCAGTAGGTAATAGCCTTGCCTCTATATCTTGATATTAAATATATTAATAAAAGAAAAAATAATAAGGGTCTTTACAATTGTTTAGTCTTACAAGAATGAGAGAAACGTCTTTATAGCTGCCTCTTTTTGTACATGTGAAATTCTTGGAGGGTAAATACCAAGGAGTGGAATTGCTGAGTCAAAGAGCATATATATTTTTTATTTTTAGGTTTTTAGAGACAGGGTCTCCCTCTGTCGCCCAGACTGGAGTGCAGTGATGTGATCATACCTCAGTGCAGCATTGAACTCCTGGGCTAAAGCGATCTTCCTGCCTCAGCCTCCCAAGTAGCTGGTACTACAGATGTATACCACCATGCCCTGCTATTTATTTGTATTTCATTTTTTTGTAGAGACAAGGTCTTGCTATGTTGCCCAGGCTGGTCTCGAATTTCTGGACTCAAGCCATCCTCCCACCTCAGCCCCCCAAGTAGCTAGGACTATATAGGTGCACTGTTTTTAATTTTAATGGATTCTGCCCAACCGCCTTGGATGATGCCAATTTACACTTGCCTCTGCTATGTACGAGTGTACCCTCTTCCCTATGTCCTAGCCAATCCACACTTAATATTTCCTAGCCAAATGAGTGAAAACTATCTCCTTGTCTTTTTAGTTTTTATGATCCTGATTATCAAAATATTTTTAATGTATTTTTGGCCATTTTCCCTTCTGCGAATTGCCAATTCATATCTTTTGTCCTATTTCGTACTGATTTTGTTTTACTTTTCTTTCAGATTTGTGGGATCTCATTTATGCTGAGATTATTGTCTGTTATATATATTGCAAGTATTTTCTCCTAGTGTGTTACTTTATTTGGCTTGGTTTATGGCATCTTTTATTGTGAAGAAATTTTAAATTTGAATGTAGACAGAATAATCTATCTTTTCTTTTGTGGCTTTTGCATTTTGCATCTTATTTAAGATAACCTTTTCTACTCCACTGTTAGAAACATACCGTCCTACAGTTTTCCTAATATTTGTTTAGTTTATTCTGAAAATTGAGTTTTTAATTCATCTGAAATTTGTTGTTGTGCATGATATAAGAATCTATATTTATTTATTTTCTGGATGGCTAGACAACTGACTCAAAATAAGCAAAGAAGGTTATTTGTTTATTTAAATGGCTACCTTTATCCTATATTAAATTCACAATAATTTATAAGCATTTATTAAGTTCCTACTCT
>NW_012142523.1:5386896-5429361 GCF_000956105.1 Propithecus coquereli | reverse complement strand
ACGTGTCCAAACCACGGGAAGTGGAGGGGTGTACTTGGACTACAGAAGTGACCAGAGCCAGGAGCTTGAATGCCCCCCAGGACCCCTTCCCACTCCGTGTCTCACCTCTGCTTCTCTCCATGTGTTGGCTCTGTTCCTTCCTGCTCAGACTGCTCTCTCCCACAGCAGATGTGAGGATCACATCTCATGGTGCTGCCGTCAGAGAAGGATTGGCTCCTTTCCCTTAGTTCCAATTTAAAATTCTCAGGGAAAGTTCCTGACTGCCTGGGCCTGGGTCATGTGCTCACTCAGGCGACGATCAGGGTGAATTCTGCGATGGGTAGCTCCCACTCGGACCGTGGGGTTGGGTGGAATAGGAGATGAAGCAGCCCCTAGAGGAAGGGAACGGGGCAGGCAGGCAGGTCACATTCCTCTCTTGGAGAGAGTGTTGTCAATGTCTCCAAGGTCTTATAGGGCTTACAGTCAAACCGCTCTTTTTATTTTTGCTTAAGTCCCCTCCCTCTTCCCAGGGACACAGTGTCCATGGGTCTGGGCCATGGGAACATCTGTGTTTCATCTCTATGAAATGCTCAGCCTCACCACCCCCACCTGGCCCTACAGCCTTGTAACCACTTCTATGCATTGTATAGCTTGTGTGTGCCAAGCACTCAGAGTACTTAACATGCCTGTACCAGCATGGCCCAGCTCAGCAGGTGAGGGTACAAACGCAGACACATCTGTTAGTATGTTTCCAGCTATTTAAGCACTCACCAATCTTACTCTCAGAGTTCAGTGACTCCATCTTGAGGCTTCAGCCCTCATCTTCTCTGCATTATTCAAAAGCCCTAGGGGGTCAGACTGGCTTCTAAACACCAGTGGAGAGAGAAACAGGATGGTCCTGTTAAAAACTGATCCTGTCTGCCCAGTGGAAACCTGCCCATGCACAAGTGTGAACGCCGCCAGCACCACCCGAGCATCCAGGGTACCAGCTCTCTCTTTCGTTAGGCAACACGTGCACATGTACACACACCCCCCAAAATGTCTTGCCACCTCTCGGTAAGTTTACCTGCTGGCCTTACATTTGCATTACTCAGAGAAAGCCTCCCGTAGCTTCCTCAAACAAAGAAACTCTGCTCCGTTTTTGTCTCTGGTTTATAGAGAAATAACTGGTGGCTTCTGGTTGTGAAAATACTGTACTTTCTTGGCCAGACACGGTGGCTCCTGCGTATAATCCAAGCACTTTGGGAGTCCAAAGCAGGAGGATCACTTGAGGCCAGGAGTTCAAGACCTTCTGGGCAATATAGCAAGACCCTGTCTCTACAAAGAAATTTAAAAATTAGCCGGACATGGTGGCATGCACCTGTAGTCCCAGCTACCCAGGAGGCCAAGGCGGGAAGATTGCTCAAGCCCAGGAGTTCAAGATTGCAGTGAGCTATGATCATGCCACTGCACTCCTGCCTGGGTGACAGAGTGAGACTCTGTCGATAAAAAGAAAAATAAATTAATTAAAAATTTTTTTAAAATACTGTAGTTTGTACCTTGTTACATGTATTGTTCTCCCATTCAATCTTCTGAGCAGCTGCTGAGTTGGACACCACTATCATCTCCCACCTTACAGATTATAAAGCAGGGAAATGGGTCCAAGTTCCCCACCTGCCAATGGTGGAGCTGGTATCCAGACCAGCTCTGTCTGCCCGGGAGTTCGCAGATGCTGAGTGGGCCCTGCCTGGCCACCTCCTCCCTCAGGATGTTTCCTTCCGGGAGCCACTTCAGTCCCAGAAGAAATGGTGGTGGCCCTGTACCACCAGCTCGTCGGATATGCTGGAGCATGGCTGAATTCCAGAGCAGGACGCACGCAGGCATGGGCAGGAAGGCCCCCCGGACACTGCGTGTGTGCCTAAGAAAAGACTGGAGAAAGCACAGGCGGTGTTACCAGTGTGTGCTGCTAGCCGGTAGAACTGTGCGTCATTTTTATTTCCTTCTTTATGCTTTTCTGTGTTTTCCTGGCTTCCAAGAAAACCATGGATTGCTTTTATCATCCAAATAGTATTAAAGGATATTTATTTATCTGCTTGTTTATTTAATGGTAAACTCTCTGTATCCTAATGCTAGTGTTAATGCTAATGCTTCCCCACCTCCTCCACACCTCAATGCTGTCCTTCAAAAGGCCCTATCTGTATATCTGTCTGTCTGTCTGTCTGTCTGTCTGCGAGCACTGATGTAGTCTTTGCTGTGCTTGTGTTGGAAGAGTGTCTGGAGCCCTCGGCAAACCGGAATCCTCCCTCACAGTCATGTAGCCCTCCTTGGACTATTTTCATGGGCATCATGGAACAGGTGTCATTTCCATTTGACAGATGAAAAAATGAAGGTTCGGGGGCATTAAGTGACTTGCTCAAGTTCAACTTGCTAACCCTGCCTCTCTATTCCTCCCCATGTCAAAGGCAGAGTCTGCAGTGAGTAGAGGTGGGACACAGTGTAGCCCTGTGATTGGGAGCCTTGGTTTTGGAGTCAGCAGACCTGAGTTCAGATCCTCACTTGGTCATTGCAAGCCACATGACCTAGACACATTAACTTACGCTTTCTGAACTCCATTCTCTCATCTGTTAAATGGGAGTAATTAAAAGGGCTTGCTTCATGGGACTATTGTGAGAAATAAATGCTACAAGGTCCTTCACACCAAGATGGCTATAATAATTTTTTTAGAAAAGAGAAAATAATAAGTATTGGCAAGAACATGATTGCTAGTGGGAATGTAAAATGGTGCAGCCACTATGGAAAACAGTTTGGAGTTTGCCCAAAAAGGTAAACGTAGAACTACTCTCTGAGCCAGCAATTCCACTCCTAGGTATATACCCAAAAGAATTGAAAATAGGTGTTCAAACGAAACCTTGTACGTGAACGTTCACAGCAGCACTATTCACAATGGCCAAAAGGCATAAACAATCCACGTGTCCATCGACTAATGAAGGGATAAACAAAATGAGGTCTAGCTATGCCGTGGAATATTACTCAGCTGTAAAAAGGAATGAAATACTCCCACCTGCTGCAACACAGATGACCCTAGAAAACAATATGCTAGGTGAAATATGCCAGACACCGAATGTCACATATCGTGTGATTTATTTCACATAAGATAACCAGGACAGGCAAATTCACGGGGATAGAAACCACGCCAGAGGTTGCCAGGGGCTGGAGGGAATTGGGAGTGACTGCTGGAGGGGTCTAGGGTGATAAAAATGTTGTAGAACTAGACAGTAGTGACAGTTCAACAATTATGTGAATGTATTTAATGTCACTGAATGGTACTCTTAAGAATGGTGGTAAATTTTATATTATGTATATTGTACCACAGTAAAAAATAAGAGAGAGAGACAATATCAGTGGAACTCGTTGCATTGAACCTGGCCTGTAGTAAGAGCAGTTGGAGCTGATGTGTCAGACAGGTGGCAGGGACAGAACCTCTGAACCTGGAGCAGCCAGCTGCTGCCAGAGGCTGGGCAAGAGCAGGTGCAGAGGGGCTTCCCCAGGGATGAGGCTTCAGCCCCAGACCCCAGCTGCTGTCTGAGGGCCCAAGCTGGGCCGCGAGGAGCTCAGGAGGCTCCGTCTGCATCCCAGGCAAGCCTGCAGCTGACAACAGCGAACAGACCTGGCAGCTTCTTTGGCACCTTCCCCCGCATCCGCACCCCAAATGCCTGCCCCCATGAATCTCACCACAGGCAAGGAAGCAAGACAGGAAAGAAGAGGAAAAGAATGTTTGTCCCAGTGCCTAGAGCAGAACCAGCCTAACCATCCATCACTTTCTCCCCGTGGGAGGGACAGCACCTGAGCAAGAGGCAGCCCCAGACCCGTCTCAACACGTGGGACCCTCTAGAGATGCTCACCTGGGATGAGCCCAACAGCTCTATCCTCCCAAGAGCCTAAAACCAGAGAAGAGGGAGAGGGAGAGGGGAGGGGGAGAGAGGGAGAGGGAGCAGAAGAAGAGAGAGGGGACGGGAACGGGGAGAGGAGGGAGTGGGGGAGAGAGAACTTGAGCAGAAGCCCAGAAGCCCTGGTGCAGCTCCATATCCCAGCACAGCGGCTGATACCCATCTTTGTGCTCGATCCAGCCCACCCTCGGAGGGGTGGCCATGGGCAGAGGAAGTGATGGAAGGAGATCTTCCTTCCTGCCCCCTTAGCAGCACCAAGACAGGATCGAGGACCCCAGAGGACCTCGTCAGAGAGTCACTTATCCCAGGAGAGTCTCAGGGCCGGTGCAGAAGCCTGGGCAGGAGAGCCACTCCTCGGGGGACCCCAGGTTAACCAGGCTGAGCAGGCAGCCTACAGGTGGAGACTGAGCTGGCCTCCTGCCTTCCTTCCCCACTGCCCCTCCTCCAGAAGAGAGGCTTGGACTCTGGGGAGGAGCATGCAATAATCCCTGGGTCTGGAGCCCCACTCCCTCCCACCCCACAGAGCCCATAAGCAAGCCCCACCTGGATCCAGGGGAGGACAGTCCTGTCCTCAGGGAGCTGGGCTAACACCTCCTATTCCATTAAGCTGGAACACAGTGGGGAGGGGGGCTGGCGGGGTGTCAGGGGATGAGGGAAGGAAAAAGACTTCCTGATTTTCTTCCTGGCTCTAAAATGAAGGGAAGCCCATAATTCTCCACCAGGAGCCAGGAGCCCTTTTCTTACCTGTGAAAATAGTGAGGGTTTGTTTTCTTTCATTTAAAACTCTCCCAAAGTTAATTTAAAGTTTCTCTCTTTTAAATATGTCCTGGCTCAGAGTGAACAGCAAAACGTTGCCAAAGGAAAGTGGAGAGGGAGAGATGATTGTCCGAGAAGATATTGCGGCAGCTTAAATGAAAAACTGTGTCCCTAGGACAGCTGGAGGGAGCGAGGAGAGCCCTGGGGACCGGGACGGGGAGCACAGGGTGGAGGGGGTCCCTGGGAACCAGGATGGGGAGCACAGGGTGGAAGGGGGTCCCTGGGGACCAGGATGGGGGGCACAGGGTGGAGGGGGTCCCTGGGGACCAGGGAAGGCCCAAGGAGCTCCGGTCAGCGGGTATTTGTTAGGCGTTGATTCCCCAAGGCCCATTTTCTAACATCACTCAGATTTTGAGGGTAGGGGCAGAGAGTGACCTCTCCTACATTGAATATTGTCTTGGCGGGAAGAAAATACTTTTGGTCTGGAAGCAGAGCTTTTCTTTCTCCTGACCCTGCACAGCCAGGAAGTGGGTGTGGGACCTCAGCTAGCCCTCCCATGTGACTCTTGAGGGATGCCAAGGCAGAGGGCATGGCTGGAGGTCAAGCACATGACCTTGGCCTCGAGACCACCTTCTGTCCGCCTGGCCCACCATCACCACCTCAGCTCCTGCCTGTTGAACTGTGTTCCTGCCGGTACAGAGCCACTGTCCCAGGCCCTCAGGTGCCCCCTTCTGCCTCCCCATCCAGTCACTGGAAGGTTCCCCAGGACACAGCAGGGAACCTCCAGGATTTGCCCCAGGGCATCTCTCTGGCCCATCCTAACATCTCTTCGTGAGTCTGGGACAACCTCAAAGACTTCCGGTCAATGCCCTTTCGCTTAAGTTGCCCAAAGTTCATGTCTATTACTTTTAAACAACAGATTGACCTGGACTAACCAAGAAGGACCAGATGCCCCATCTCCACTTGACGCCCTTTAGTTCCAACGGGCTGTGTGTTTATAAGATGAGCTGAGCTCAGCCGGCAGGGAACCAGGGCCTGTCTCAGGCGGAGGGTTGGTTCCCTGTCCCCAGTGCCCCCCTGGAAGTGTTTGACACCCCTTCTTTCACGGAAGTGAGCTGTGTGCACCCTTGACCACTCCGTGGTGGCTGCCTTTGCAGCCTCTCAAAGGCTCCTGTCCTGTGGGGAACTCGTCCCTCCCTCCAGCAGATTCTGCTCACTTTTGGCTCCTCCCGCCTCAACTCATCCTCCTGATGCTGCCGTGATGTGGTTACAATACAGGTCTGGGGACGGACGTTGGACCCAGCTGGCCCTTGTTTGCTCTGTGATGTGGGCCTCAGTTTCCCCACAGGTCTCATCCTCTGTGGGGAGCGTGCTGCTGAGAAGTAAACCAACATCAGGGGTCAGATTTCCCCCTGGACTGACCACATGGCCTCCCGTCCCGCCTGCCTGCTCTGTCCTCTGCAGTGACCACGTCTGCTTTTGCTACCTTTGCCCTGTTCATCCAGACTGCAGTGACATTCCAAATATCTAACAATGGGAGAGAGATGCCCTGGGGCGAATCCTGGAGGTTCCCTGCTGTGTCCCTGGGAACCTTCCAGTGACTGGATGGGGAGGCAGAAGGGGGCACCTGAGGGCCTGGGACAGTGGCTCTGTACCGGCAGGAACACAGTTCAACACATTCTCCACCGGAGCAGCCACGCCACCATCTGTAACCCACACGCTGCATTAAATCCCTTCCGTCCCAACATTGAGAGAGCTTTCTCTGTTTCTCTTTTCCTGGCTGGATCCTGACTGACATGACATCTGACACCAGAATTCCTCTTAGGGAAGCAAATGTCTTTGTATAAGAAAATACCTTGATAGGGCACTTGGGTAGGGCAGTAACATCCTAATGGTACGATTTGACAAGGGACAAGGAACCAAAAGAGACAGCTAAACTGCTCTGCGTGGGGAACAAGTGGGAATTCAGAGGGAGGGGACAGAAGGAGGGAGCAAAGGGGAAAATAATAAAACAATGTAACAGAAGGCAGAAGCTCAGGTGGTGGAAACAGCTGAAGGGCTTTCAAGAAAGGAAATATCAAAGATGGACTTTTGCACTGCTGGCATTTTTGCAATCTATAAATTTCTTCTTCTCCCCATCCTTTGGAAATGTTGGCTACCCACAGAGATTTTGTGTGCCCAGCCACGCTTTGTTTTAGGGGTGAAGCTGATTTTTTCTTTAATGGAACATAAAGAAAAGGATTGAGGTCCATGTCTGGCTGACTCAGGGTGAAACCGACAACACCAGCAGGGGGTAAGAAGATGCATAAACTGAATTAATTCAATGCAAGCAGGAGCCCAGAGCTAGCAATGACAATGACAATAAGAGCTAATCTTTCATAGTGCTTAGGATGCACCAGGCTCTGCTCTAAGCATTGCACATAAACTAATTCATTTAATTCTCACAACACCCTAGGAAGTCGGTACTATTATTATCCACTTTCTACAGATGTGGAAATGGAGGCAGAGAGCCACGAGCACTGGTCGCTGCAGCTAGAGGCAGAGCTGGGATTTGAACCCAGGCAGTTGACTCCAGTTTGTGCTCTTAGCCACTATACATGAGAAGCCCTCCAGGAATTTGCAGGAACCCTGGGAGACTTTCAGGGTTCAGTCTGTTGAATGGAAGTTTGAACCGATCTGACCTAGATCTTAGGGGCAGGAAGAGCCTCGCTGCCACCTGAGTTTATTTATTTTTCCATCAGTCTCTGTCTAGCTCTGAGCTTCCCCAGGGTAGGGACCACATTTTATTCCTCTGCAACCTCAGATCTACCACAGGGCCTGGCACAGAGCAGAAAGTGGCTCAAGTTCATATTGATTGTGTGACTAAGTGGAGGGGAGGGACGGAGAGAGGGAGACAAAGACCCCAAGGAAGTCGGAATGGTTGCCAGGGCCAGGGCAGAGCTGAAACCAAGACAAGGGAGATGGTTGTCGCCTTTGTCCCCTCCCTAGTGCTAATTCCCGCACTGCCACCTCCCAGGCGGGCGTGAAGTTGTGACTTTTTCCTAATTGAGAAGGAAAACAGCTTCTGTCTACTCAAGGCAGCAGCATCAAGGCGGGACTGTGAAGGCGGCGCCGCGCGGGCTGGCAGCACACACTCGACGCGTCTCCTGCTTTTCTTGCCACTGTCGCACGTTTAACTCTCCCTGTGTTTTAAGATTTAAGAGCCATGACACCCTCTTTGATGGCCCGAGAGAGAGAGTGCTGGTATTTCAACAGGGACAGCTCTACTGGGAGGTGTGGAGGGGATGAGGGGTCTCCAGAGTAAAGGAATAGTCATCTCTTCAGTTTCGTCTCCTCAGCATCCATTCTAGCATCCTTTATCTCATTTTTGTGTGATAAAAATTGAGATGTACAACTCTTGTCTCAGCTAACTGGGGCGCAGTCAGCTGGAAAGAGCTTTGTTCTCCCGTGTGGGCAGGCGACGACAGGAGACAGGCTCTTGGGAAACATCTTTGGAGATCATGGGGATAGGAGCCCCTCCTTAATCATCTTCCCCCTCCAGCACATACAAACACACACACACACACACATGCATGCACACATAGTACCCAGGCAATATAAGCACACACATGCACACACATGGATGCAGTACCCCTTATCCCCAAGGCTAGGACCTGATTCACAAGGAATCAGAACTCCAGATCTGTCCAGGTTCCACCAGGGTCTGAGGGATTGGGGGGCCAGAGGCCTGTCTTGATGACCTCTGCAGACACGTCGCCTCCTCCCTGGGGCAGAGCACTGCTGGTATTGCTGGGATCAGGGGATCAGATAGAAGCTGGGGTGCCAGTGGGGGACTGTGTCAGTATCTAGGCAAGAGATGCTGCTGGACCTGGACCAGAGAGATTATATTCACAACAGAAAAGAAGGGACAGATTCAAGAGATGTTTGAGAGTAGATAGATGACCTGGTAGGGCCTACTGAAGTAGAAGAGCAAGAGAGATGAGGGGGCCAAAAGGGGCTCACAAGTCTCTGGCTTGGTGATGGTTGATAGAGGTGACACTCCCTGGCACAGAGAGCCTGGGGAAGAAGGTGGTGAACTTTGTGTTGAACATGGGAGCTTGAAGGGCACCCAAATAGAGATGTCCAGTGGGCAGTTGGATACGTAGGTCTGGTGCTCAGGAGAAAGGCCCAGGTTGGAGATATTCAAGAGTCCTTGGCATATGGACACAACCATAACCACCCAATGGATGGACTCACCCAGGGAAAGTGTGAGGAGTGAAAAGAGAAGACCAAGTGCATCAACCTTAGCAGCCTCATCCATAACAAGAATGAGCTGAAAAGCTGGGGCCAGACTGTGGACAGAAATCCAGGACATGGTGGTGCCTTCAAAGCTAAAAGCACGTCCAGAGAAAGTGGGTGTGCAATCATGACCAAGCTGAGAATCAAATGAAGAATTCAATCCCAGCCAGACATGGTGGCTCATGCCTGTAATCCTGGCACTCTGGGAGGCCGAGGCGGGAGGATCATTTGAGCCCAGTAGTTTGAGGTTGTTGCAGTGAGCTATGATGGTACCGCTGCACTCTACCCAGGGCAACCAAGTGAGACTCTGTCTCAAAAGAAAAAAAAAGAATTCAATCCCATTTACAATAGCTGCAAAAAAACAAAAAACTTAGGAATACACTTAACCAAGGAGGTAAAAGATCTCTATAGGGAGAAATACAAAACACTGAGGAAAGAAATCATAGAAGACACAAACAAATCCATGCTCATGGATTAGAAAAATCAATATAATGAAAATGACCATACTGCCCAAAGCAATCTACAGATTTGATGAAATTCCTATCAAGATATTAATGTCCTTTTTCACAGAATTAGAAAAAAACAATCCTAAAATTCATATGGGGCCAAAAAGAGCCCGGATAGCTAAAGCAATCCTAAGCAAAAAGAATAAATCCAGAGGCATCACATTACCTGACTTCAAATTATACTACAAGGCTGTAGTAACCAAAAGAGCATGGTACTGGTATAAAAATAGACACATAGATCAATGGAACAGAATAGAGAACCCAGAAATAAAGCCAAATACCTACAACCAACAAAACAGACAAAAATATATACTGGAGAAAGGACACCCTATTCAATAAATGATGCTGGGAAAATTGGATAGTCACATGCAGAAGAATGACACTGGATCCCTATCTCTCACCATATACAAATTAACTTAAGATGGATCAAAGATTTAAATGTAAGACTTGAAACAATAAAAATTCTAGAAGAAAATCTAGGAAAAAGTTTTCAGGACATTGGCCTGGGCAAAGAACTCATGACTGAGATCCCAAAAGCAAATGCAATGAAAATAAATAAATGGGACTTAACTAAACTAAAAGCTTCTTCACAGCAATACAAATAATCCGTAGAGTAAATAGACAACCTATGGAATGGGAAAAAATATTCCCAAACTATACATCTGACAAAGGACTAATACCCAGAATCTACAAGGAACTCAAACAATTCAGCAAGAAAAAAATAAATAATCCCATTAAAAAGTGAGCAAATGACACAGAACAGACATTTTTCAAAAGAAGATATACAAATGGCCAACAATCATTGAAAAAATGCTCAACTTCACTAATCATCAGGGAAATGCAAATTAAAACTACAGTGAGATATCATCTTACACTAGTCAGAATGGTCATTACTAAAAAGTCAAAAAACAAAAGATGTTGGTGGTGGATGCAGTAAATAGGGAACGCTTATACACTGCTGGTGGGAATGTAAATTAGTACAACCTCCATGGAAAACAGTGTGGAGATTTCTCAAAGAACTAAAAGTATTAATATCAAAAAGACACCTGCACTTGTGTGTTTATCACAGCACAATTCACAATTGCAAAGATATGAAACCAACTTAAATATCTATCAGCTGAGGAGTGTATAAAGAAAATGTGATATATACACACCATGGAATACTACTCAACCATAGAAAAGGATGAAATAATGTCTTTTGCAGCAACTTGCTTGGAACTGGAGGCCATTATCCTATGTGAAGTAATGCAGGAATGGAAAACCAAATATCACATATTCTCACTTATAAGTGGGAGCTAAGCCACGGGTATGCAGGGGCACACAGAGTGGTACAAGGGACATTGGAGACTCAGAAGGGGGGAGGGAAGGAGGAGAGACTTGGAGGGGGGTGAGGAAAGAAAAACTACTTATTGGGTGCAATGTACACTATTTGGGTGACAGGTATACTAAAAACCCAGACATCACCATTATACAATTCATCCAGATAACCAAAAACCATTTGTACCCCTAAATATATTGAAATATAAATTTAAAAAGTGAAAAAAAAGGAAGTGGATGTGATCACCAGTCCCAAAGGCTGTGGGAAGCCAGGCAAGGTAAGCACCAAGGGGAATCTATCTGGCCTCGCATCAAGGATGTCATTGGTGACCTTGGAGGGTGTCACTGGTGACCTTGGAAAGGTCTTAGTGGAAGCAGAAGAGCAGCTACACAGGCAAGGGTGCTGGGGAAGTGTGTACAGGGAATAGAGACTTGTTCAAGAAGCTTAGCTCCAGGGCAAAGGAGAGACAGGGTCACAGCCACGAGAGCCACAGTTCCAGGGAGGGGTGTTGTTTGCCTATTTTGGGCTACTTTTCACAATGAAAGAAGCTGCAGGAGGTTCCTAGGCTACAGCAGGCAAGGCAGTCAGGAGACAGAGGCTGTGATAGGAGAGAGGAGCTCCTCGAGGAGAAAGGCCCAAGATAGAAGGAGGCAGGGATGGGGCCAAGGGCCCCGAGAGGGTAACCGACAGCAAGGGAAACAGTGCTCATCGGAGGTGGAGGACAGGTGAGCACAGAGACGGACACAGGTCAGTGAGGTGGAACAGGGTGCTCAGGGCGCCTCGGTCCAAGAAGACCTCAAAGGAGGGGAAGTAGGAGGCTGGGTCAGGAGGGAGCTTGGGGCAGAAGGGAAGGTGTGCACAATCCCTGAGAAGAGGAAAGGTGTCCGAGCCGGGACAGGTCACAGCCTTGGCTGCTCACTGCTCTGTTATGTGACGTCCTCTTCCTGAATCCCCAAGGGTAGAAGCTTCTTGAACCTTCTCAAGCCTGACTGGGGCCAAGGAAGCTGAGGGGGCAGTGGAGAAAGCAGAGCTCAGTGCAGCATGAGGCAGAATTCCCATCAGCACCTCTAGCAATGCCACGGACTGCCGTGAGAGGTGGCGAGTCCCCGTCAGTCAGGAAGTCGAGGCTGAGAATCTCAGCTGGGGTCTGTAGTGGGGATGCCCACATTGCAAGGGCCGCCAGACTTCAGCCCTCAGAGTCCTGTCCTGCCTTGGGTTCTAAAGGCACTGGGCGGGGTCTACTTCCCCCTCCACTGCCCCCAGGAGGGAGGGATAATACTGGTCTTGCCAGGCCAGTGCCCTGTTGACACCTTCCTCCACCCACCATGGCCTTGCCCATCCTGGTATTCTGAGACGTGTCACATGTGCAGGTCCATTTCTTGCTAAACTCAACGCATCAATGCCTCCCTTATCTTTAGAATGCCCCTAGGAGTGTCTGGCCATTTTTTTCACCATAATTTTCAAATGGGAAAACTGAGGGTTGGAGAAGTTAGGATTTTTTTCCAAGATCATAAAGCCAGTGAGGGAGCAAATCTATACACCCTGTAGCTCAGGGATGTGTCCCATCTACTCCACTCCACACAGGCGGTCTGCTGCCCCCACCTTGGAGACCTCCTGCCCGGCTGTGAGCAGATGCATCAATATGTCAGCCACATCACTGAGCAGCAGCCACCTGGAGCCCGCAAGGATGGACCCTGGATCCCCAGGTACCCCAAGTGTCACCTCTCTTCTCTCTCCGCCTGAAGAACTGGCCCAGAGAACCCACATCCCAGCAGAGTGTCCTGGCCCTTCCAGCGAAAGGACACTGCTCTTGCCAGCTCATTAATCCCCATGAAATCCTTGTAAGGCAGGTGTTCCTACTCTACACATGAAGGAACTGAGGCTCTGAAAGGTGAAGTGACTTCCTCCAAGTCACAGCCAGGAGTATCCAGGCTGGATGGAGAACCCAGTCACCTGATTCCCAAGCTAGTGTCTATTCCCTTCCCCACCCCACTTCCCCATTGGTCCCCCACTGACTAGTCAGGTGGCAAATGTCCAGACATGGGGACAGTCCAGGAAACTCAGTCCCCCTCAGGAGGAGTATCAATCTGCGGATACAAGTTCTCTCCTGGCCTTCCTCTTGGGGTGTCTTTGGTAGCACCTTAAGAAAGGTCTGGGCAAGGGCAGAGGGACCTGAGGGTTGCTTAGCTCAGAGTTAGGAAGACATAGTCACTTGCTGAAGATGTCTGGGAGCTGTCAGGGGACAGCGGAGTGGCCACATCCTAGGTGGTCCGGGGGCCAGGGCTAGAACCACTGGAGGAGACTAACGAGGGCAGCAAAGGAGGTTTTAGCTCCAGCTGAGGAAGAATTCCCAGTAGCAAGAATTGCTGCCCCACGATGGACAGTGTTGCTCTAGGAAGGAGTGAGTCTGTGGCGGGGAAGGTACCACCCAGGGGCCCACCCACCAGGGGCGCCATAAAGAAATCCTTGCCACAGGTAAGAGTCAAATCAAATGGTCCCAAACGCCCTTTCTCGCCCGCGATCCCCCGTTCTACAAAGGCAGCGTGTGCCTCTCGAGCCCTCTCTCCCTCCTCCCCCACCCAGCCCACCAGTCTCACACTTGCATCTGCTTCCTTTTTATGACACGAATATTTAAATGTCATCTGATTGCATTATGCGTCACGAGTCAGGGGAAAAAAGTGGGTCCTGAAAGGCACCCCTCTGCCTGTCCCCGCTCCCTCCCTGTCTTTCAGGAGCCAGAAAAATAAGTCCAGCCCCAAGTCACAGTCCCTGAAGGCCTCTCCCACCCCCAGCACGTGCAGACCAGTTGTGCCTGAGCAGCAAGAAGGGGCAGTTTGCTGGTCACGGGCAGTGGGGCCTGGTGACTCCGAGGTTTTTGTCACACAGAAGGTCCCACGTCAGGGTCATGAGCCTCCCTCCCCCAGCATGTGCCCCAGACATGGCCCCATCACCATCCACCCGTACCAGCCCTTCCTCTCTTTGTACTGACCCCCAGCTAGAAGCAGACAGTAGCATCCTGTCCCCAAGGCTCACCCCATCTTCAGTGACATCATCCCAGCATCCTGGTAAACAGGTCTGGCTAAGCCGGGAGAAAAGAGGTTGACCGTGCACACAGCAGTAGTCGGGGGACCTCCCCACAGAACCCGCAGCCACAGGAAGGGAGCCCAGGACTGAATGCGCCAACCCCTCTCTCCTCCCGCCCTCTTATCTCCTGCCCATGGGCCAAACCCAAGCGGCAGCCAGAGGCAGAGGTGAGAGGTGCTCGTGGAGGTCAGGCCTGGGCACGGAGCAGGGTGAGTGGTGGGGACAGGACCTGGAGGGACGAATGCAGAAGACCCAGCACGCCCAGTCTCCTACTCCTGCCCAGCTCTCCCCTGGCCCCTACCCAAACCCTTTCTTCTCTCTCGACCCACCACTGCTGGAGAAAAACCAATTCCTCTCACTTTCTCACGCAGAACAGTTTAGCCAATTTTTCATTCTTACTATTTTGGTTCCTGCAAACTCGATGCCCTCAGGGTCTGATCTTCTAGCCCAGGCAGCTTAGCAAGGTATTTCCCTAAACAAAGATCCAAAAAGGAATTGCCCTCCCAAGCTGTTAAATAATCTTTTTTTCCCCCACCTTAGCTGCGAAAGAAGGAAGGAAAGCAGGTGTTCTCTAAGAAGCAGAGGGTTGGGCTTTTTGGCCCCTGCCAGGCCCCTGTGGCCTTAGGGTGGCAACTGAAGCCCTGCCTCCTCCCACCTGCTCCCCAGGAAAAGTGGG
The DNA here is from genome assembly GCF_000956105.1 of Propithecus coquereli. Taxonomy (NCBI): domain Eukaryota; kingdom Metazoa; phylum Chordata; class Mammalia; order Primates; family Indriidae; genus Propithecus; species Propithecus coquereli. The sequence continues at coordinate 5,414,838 of NW_012142523.1, read as the reverse complement.
GAGCTCTCTTGGGTCCCCCATCCCCAAGATCACCACCCGTAGGGTTACCATTCCTTCCTGTCCAGAGCCAGCTGTGACCCCAATAGCCCCACTCCTGTCCTTGGGGGGTTGCCCCCGCCAGCTCAAGGGGCAGCTCTGCCCTGGAGGATGGAGCCTCCTGCTCCTCCTGCCTTCAGGACCCGGGGCAGCAAGCGGGGCTGACAACAAGGGCTTCCCACTGGGTCCTGAGGCCTCTCCTCCAGGAGCCCACTTTGCCAGCTAAATACCACCCTCTCCATATTTGATAATGACCTTTTTAAGTCTCCACTTTCTCACCTTGGTATTTAGAGAGCAACCTGGTCTCTGGGGAGGGAAGGCAACTCAATACTTATTCATGGCACTTCAGAAGGCTGGCCCCAAAAAGAGAAAAGAGAAAAGGCTCACCTCTCCCCTCTGGAGGCTGATGCAACCAGAGCCATAATTCTTCCTGCCCTGCAGCAGCGACTTCGACAGATGCCCACAGTACTGCATTTTGACAGCTGTCACTCAGGCTTCCCAAACTAGTGTGTGCAGTGCATGCCCACACCAGCAGGTGAGCATGTCCATGCATGTCCTTGCACGTGTGTGCGTGTGCCAGTGGGGGCGGGGAATCCCACCTGTGTGAGCATAGGGGGAGGGCTTATGAGTATGGACACAGGGCCACAGGTATGTACGGGAGTTGTGTGCGTGTCCATCCATGTGTATGTATGTGGGGAACATGGATGTGCTATGTGCTCACCTGCTGGGGAATTGAAGGTACGATCGCGTATTTGTGCACAGTGGGTGCAGGGATGTCTGTGGGCACATAGACAGGCACAGGGCTGTGTGTGATTCCAGCGCTACTGAGTCATCAGGGCCTGCAGGCCAATCCCTGCCACAGGGGAGCTGGCTCCAGCAGGGAGATGCCTGTGGCTCTCCAGGCAGAGGCTACACGGGTGGGAGGCACCGTGCTCCACCTTCCCCGAGCCCCTGAACACATCTGGCCTGTCATCTGAGCCCAGGCCCCAGTCCCCACACTCACTCCTGCCACCATTTCCCTGGGTCTTGCTTCCCCCTCCATCCACTGCTTATCTACAAGGAGCTTTCCAGAGCGGGCAGCATGGCCCTCCCAGGTCTGGTGGACTCCGTGCTGCCCGCCTTGCCTTCCGTCCACCTGATCGGTCTCCCTGGACTGGGCAGGTTGGCTCCATGCCCAAGAGCTGACTTCCAGCCGGCCCCCGGCAAGAGCCCCAGGGCCTAGCACAGCGCTGGGCATGGAGGGGAGACTCCACAAACATGCAGAGAATGAACAGATGCAGCCCAGGAGCTCACATTCTAGGCAGAGAGGAGCAACCGTGTGAACAGCGGGCTGCGTCCGGAAGCTGCAGCAGCGTCGGGGAGACGTCGGCAGCGCAGGTAGTCGGATGTGTAAGTGTGGCGCTTGATCTTTGGGATTATTAATTTTGCTTTTGGCACAAGAAAAACCCACATGATCAGATATTGAAATGTCTCTGGGGGTTGTGAATGGATACAGCCTTCTGGTTGGAAAATTCTCACAGTTTATGCTCAAGTCTCTCCGATCTTAAAAACAGCGATGATGATAATGTTAACGGCCGCGAAGCCACCTTTCTTCTTGCTTTCAAGATCAGGGCTGTAAATTTAGACCTGGGATTGCACTGTGGACCCTGTGGTGCTGCCCAGATCCCTCATCAGGACCAGCTGCAGGGAAACACTGGCTGCTGTCGTTCCAGCTGGAACAACATTCTTAGGAAATCGCTTCGGTAAAAGGAAGCTGCCTCACCGAGGTGATGCCCCCTCCCCAGGGGCAGCTCCCATCCAGTGATGCCACTGCAGGGGTACAAAGGCTGGGCTCCCTTGCCTTCAACCCAGAAGGGCCACCCCAGGTTCAGGGCCCCCCATGGGATCGGCTGAGGCTTTTCGTGCATCTGCATCCAGTTCGGTCCCTCCCTCTGTGCTGACCTGGTCTTTTACCCCCTCGGGTGTTGTCCCCACTACACTTGCCACCAGCAGGTCTCCATCTCAGAGTCTGCGTCTGGGGAAGTTGACCTCAGACAGGCTTCACCTCTGAACAGATGCAAGATGGATTTAGGGGACTAGAGGACAGTACGTACAGTGGGAGAGAAAGGAGGAGGAGGAGGAGGAGGAGGGAAGGCGGGGAGGGCGTGGAGGGGGAGCTCCAAGGATCTTTGGGCTTCAGACCAAAGAAGGATTGGTCCGAGAGATGGAAAGCAAATCAAAAGACCCTTTTGTGAGAAAGTCAAAAGAGTAGAATATTTCAAGGAGGGAGTGGTTGAGAGCATAGACCTACACAGAGTTCCAATAAAATAAAAACTAAAAAAATAGTCATCAGATTAGTAACTGGAGGTGGCCGATGACATTAACCAGAGCGGTCGGGGTGGGGAGCGGGGAGGGGGATGGAGGCAGATGCCCTCCAGTGAGCAGCAAGAGGAGGGGCATAATGGAGAGGAGGGGCTGAGGTCACTCTTGGAAGAAGTGGAAGCGAGAAGAAAGATGGCTCCATGACTGTTAACATTATCATCATCACTATTTTTAAGATCGAGAGGCTTGAGCATAAACTGTGAGAATTTTCCAACCGGAAGGCTGTATCCATTCACAACCCCCAGAGACATTTCAATATCTGATCGTGTGGGTTTTTCTTGTGCCAAAAGCAAAATTAATAATCCCAACCACTTAAACAAGAGAGATCCATTACTTTGAACTAAAAGAACACTTGTCACTACAGGAACACCCTACACATGAGTAAAAATAGAGTAGCAGCTGGTGACAGCCTCGGCAGACTGTTGGGGTCTCCCTGAAGGACCCACTCCCTTTGGTCATTGTTGCAGGCATTATTTATCTGCCATTTGGCCTTGGAGGGCAGCCCAGAAAGGAAGCTCAGAGGCTACCATTGTTGTAGCGATGTGACATATGGAACTGCAGGCCCCGACCAAGGGACTCCCGAACTGCCCTTGTTTGGGTCAGTTTTGTGGTTTCTGTAGAACTGGAAGACGGCCACTTGCCATTAGCCAGTCCAAGCATGTGGTCCGACTGCTCCTCCAACGCCAATAGGCAGGAAGGGGGTGTCGAAAGCAGCTTCAGGCAATACGGAAAGTCTGGGAACGGCTGTTATTGCAACACTGACTAGGAAGCTGGGTAGAGAAACCAGTAGGAGCCCAGGCGCTGGTGTCAGGCAGACTGTGTGTGAATCCTGGCCCCGCCACTGCGTCAGTTACAGTCGCTGAGAACTGATTCAAACGCACATGGTCTGTTAGCTGTCATAAGAGAAGTCTGATAGAATGTAGGTCAGGACTGGTGTGGTGGATCCGCCCATGCATCAGAAAATCCGGTTCCCATCTTTCTATTCTGAAATTCTTGGCTTCCATTTGCAGGGTCACTTCATGGTCCAGCATGGCTGAAAGAACTCCAGCCATCATATCTGCATTCCAGGCGTGAGGAATAAGGACAAGAGGGCAAAAAGAACTTGCCCTTCCATTTTAAGGATGCTTTTAAAATGGTCCTTAGAACACTTCTGCCTACATGTCACCGGTCAGAACTTAATCACATGGCCACATCTAACTACAAGGAGGCTGAGAAATAGACTCTTTCATCTGGACAGGTTGCACCAAATAAAATAGGGTTCTAAGCCAAGACACGGTGCATGCCTGTAGTCCCAGCTATTCGGGAAGCTGAGGCAGGAGGAGGATCGCTTGAGCCCAGGAGGCAGCACAGTGAGGCCCTGACACCTCATCTCTACCAAAAAATCATAGTAATAGGATTCTGTTTGCAATGAGGAAGGGGAGAATGCATGACAAGGTAACCAACTATCAGTCACTCCAGAGCCTGTGACCTCAGGCAATTTACTCACCCTCAGGGCAGTGGTAATAATGACCCTTTATTGTTTTATTTATTGTTGGTATCACCAACAGGGGTCAAAAATGCAAATGTCCACAGAGTTCAAGAAGATGGTTTTAGTAAGAGAGGAACTGGAGTGGTGGGGCCCCGGGCTCACTGGAGTGGCAAGCTCTGTTTAGAGAGGGAGGTCCCTACTCAACTCCAGCCCCCCCTGAGGATCTTTCCATTTTTTTAAAGAAACTGAAAATCAGGATTATATATAAAATCTAATTTTAAATTTCACAATAATAATTTACTTTTTTTTTTAACCTGTGAGACTCAAAAAACACGCACACACACACATATCTGTTGGCTAAATATGGCCCTGGGGTGTCAATTGCTCTGGCCCCAGGACGACAATACCATCCCTGTTCACCTTTCCTCCAGGAACCTTGATTTCTTTTCGGTATGACACATGCCCTTTCCCTAGCGACAAAGGCCTATTTGGGCTAAGGGCAGTGTTAGTTGACATGTCATCCAAAAGTGTATAGTGACCAAATCTGGGTTTTGTGGGTCTGAGTGTGTGCACATGCTTGCTAAGCGTTTGAAACAAGTCTTGCAGATCGCTACACTACCCCCCTGCTTTATTGCAAACATCAAACACGGTACAACCAAATAAACATCACAGTGCGATTCTGCATGCGTTTGAATCCTTTAAGCAAACAAGTGGAGCAAGTCAACAAAAATTTGGATTGGGACCTGGGTGCTGGCCACAACTTAGGTGTGAGCCTCTAGCCACGTGACTCAATCAATCTTCTTCAGTAAACCGTATGGAAAATTGATGCTATGTCTTCCAACTTCCTCTGGCATGCTTCATGTTAGCTTTCATTTTTCAATAGCCTTACAGACTCAAGCTCATTTACGGACTTAGTTTGTGCCATCTGCCTATAATTCCTTATCTTAATGCTCAGGTTGTCCCTGCTTGGTCATCGTTACAGGGGGTGTGGGGGACTCCCTTTGGGCTGGCCTCTGCATGCATTCCAGTTTTCCTGCAGGCATCTTTAAAAGCATCCTTGCCTTCCAACACCAAGACATCTCCATTGGAAGATCTAGCACAGCTTACCCTTGAGGGAGCCCCTTCTTCCTTGTGGCACAAAGTGATTTAAAGGGCTAATCCACTGTCCGTGGGACTACACGGTTATATCATGACACCTGGGCCAGATGCATTGGCCCATAGGCAGCCTGAGTTATTTCAGGGATTAAGCAGAATGTTAAAGTCCTAAATTCAAGCTGTTCTTTGCGATTCGACTCCAGGACTTCTAAATTCTTTCCTATCATGCTTTAATACACGTTCCTCAATTTCTACTCTCCTTTTCCTTTCTGAGCTCTAGCTAGCTCTTCTCTCTTTTATATATGACATACTCATCTCAGATTCAACATATCACACTAAATGTTGTCACACCAAACCATGTGTTGAATTATGATGCTGCCCGAAGCTCGAGAAACATCAACACTCAAATGCCAATCTGTTAATATTCCTTTGGGCCAATGGGCCCACACTTCTGAGGCTCCTGCATTTAACTTCTCTACTTTATTCAATTTATTAGGAGCAGTTTGTAACTGATGGATTCAGGATGGTTTGTAATGGTGCCAGTTTTACTCAAGGCTCTGTATCTTCCCTGGATGAGATTGGACCCTGTCCACATGTCTCATAAAGGAATACTCATGAGGTATGCGTCTGTGTATAATGACACGACTACAAAACTTTACACATTTAAAATCGTCTTAGACCCAGTGCATTGTATATGGCCAGAATAGCACCAGTACAAACAGCATTGGATATTCCAGGCAGGCTGTGTGTGTTGGCAGCTGGAGAACTCCAGCAAGTTTGGATTTTGCTAGTGGCATCTGCTCTAACAAAACCAGAGTGACTGTTTCAAAACATAAATTAAACCATGCCTGTGTCCTGTACTTTAAATCCCCAATGGCTTCCCACCCCCCAATAGTTAGGATGAAACCCCAACTTCTAGTGCTGGCTTAAACCCGGTGAAGCAGTAGCGCTGGGTCTGCCTCACCGGCCTCTCTCCTGCGCCATGTCCTGCCATGTGTTCCAGTCTCCAGAGCACCTTTGCTGGAACCCTCGGAGCTCACTCCTGCCTCAGGCACTTTGTTGCCTCTGCCTAGTGGGCTCTTCCCCTAAACCACACATGGCCAGCACTGTCTTGTCTTTCAGAGTCACCTCCTAAGAGACATCTCCCTGATCACCTAAAGTGGCCCCTTGGTCACTCTCTGTCTCACCACTCTGAATTCTCTGCATAGCCCTCATAATTCCCTGAGGTTTCTCTGTTGTGTTTGTTGGCTTCGTTCCCACTTGACTCTAAGGGCAGGGATCTTGGGGGTCTTGTTCTCTGCTCTTTCCCCAGGACCTAGCACAGTGCCTGCGAATGGTGGGTGCCCCAGAAATATTTGTTAGATGGATGGATTGTTGGAAGAAAGCAAGAAGGCAAGAGGCACAGGAAGGAAGAGGCATGCCCTGCTGCTGTCGGCTGTGCAGGGAGGGGTGCAGACATCGGGAGGCAGCGGGGAGCAGCAAACAGCAGGCACGATTCAAGCTCCCTTCTTCCAGCCTGGCCAAGGTCACTGTACTCATGGTCAGCCCTGCCTGCCAAGAAAGTTGCCCCAGAGGCATAGAGAGGGCACTTCCTGCCCTCTGCTTCACTCTCCCTCGAGCTGGGCTCATCTCTGACAGCAAGTGGTGGAGCGGAGGCTCAAGGAGCCAGCTCCATCCATCACTCAGAGGAAAGAGCCACAAATTCTGAGGTCTCTGTCTGCACCTGTCACGCTCAAGGGTAAATGTGCCACGGCCATGGTGCAGAGCCACTCCTCCCTGCTGACAGCTGTGCTGGCTCAGGGACTTGTCCAGTGACGAATCTGTTGTCTGCTCAGCAGCATCCACTGACCGAGGCTGGGGCCAGGGCCGGGTGGCTGCAGAGTTGGAAAAATTTATAGCCAAGTACTCCTTGGATGAACTTTGCTGGAGACAAGACAGAGGAATCCCATTATGAATGCCCAGCCAAGGGAAGGGGCCCCCCCAGCAGGAAACACTGCCACCATCACCCACAGTGCCACCCTAGATGGACTGGGCAGGGTTTGGGTCATGTCTCAGGTCCCCTACCCACTACCCAGCTGAGACCTAGACCCCCAGGGGCTCCTCACGTTGTTCCCTGAAGACCCGAATTTAAAGGGTGGACCATTTCTGCTCCACTTGACCTTGAGTGGTGGTCAAGGGCATCCACTTTGCAGTGAGACAGACCCTCATCTGAATTCTAGCTCCTTTCTATACTCACCATACGACCCTGAGCCAGCTATGCCTCCATCTCCTCCTCCATGAAGTGAGGTGACGAAAGGGTCTTCGTGAGGATTATGTGAATTTCACATGTGTGAAGTGCTCACACGGTGTCTGGTGGGAATGCTGTCATTGTCAAGATGTTGCTGTCGTTGTCATCGTTGTTGTCTGTGTCACAGTCTGTCTTCCCAGCCCCAAACGCACTAACTGGGAGGAGGCGGCACAGTCCCCTTCGAGGTTGCTGGTATGGGGAAGGAGGCTCAGAGGCAGAACTCCTCTTCCTTGGTTACAGGCTGCTGTAGCTGGGGGCTGCTTTGAAGGAGGGTGATGGGGAACAGCTGCAGTCCTCCAGGACTCTCTTGCAAGCCCCAGAGAGCAGCCCATGACAGCATCCGATGGTCTTAGGAGCACAAAGACTTCTCAAGGTGTATGTGTCCTTCAGACAGCAGCAGACAAAAAGGAGGCCTTCAGGCCACCCCTGCACTGCCCCTCTGCCCGCAGCCATACCCCCTTTCCCTGTGGTCAATCTGCCTTCCCACCACACCCTGCCCACCACAACCAGTCTGCATTTTGCTCAGACCAATCTGTCTTTTTCCACCCCCCTCACCCGTTCATCAAAACTTACCCCTCTCCTGTCCTGCCTTGGGCACGCTCTAAGTGGCAGCTGTTAATTTCACCAAGCAACACACAGTGATGCCGGCCCTCCCCAGGTGGCGCGGACACATTTTCACTTGGCTCTTCCAGACTCACAGCTTTAATCAAAGGTGCGACTCTGATGGTGGAAATCCAGGCACAGTGGCAGGACAGTGGAGTGAGATTTGGGGCCAGGCAGATGGTCAGTGCCACTACAATCATAGCTGGCAGGGGCTGCCTCCTTGGCCGACGTATATGGCCTTGAGCTTCTTGAACAGGGGTTTTCTCTGCTTCCCCTCCTCCCTCAAATGAGATGCAAAGTCAGAGAGCCCCCCCGTCCCCTGGGTGGTGGCCAAGCCACAGCCTGGCCCAGCCACACAAGGCACTTGTTGCCCCCAGAATCCAGGGCCATGGTCCATCCACTCGGCCCAGCCTCCCTGGGGCTTTTCTTGGTTGAAGATCAGAGGCAGGAAGGGTGAGTGGAGGTAGGCCCGGGCAGCTCTGGCCCTGGGGAGCTATAGGCCAGCGTCTAGCCTAGTCAGCCTGTCCATCCCCTGCAGGACAGGCCTGTTGGCTTTAATGAGGATCCAGCACCCCCAAAGACTCCATGGTCACACAGAGGCAGGGCAATGGCCAGCTGTTCATGCAACAGGAACAATTAACATCTCCAGAGTAGACGACCTTGTGGTGGTCCCCAGTTGCCACCCCTCCCAACCCCATGGCCTGCCCTCCCTCTTACAAAGTGGGCACAGGGTTCCCCCTGGGCCAGGCAATGCCACATGGAGCTCTTTCTGAGCTGACTCCCTCACCAAGAAGCCTTCGGTCCAAAGGACCCAAGAGAAGTCAATCAGTGCAGCCTCCACCTGCAGTGCAAGCCCCACCTCGTCCCCCAGCCCCAGGGGAAGCCCAAGGACAACCCCTCCCTTACCATTCAGGCATGGATTTGTATTCATTTATTCTCTTATTTCAAAATACTAAGGCGGTACAAATGATTTTGTTACATGGATACCTTGTATAATGTTTAAGTCAGGCCTTTTAGCGTGGGCATCACCAGAACAGCGTGCATTGTACCCAGTAGGTAAGTTTTTACCCCTAACCCCTCCCACCCTTCCCGCTTCTTGGATTCCAATGACCTTTACATCTCCTTGTGCCCGTGTGCGCCCGTCATTGAGCTCCCAATTGTTAGACAGCACATGTGGTGTTCGTTTTTCCGTTTCTGAGTTACTTCACTTAGGATAATGGTCTCCAGTTCCATAGCGTTGTTGCACATTTATCAGGAGCCTCCTGCATTTCCCGCAGCCAGGCAGGCCCTTCCGTGGCAACCAGAGATCGGTCTCCTCGCTGGTGCAACGGAGGGAGGATGCGGCTTGACCCTGGAGAGTCGTTCCGCTCTCCCAGGAACTTGTCTTAACCAACCCAGTTGCTGCAAACACTCAAAGGGAACCTCGTCCCCCACACCCGCCCCGTGTTAGTGTCTGGGATCACTCTGGAAAGCCTTTTTCTGACTTTTGCAGCCACTAACGCCATTTATTAAACTTTTTGGTTCGATTCCATGCTTGGATTGCACACCTATTTAGAATGACAAAGGTAAAAAATACTGCCAATTTGCTGCCAACGACCAAGTGCCAGACAGGATGTGCAGCCACTAGAATCCTTATACGTCGCTGATGGAAATGCAAAATGGTTCAGTCACCCTAGAAAACAGTCTTCCCATTTCTGAAAAGGTTTATTATACTATCCAGCAATCTCATTCCTAGCTATTTCTATATCAGAGAAATTAAAACTTACATTCACACAAAAACCTGTGCACAGATGTTTATAGCAGCGCTATTCATAATTACCCAAAACTGGAAACAACCCAAATGTCCTTTAACAAGTGAATGGATAACCAAAATGTGGCACAGCTGTATAAGGGAATATTACTCAGCGATAAAAAGGAGCAAACTATTGATACACACAACACCACGATGACTTTCAAATGCACTATGTTGAGTGAAACAAGCCAGTCGTAAAAGATCCCAAGCTGCCGGTTCCATTTGTACATTCTGGAAAAAGCAAAACTACAGGGACAGAGAACAGATCAGTGGTTGCCAGGGGTTGGGGATGGGGAGGGACTAATTTCAAAGTCCCAGCATGAGGGAACTCCTCGGGGTGTTGGAATTGTTCTATATCCTGTTTGTGGTGACGGTTCCAAGAATCTATGCATGTGTTTAAATAAACACATAGACTTGAACAGAGAAAAAAAAGTCAATTTCACTGTATGTAAGTTAAAAATTTTTAAATAAGGGGACAATTACCTTTATAAAAGGAGAAGAATCCATGCTTGCAAGCTCAGGAGGCAAACTGCCTGAGTTCAAATCCCAGGACTGCCACATGAGTGGTCACCTCTTGGTTTGTGCCTGCTTGGCAGCCACTCCTCTCTGGTGACACGCCGTGATTTTCCTCCTGCCACTCCCAGTCCACGGCACTGGGGAGGACCAGCTATGCCCATGCTGGAGTGGCCGTGGAACCAGGGCTAATCAGCACATTCCCTCCCCCAGCCACCGTGCTTGCTTTAAAAGGTGGCACAGTATTAGTCAAACACAGGGCTTCTTCGTGGGTGGAGGGAGGGATCTCTTTCCCTCTGGGATTGCTAAAGGCCAAGCTAGTCACAACAGTGCACACATACTGTTCTCCACGCTTTACACTTATGAACTCACCTAATCTTCACAGCAGCCCCACGAGGGAAATACTACTCTTATCCCCATTTCATACACAAGGAAACTGAGGCCAGAGAGGCTGATTAACTTGTTCAGGGCCACACAGCACATAAGGAGCAGGGCCGAGTTTCAACCCAGATAATCTGACTCCAGAATCAGGGCCTGTCACCTCCACACCTACTTTTCTCCCTGGGGGTGTGAGTCCAGGATGTCAGGAGGCACATGGAGGTGAGCAGGGGAGACGCGAATTCCTGAAATCATTTGAGCTCTTGGGTCCAGACACCCGTGGACCTCACAGGGACGTGAGCAATGAATTCTCTTTTGTTCATGAGCCCATAGAGTTGCATTTCTGCCACAACAAATGAAAGAGTCCTGAGTCGTACTGTCACTCTGGCTGGGTGATGTTGGGCAAGGTATGTAACCTCTCTGCCTAGATTTTCTCATCTATAAAATGGGAAAAAACAATAGAGTTTGTATCATCGTGGAGCTGTGAAGATTTTATTAAACAGCACATGGGAAGTGCTTGACACAGGGTCAGGCACAGAGTAAGCAGCGGATAAATGGATAAATAAAATATCAGTGGATAAATAAAATATCCCTCCCGCAGATGCTGTGTCCATACCTGATCGCCTCTGTTCTCTCCCCACCCTGTCAGCTGCCTCCACACTCCTAAGGGAGGGAGACCCCCATCCTCTCTTTCCGCCCCGGCTCAGCTCCCGGCCCAGTGCTGCACTTTCAGGTTGCTGTGGAACTGCCGTGCGAGGCCCCTGAGTGGGCGGCTCTGTTAAGCCCATTTCCCCAGGCGGGGAGCAGGGAGCTGTCGCAGCCGGTAGGAGCTTCAGGGCTGGGTGGGGCTGGGTCATCGCCTGGAAGAGAGAGGAGAAAGAGCCGGAGACTTGGAGGCAAACCCAGATCCTTCACTAACAACCCCATGTGGCTTAGGACAAATGCCTGGTCCTCTGTGAGCCTCAGTTTCCTTCTCCATAAACAGGGACTCAGAGTCCCAATCCCATAAGACTGTTTATTGGACTCCTGCTGCGTGCCAGGCCCTGTGACGGGCACTTGCAATACCAACAGGCACAAGCCAGGGTCCCTTCTTTCTAGAGCACCCAATCTCTTGTGGGGGACTGTTGGGAGGAGATGGGAAGGTCTGCACTCCCTCCACGAGGACTCGGGCTTGGTGACAACTATTAATATAACTAACACATATTAAGCACCATTATAAGCCTTGCAACAATCTTACATGTAAGGTACTGTGATTATCCCCATATTACAGATGAGGAAACTAAGGCCCAGAGAGCTTAAGAACTAGCCAAGGGGCAGTCCAGCTGTGGCCTCCCTCTGCGACCCTCCTTCCGTGACGGGCTTCATGCCTTTTGCTGAGTTCCTTTGGAAAATAGCCTGCCCCTGTTCTGCTGGACAGGACAGGGGAGAAGGGAAATGCCTGCACTTTGGCAGGACTGGTGTGGTGCCCACCATGGAAGGGCACGGCTCAGGGAGCAGAGCCTGAGTGAGAAGCTCTTGAGGGAAGCCCCTGTCCCCCATCAGCGCTGACAGCATCTCCCTCTGGTGCCTCGGCCCTCAGGCTGGGAGAGTGGGGGCCTCGGTGCATGTGAAGGAGGCTGTTGTTTCTTTGTGATGTTTGCGAGGTTTGCTCCCTGATGTTACAAAAGTGCCCAAACTTAGTGATACTGTTAACTGCCACCCTTTGTGAGGTGCTTGCAGCTACTAGGCACTGGCATTTTGCTGACCACCAATAATGTCTCTGTGGCTTATGAGTGGCAGACCAGGGCCTGAGACGCAGGTCTCCCTGACCACAAAGCTCGCCGTCTTACCCATTCCACCCTCTGCCTCTCCTCTGTCAGCTCTGTCTTCCATCATCCAAGAAATTGGCCACATACCCAGCAGCAGTGGGAAGCTGACAGCAGGTTCAAAGATCCAGGCCTGCGGCCCGACACTGTAACAGTCTAGATCCATTTAAAACTGCTGGGCCAGGCGCAGTGGCTCATGCCTGTAGTCCCAGCACTTTGGGAGGCCAAGGTGGGAGGATCACCTGAGCCCGTGAGTTTGGGGTTACAATGAACTATGATCGTACCACTGCGCTTCAGCCTGGGCGACAGAGCGAGACCCTGTCTCTAAAAACAGCTTCCTCCTCAGGTAGGTGGACATTAGAACACACATAAAACAAGGGCTTGGGTCCATTGACAAAATTGTTGCTGCTACATCATTCCAAAGACCAAAAATAATTTCAAGACCAACCCCGTATTATAAAACATCAACAATGTAGAGCATAGTTTAAATATTAATGCCTAAGTTTTCCTCCATTATTCATGAGATTATATATTCTAGATGATATGATTCATAAGGGACAGTGCCAGAAATACATTTAGGCCTCACACACACACACACACACACACACACACACACACAGATGTGCACATCCACGTGTGGCTCACACAGTTAATTATGATAGTTTCTGGAGAGTTTATTCTGTGCCAGGCACTATGCTGAGTGCTTTATAGGCAAACCTCATTTGATTGTGCTTTGCCTTACCGCGCTTTGTACATACTGCGTATTTTTACAAATTGAACGTTTGTGGCAGCCCTGCATCGAGCAAGTCTATCGGCGTCATTTCTCCAACAGCATGCACTCACTTGGTGTCTCTGTGTCACATTTTGGTAATTCTTGCAATATTTCAAACTTTTTCATCATTATTATATCTGTCATGGTGATCTGTGATCAGTGATCTTTGACGATACTATTGCAATTGTTTTGGGCACCATAACTGTGCCCTTATAAGACAGAGAACTTAATCGATATTGTTGTGTGTGTTCTGACTGCTCCCCAGACTGGCCATTCCACCCGTCTCTCTCCCTCTCCCCGGGCTCTAACTATCCTCAATTCTATAAAGGCTGAGAGAAGTGAAGAAGCTGCAGCAGAAAAGTCTGAAGCTAGCAGAGATCTGTTGATGAAGTTTAAGGAAAGAAGCCGTCTCCATAACACAACAGTACAAATGAAGCAGCAAGTGCTAATGTAGATGCTGCGGCGAGTTATCCGGAAGATCTGGCGAAGAGAATGATGAAGGTGACCACACTAAACAACAGATTTTCAGTGTAGACAAAACAGCCTTCTACTGGACAAAGATGCCATCTAGGACTTCCATAGCTAGAGAGAAAAAGCCAATGTCTGGCTTCAAAGCTTCAGAAAATAGGCTGAATCTCCTGTTAGGGGCTAATGCAGCTGGTGACTTTAAGTTGAAGCCAATACTCACTTACCATTTCCAAAATTAAGGCCCTTAAGAATTATGCTAACTCTACTCTGTGCTCTATAAATGCAACAACAAAACATGGATGACAGCACAGGTGTTTGCAATACGGTTTACCGACTATTTTAAGCCCACTGTTGAGACCTACTGCTCAGAAAACAAAGGATTCCTTTCAAAAATACTGCTCACTGACAACATAGCTAGTCACTCAGGAGCTCTGATGGAGATGTACAAGGAGATTAATGTTGTTTTCATGCCTGTTAATGAACATCCATTCTATAGCCCACGGATCAAGGAGTAGTTTTGGCTCTCAAGTCTTATAACTTAAGAGGTGCATCTCAAGCCTATAGCTGCCATAGCGATTCCCCTCATGGATCTGGGCACGGCGAACTGAAAACCTTCCAGAAAGGATTCACCATTCTAACTGTCATCAAGAACATTCAGGATTCATGGGAGAAGATCAAAATATCAACATTAACACAGTTTGGAAGAAGTTGATTCCAACTCTCCTGGATGACTTTGGAGGGTTTGAGACCTCAGTGCAAGAAGCCACTGCAGATGTGGTGGAAACAGCAAGAGAATAAGAATTAGAAGTGGAGCTTGAGCATGTGACTAAATTGCTGCCATCTCATGATAAAACCTGAATGCATGCGGAGTCGCTTCTAATGGATGAGCAAAGAAAGTGGTTTCTTGAGATGGAATCTGCTCCTGGTGAAGATGCTGTGAACATTGTTGAAATGACAACAGAGGATTTAGAATATTCCATAAACCTAGTTGATAAAGCAGCAGCAGGGTTTGAGAAGATTTTTGACTCCAAGTTTGAAAGAAGGTTTACTGTAGGTAAAATGTTATCAAACACCATCTCATGCTACAGAAAAATCTTTTGTGTAAGGAAGAGTCAATTGATGTGGCGAACTTCACTGTTGTTTTATTTTAAGAAATTGCCACAGCCACACCATGGTCCGGCAACCACCACCCCGGTCAGTCAGCAGCCGTCAGCATGGAGGCAAGACCCTCCACCAGCAAACAGATGATGATTCGCTGAAGGCTCAGATGATCATTAACATTTTTTAGCAATAAAGTATTATTAATAATTAAGGCATGTATCTTTTTTAGATATAATGCTATTGCACACTTAATAGAGTACAATATAGTGTAAACATAACTTTTATATGCACAGGGAAACCAAAAACTTCATATGACTTGCTTTATTGCAATACTCTATTTATTGTGGTGGTCTGGAATTGAACCCGCAATATCTCCAAGGGGGGGTGTGTGTGTGCGTGTGCGTGTGTGTGTGTATACACACACACACACATATATATATATCTCCAAGATAATACATGTATTATCTCATTGAGCTTCCTAAAAATCCAAAGAGGTAGGTCCCATTATTATCCCCATTTTATAGAATAAGAAATCGCAGTGGTTAATTTCCTTAGGTCCCACAGTAAATCAACAGCAGAGTGGAAACTGAGACCAAAGCTCTTTGCTCCCTGCATCACATGCCAAAGCTATGTCCGTATTTTAAAGGATGCAAGTTTTGTTCTCATTTTAAGCTCACAGAATAGTTAGAGCATTTCCCAAGAAAGTTGGGGAATTCTCTTCAGAGACAGTGCCAAAGGATAGCTTTGACCCACCAAAATCTTCACCAATATCTCACCCCCAGAGCTACTGTAAAATAATAACAACATTCTTTCACGTGGACAAGTGATGTTTTCCAAATCGTGTGCAAATTATAAATAAAATCATCTTTATCAAATTTTTTGTTAGTTATTTTGATTTGTAACATACAACCTTAGTTAAAATTGTGTGCTTTCCATGAAAGTGTAGCTGCAGCACAAATCCCCTATCCCCATTCCAAACTGTTTCCAAACAAGTGGTTACCCCAGTCCCTCCCATGAAGGAAGCTGGAGCCCCCTGTGGGGTTCTGCATGAGATGGAAGCCTGCCAAGGCAGGACCAGGCTACAGTCACAAATGCACATTGCTCTAGCCTTTTGAACATCTGAAGCCAACCCCAGGGGTTTTCTGTCTCACCCAACCAAGACTGCTGCAAAAAGAACACTGGAGAAGCACCTCACTGTGAGCAAAAGTAAGGCAGGGGCAAGGTGCTAAGTCTGGGACTGGGGAAGGCCTCAGACCAAGATATGTCACAGCCACATTTGAGAAATCCCTAGCGATGACTTTGAGCTGGGACCTTCTGTTCCTTCTGCTAACTCAGAATGTCTGGGCTGCTTTCTTTGCTTGGTTTTGTTTCTTAGCATAGCTGGTGTTAAAAAGCCCTTAGGAAAACGCTGGAGGGATGTGCTGTCTCCAGGAATGGTGTCTTAGGTCTCTGTGCTCTCCAGGGACTTGCACAGGACTTGGCACGTCGTAGGTGCTCGGGATAAATGAGGTTGGATTGACGTGAGCAGGGGGAGAGGAGAAGCCGGGATAGTCCCTCCCACTCTGCAGTGGTTTGGAGAGGATGGAAATGCGGCTGGAGGGGTAGTTCTGACCCTGTCTGCACATTAAGCATCTGAGCAGTTTTATTAATAAAATTACACTTGCCCAGGTCACACCCCTCAGAAATTCTGATTCAGTTGGGTTGGAGCCCAGCCAGGGGCACTTTTAAAAACTCCCCTGGGTAATCCAAGTGAGCAGGCAGGATTGAGAAGCCCTGGGCTAGGAGAATGAAATGGAGCTGCCAAGAAGAACAAGGGGCTAGTGAAGTTAGTCCCTGAACCCACAGGAGGAGGGAGCAGCAGCGGAGTAACTTAGAAGCCGTGTGCCAGGCACTGTGCTAAGGGCCAGGGATGAAGTAGTGAGTAAGGCTTGGAGTCTGCTGGGAAAGGGAGACATCGCTCAAATAATCCGTGTGCACATGCGTGCATGCACACACACACAAACACACAAACAGGAGCAAATGCTCAGAAGGAAAGAACAAGGGATTATGCAAGTCTTTACTTGGTTTAGAAGGTCATGGAAGGTTCCTGGAAAGATGCAGAGGGTGGAACGAATGTTTCAGGCAGAGGGAACAGCCTGTGCAAAGGCCCAGAGCAGGACGGGAAGCCAGGCACATTCTTTTAAGGGACAGAAGGAGAAGGCCAGAAAACAAAGTGAAGGGGCCAGCTGAGCTGCAGTGAGGCTGGGGAGGTGGCAGGGAGCAGCTCCAGCAGGTCTCAGGAATGACAGGAGCCAGCGAAGGGATTTTAGACAGGGGACTGACACAATCAGGTCAATTTTTTTCCATTTTTCTTTTAAAATTTTTCAAATTAAGGTAACATTCTAATAGCATAAAGTTTGCCACTTTAATCATTTTTAAATGTGTAATTTAGTGGGGTTTTTTTAATATTCACAACATTGTATAAATAATTTCAGAATATTCCCATCATCCCCAAAAGAAACCCCGTACCTGTTAGCAATCACTCCCAATTCCCCTCTCCCCAGCCCCTGGCAACCACTCATCTTTCTGTCTCTATGGAATTGCAAATGCTGGGCATTTAACATAAATGTAAGCGTATATGAGGTCTTTTCTGTGTGGCTTCTCTCACTTAGTAATATGATTTCAAGGTTCATCCATGTTGTAGCATGAATCGGTACTTCCTTCCTCTTTATGACCGTGTAATATCTCGTTGTCTGGATATACCATATTTTGTTTATCCATTCATCACTTGATGGACATTTGGGTCATTTTCACTTTTTGGCAATTATGAGTACTGCTGCTATGAACATTCCTGTACTAGTTTTTGTGGAAATATATGTTTTCAATTTTCTTGGCAATATACCTCAGATTTGAATTATCGGATCATATGGTAACTCTATGTTTAACTTTTTGAGGAACTGCCAAACTGTTTCCCACCAGCAATGCACGAGGGTTCCAATTTCTCCATATTCTTACCAACACTTGTTATTTTCCATTTTGTTTTTTATAAAGCCATCCTAGTGGGTGTAAAGTGGTATCTCATGTGGTTTTGATTTTCTTGTCTCTAATGACTAATGATGTTGAGCATTTTTCTATGTGCTTATTGCCATTTGTATATCATTTTTGGAAAAATGTCTATGCAAATCCTTTGCCCATTTTTTAATTGGGTTGTTTGTCTTTTTGTTATTGAGTTGTAAGGGTTCTTTATATATTCTGGATACTAGACTTCTATCAGATATATAATTTGCAAATATCTGCTCCCGTTCTGTAGGTTGTTTGTTCACTCTGTGGATAATTTGTCCTTTGATACACAAACATTTTTAATTTGTTGAAGTTCAAGTTATCTACTTTTTCTTTTGTTGTTTGTACTTACAGTGTCATATTTAAGAAACTGTTGCCTCATCCAAGATCACTAAGATTTACACTTCCGTTTCCTTGTAAGAGTTTTATGGTTTTAGCTCTTATAGTTAGTTCTTTGATCCATTTTGAGTTGATTTTTTATATGGCTGAGGTAGGGTTCCAAAGTTGTTCTTTTTCACATGGATAATCAATTATCCCAGCATATTTACTGAAAAGACTATTTTTCCCCATTGAATGAGCTTGGTGCCCTTGTCAAAAATCATAGGTGTATGGGATTGTTTCTTGATCTGTATGTCTGTCCTTATGCCAGTACCCCATTGTTTTGATTACTGTACCTTTGTAGTAAGTTTTGAAATCGGGAATTGCGAGTCCTCCAGCTTTATTCTTTCTCAAGATTGTTCTTGGACACTTGGGGTCCCCTGCATTTGCATAGGAGTTTTAGGATCAGTTTGTCCATTTAGTCTAGAATAACAACCTCAATCACCTTCAGAGAAAGACCCAGAGTCCTCTGATCTCAGATTTGGGATCTGGCATGATCTTAGAGAAACGGCTGTGGTTGTGCTCTTTGATGTTGCTTTCAAAATTGAAGCACCAGGTCCCAGACAGTACATGGCTAACTGTCGGAGGTTACAGGTGTTGGATCCAGACTGTCTGGGTTCGAATCCTAGTTCCATCACTTACTATCTATATGATCTTGAGCAAAATACTTAACCGCTCTGTTTCCATTTCCTTGTGTGTAGAATGAGGGTAAATATTGTACCTACCTCATAAGATTCTGTGAGGATAAGAGAGTGCACGTGCTTAGAACTGTGCCTGGCCTTCCGAACCCAGCAGGTCTGGGTCCATGGCTCATCAATGACCACAGGAGACGGTCAGGCAGTATCTTATCAATCAGGAGTGTCTGACCCTGTTTGCTCTTCTCACAACTCTTTCCACCCTGGACGTTTCATGACACCACATAGCGAATGATCAATAAATGTTAGCTATTACTTTCTTCTAGTTTCTCTTCTAAATAACAAGAAGAAAGTACTTCTGTAGTGTTTGTTCTATGCCAGGCACGGTTCTAAGAACTTTACATTATTTACTCAATCTTTATACCAATCATTTTGGAAGTCACTACTATAATATTACTCCATTTTTTTTTTTTTTTGATACAGTCTCATTGTGTTGCCCAGGCTAGAGTGCCGTGGCATCAGCCTAGCTCACAGCAACCTCAAACTCCTGGGCTCAAGCGATCCTCCTGCCTCAGCCTCCCGAGTAGCTAGGACTACAGGCATGCGCCACCGTGCCCGGCTAATTTTTTCCGTATATTTTTAGTTGTCCAATTAACTTCTTTCTAATTTTAGTAGAGACGGGGTCTCGCTCTTGCTCAGGCTGGTTTTGAACTCCTGAGCTCAAACAATCCGCCCGCCTCGGCCTCCCAGAGAGCTAGGATTACAGGCGTGAGCCACCGCGCCCGGCCAATATTACTCCATTTTATAGATGAGATAACTGAGGTACACAAAGTCACCCAGCTAAGAAACCCCAGAACCAGGACTCAAATGCCGACAGTCTGGCCCCAGAGCCAGTGTTATAATATCTGCCCAAGGCAGGACTCTAATCCAAGTTGGGGGCATATGGCAGGAACTGCCAGACTCTCTCGTCAGTCTCAGATCGAGCATGAGCTGCCTCCTCTCCGTTTCTCAGACTCTCTGCCCATGGCTTGGACACTCTGCAGCTGTTGATGTCCTCTCTGGGACAGCACCATGTTCTTCCCAAGACTCCATGCTCCCTGGCTGCTCTAAGCAAGCAGGAGCCACTCCATAAAGTGGGGGGCCACTTACCTAACTGAGCTAAGCCCTAAAACTGTGTCCCCAGGAATTACAGAAGGAGGAAGGGGAGGAGAAGAAAGAGAAGTAAGGGGAGGAGGAAGACGACCATGTCAAAATAATCCTAGACACCCAGGACAGACAACCAAATTGTGCAAAGTCCCTTGAAGTAAATCCCCAGGGGATGTTATTTCCTGGCACACGGTTGATTTGAGATTGCTAGGAAGAATTTGGGGCTCCTCTGATATCTACCCCAAATTCAGGGCAGAGTTATTAATATTAGACATTAAGAGGGACTAGAGAACACAGGACTAGAAACAGTCCCCGACCTTTAGAAGCAAAGGTTTCATCACAATAGAAAAAAACGCAAGGAGGATTCCAGGCGCCTTCTCACGGCTCACCATTTCCTTCCTTCCTTCTGTGCCGGACACCCCACCTTAAGGACTCCGGTTGCACCTCTCCTGGCAAACACAGCTGAGGGCGGCTTCTTGCTGTGTGTCAGTGACAGTCCTTCCACCCTGAAGCACATGGCGGCTGAGTGTGGAAGGCGCCGCAGACCGTCACCTCCATCGCTACCCCAGGACTGTGACTCACTTTCTCCTCCGTCTTCATTCACCAAAACCTCCCAAGTTGCTTTTCTCTTTTTTTCTTTCTTTAAAAAACAAAACAACAAAACAAAACAACTTTGTCATTTCAGCAGGCAATGTGGAGGGACCTGCCAAGTTGACAGCAATTCGTGGTGCTAATAAAGTGTCAATTAAGATTGATTGTGCTGCCAGAGCTCTGGGAGGTTGGTGGTTTATGCTAATGTTTTGAAAGTCTATTTCATATGCCTTTATGTTGAGTCGTTTCATTAGGTTTATTAAGAGCCCAACTGATACATTTCTTGTTGACTCCAAATATTCCTGAGGTGATTAATTCTGAACAATGGGGTTAATTAGTCTGCAGACTTTGGAACACTTCTTCAGGCAGGAGCTTAAGAAACCGGCTTCCAGGGAATGTAATCTCCAAAGGAATTACATTCCTTTCTTCTAAAGGAATGGGGAAAAAATTCTCCCCAGGGGAGAAAGGATGGCTGTGATCTCAGGGAGAGTTAAATGAGTGTTAAACTCTAACGGGTCTCTGTGGGTTTTTTTTTTTTCACTGTCCCTTTTCTTTACTTTCTGACTAGTAGGCAAACAGCTTGAATTTGGGATGTGGGTGTGTCTGGGGACAGGACACACGGTCCCACAGGAAGAGACTAGTCTGAAGAACAGAAAATGGGGATCCTTTTTCCTGCCCCCTAAATGGATGTGTCTCCCCTCCCCCCAGCAGAGCCTTTTCAGCCTCTTGGGGCCTCATTCCTCCATCCACAAAATGGGGACAATGACACCCGCCCTCCCCCACCACCCCAAGCTTCTGTGAGGGTGCGATGAGATCACACACGTGTGAAAGCCCTTTGAGAATAAAACCGTTTTCTTTTCTTTTTTAACCTTTGAGAGGTTAAAAAAAAAAAAAAAAAAAGAAGGGCCCCATTTTAGAAGTGGGCTTTTTTAAACTCTTTTTTTATATTATTATTCCCTCATGAAAGGGTTTCTTCTTGTAGCTGGGATTTTTCATCTCGTGTTAAAGAGAGAGAGAGAGGGAGAGAGAGTTTTAAAAATAGCTATTTTAATGAAAAGAACAGCTCCCCTGAAGAACTGGGCAGCCCTTTCTGCAGGTTTTGCTGCCGAAACTCACGGTCCAAATTGATTTTTTTTCTCCCCCCTCTTCTTTAAAGGTAAGTGATGAAATACCGTGGGTTTGAAAGGGCTGACATTTTGGGTAGCAATTAAACTCGGTCCCATCCAGCGGCGGCGGCGCGCTGCTCGTTATGGCGCAGAGGCGGCAGAGGATTACGCGGTGGGCAGAGCCGGCTCTCAGAAGAGCCCGGGCCGCTGTCTGCAGCAGGTAATTAGATTTAACAAGCTGGCCTGTCCCCCTGCTTCCTCCACCCACGTGGGGCAGGGCAGCTGGGGCCTGGGGACCCCCCTCGCACCCCTTCGCCACGGGGGGGTGGCAGGCAAGTCAAGGACCCTAATCACCGGCGTGATGGACGTGGGAGAGATTGATGCTGAGTTGCTAGCGACCATCCCAGAGGCGGTGATAGTTAGGGATTCATGGCAAATGGAGATGGCAGGGCCCGGCTGCATCGTTAGAAGCAGCCGAAGGGCGAGGCGCTTCCGACAGGTTACAGGAATACTTACCACCAGAAACGGGCAGCCAGGAGCGACAGGGCTGGGGCATGGGTTTCCCGGCCCTGCCCTCGCTGTGTACCCTCGGAAACACAGCTCTAACAAGTCACACCTGCAGCGTGTTCTTCTCAGGAAAAGCCATTCCCCAAACTCCTCCTCCAGGGGGACTCTGTGGTCTCCCAGGGGAGCCCTGAGCACCAGGCTGGCTGCGAGGGAATCACCTGTGGGGGGTGGGTTTCACAGAGCCTGAGGTGGGCTGGGCACCTTTCTTTTGTTCCACCTCCCGGTGACTCCAGCAAGGCAGCCAGGCCTGGGAACCTTCCATCTGGGGACAGGCCATCGCTTCAGCCCAGTGTCCAGACTCAAGGTGGGCACAACACCTGTGTCACTGACCAAAAGTGCTCATTTTCATCCGGGGGCAACAAGACACAAGGGAGAGGCAATCCACTCTGTCACTCAGCTACACTCCCCGCGCAGAGGGCACCAGTGATCTCCCAGGGCAGGGCAGCAGCGTCAAGTTCAGTGCCTTCACTGAGCACCCAAGGCCTCTGAAATCGGAGGAATTTGGAGCCACAGTCCCAGCTCTGAGCTGCCCCTAATTCGCTCTGGAGCGCTAATGGCCCTGCCCTCTCTGAGTCTCAGTTTGCCCATCTGTGAAAAGGATGGGTTGGCCAAGCTGAGCTCCCCAGCCTGAGATGCTACAGGTTCTGCAGATCAGCTCTCCTGGCGGACCTCTCATGGGTCAACCCATCTACTGAACTCCCACCACTAGGCAGCACCACCTTGGCCCACCAGCCTCCACGTGAGCCTCTGCCCTCACCTGAACCACCTCCATCTCTGCTTGTTGAAACCTTGACTATCCTCCAGGGCCCAGCCAGAAGCCCTGTCCCTGCCCCGGGCACCTGATTCGGCCATCTTCCAGCACGTCTCGGCGATGACTGGTGAGAATCGTGTCTAAGATGAAGTGTCAATCGCGGAGCACCTGGCTCTCCGGGGCTCCTCAGCCGTCGAGTCACCTGTGCCACAGGCATCCAGTGCACAGCGGGACACTGAGCTCCCCGAGGTGAAAGGACTTGCCCAAGGTCCTGCAGTTATGAATGGTCAGACGGCTGACTCCAAGTCCAGAAATCCCCTCCCCCTGCCCAGATGGTCCTAGACGTTATTAACTGGTCGGCTTAGGGGTCTTCACAGACTGCGACCCCCCAATACACGTGCACACACACTCGAAGAGTGCTGCTCAAGTCCTCCCTGCCAGGCGCTCATTAATCGCCGGACTTTGTCTCAGGTCTCTGAATGGCATTAAGACCCCTTTGTCACTTGAGAGGCGTGAGGGACAAAGAGATGTCTGGGTTACAAAGGTGGGTGATCACCGACCCCACCAGCACCAGCAGTTTTCCGGAGAATAAGTCCCCATGAACATGCCTGGATTCCAGCCAAGACAGGAAGAGGGGTGGGAATCTCACGTGGAGCCCAGAGCAGGGCCAGGCAGGAATGAGGGGGTGGAGGTGAGGAGGGGCAGGGGGACCCAGGGAGCAAGGAGGGGCCCACACAGACTCAGCCCCTGCCATGTGCGGGGTCCCCTGCAGATGTACCCCCTTCATGCTCTTCACAGAGGGAAAGAGAAGGGGACGAAAACTCTCCAGTTTCTAGGCATCTTGTCTCCCCACTGCTCCCTGCCTTGGGGGGGACGACAGATCCAGCGGGAACGGGGACCCCGTTTCAGAGGCTTCCTGGAGACGGGGTGGGAGTAAATGAAGTGGGGCTGCCGGACAGCCTCTAAAATAAAGGCATTAGCATTAGAGGAATTAGAGATGGACGGCTTCAGTTCCGCCCAGCCCACCGGCATTTGTTCCATGAATTCTTCTCTCACTTCAAGCACTTTAAAGGTTATTTCTCATTTTCTTATTTCCTCCTAAGATCCAGTCAATGATGTGGGAGTCTAATCACTGTTCTCTCAACTTCTCTATATCACCTGGGCAGGGGCAGTGCACCAGCACTTAGAAATCACTTACACTTTTGCTTTACAGCCAGGTCTTGCTCAATTACAAGAAGCCGGGAAATGCAATCCTACCAAGGGCCCAGCTCTGTTGAACTAGAAATATCCCCACTGACTCCAGAGGGAATGTCATCTAATGGGAGAAGGAACTCAGGTGTGGACCGACCCCTTGAGGCTGCCCCCAGGGGACAGACCTGCGGTTGTCCAGTTCTGCACGAGCCTAGAGAGTGAGTGTGGAGAAGGAGGGCCGTAGGGGGCCCAACTGTGGCCACATGTCCAAGCCACAGTCCCCATGACTCTGTCAGCAATCAAGGTGTTACTTTGATCTCCATCTGCCCAACACCTGTGCCATTGTTCAGGTGGTTCCAAACCAGCTTCAGGGGCAGAGTATAATTAATTATCACCCCAACGCTAAAATAAATAAATCCCACTCTCTTATTTCCTCGTCCACTCAGGGTGAGATAGTAACAAACATAACTTGAAGAAATATCTGTCCTGATGAGTGTGGGTGGGATAAGCCGGCGGAGAGTTTAGAGACAGGAAACGGGGTGGCAGAGGTGGGGATGAGATAAGATGGGAATATAAAGGGGCAGGATGATATTGGAATGGGGTGGACGGATGGATGGATGGGATGAGATGGGGGGATCAGGCCAAATAGCAGAGAGGGTCTTCTGTGCAAAGCTGGGTTCTCTTCTCAGCTCTACCCTCATAGCCCACATCCCCGGGCAGCCTGGCTGCAACCAGACGGCCCCTTCCCCAATTGCTCAGCAGGTGCCAGAGCCAGGCGAGAGGGAAGGAAGCGGATGGCTCTTCGGGAGGCTGGCACCGGTCCCAAGCAATCTGTTCCCAACTTCCTCCTGCGTGGGTGGTGGCGGCACATCCCCAGCCGGCCTCCACGCCTCTCACCAGCCATCAACGCGCCCTCACTCTCTCCTTGTGTGTGTTGTCAAATCTTCCCAATATAGCAGCCTGGAGTCTGTCAACAGTTCTGTTCCGTGCCCACTTCCCCTCCCCAAAGGATGCCACGTCTGCTGCCCCCCGCCTCCCAGTGCGTGCGTCTCTCATCATGCCTCACCCTCGGCACTGGCAAGTGGAGACCCTCTGCCATTGCCCGGGAGGAAGTTTGCTTGGAGAAGCCATTCCAGCTTCCATGGTCTGGGTTACCTGGTACAGGATGGGACCTGTTCCAGGACATACTTGAGTGCCATCAGGAAGAGGAATGCAGGGGACTTGAAGATGGATTGGATGTGGGGAAGAGGGGCAGTGGAAGTTGAAGGTGATGCTCAGATTTCCAACTTGAAGGATTTGGGGAAGGTGCCATTCACTGAGCTGGCAGACCCCAGAGGAAGAGAAGTTTCAGGGATGGAGAAAGAGCTGACAGGTTGAGATCTCAGGAGTCTGAGAGGTCTGTGGGCTCTCTGATGGGGACATCCCAGATGCAGACGCAGATGCAGATGCAGGTGCAGGCTGGAAGCTCAGGAGGTAGGTCTGGGTATGCAGAAGGTGCCAGAAGGTGGAAAGCAGTCGTCCACAGGAAAAGTGATACACACCCATTTGCTCCCATGGCATTCAGCAGTGGGAATCATCAGTACAGCAGCCCCAAGGACTCACTCTGCAGAATTCCCCTGTGCACCCTGCAGGGGGCTGCCAGGCCTGGGCCCCAGGGCTGCCTTCTGGACGGGCCTCCATACCCTGAGGTCTGTGCCTGGGCTGCGTCAGCTGCCTTCTCTCTCCCTGCTCCGGCTGTCTCTGCTCCACCCTCCAGAGAACACAGAGTGTCCTGGTTTGGGCACCAGGAGCCCTGGGGCCCAGTTCCAGCTCTGCCAACTGACTTTGGGACTTCTAAACAAGTGACTTTCTTTCTCTCAGCCTCAGTCTTCTCAACTGTAAAATGGAACCAAGACAAACAGGGCAGTGTGTGCAAATGCTTTACACATATAAGGAAGCTGGGCTAAAACTGTCCAAACCTCTGGCCATTCCTGTCTCCCCACCCTCCCCACCCCCGCAGCCAGATGTGTGTGGCACCCTCTCCCCCATCCTTTGTTGCCTCCTCCCCCAGGGGCTCCAGGACACTGCTCAGGTCTCCTAAAGCTTCCATAGCCACCTTTGATTCGCCAGATAACCCCACAGGTCAGAAGACACCACTAATAATGTTCAAATGGTGACATTTATTACCGCAGGAAGCAGACCCTGCTTGGCTTTCAGGGCTACAGGGAAATGTCGGGCACAGAGTGAATCACTCTATACGATGCATCTCAGGCAGAACGTTTGCAACGATCTCTTATTTGCTGATCCTAATTGAGGCCTCGCTGCGGTGCTCAGTCCCCTCCTCTCCTCTCCTGTCCTCCGCTGGGCAGCAGGAGAGGTGAATTTAAGATGGAAAGGCAATCTGTGCTCCTCCTGGGACGCGATCCCTTCATTTCAGGAAGGTGGGGGTAGGGGAGGTTGCTGCCCTGATTCCTGAAAGTCAGCTCACAATCTGAGAACGGGCTGGTGCCCCAGGCCAGAGGGAAAGTGTAAGGGGCCACCGCGGACTGTGGAGACATGCACTGCTGTGCCTGCTCAGTCCCCGTCTGCACCCCAACAAGACAGAGCCCCTCCTCCGCAGAAGGCTCCTTCCCCCACACCAACCTGCCGTCCTGGCTGCCAGCCAGGGGACGCCACCCCCTGCCACGTGAGGAGAGCACGACTGGACCCAGACTACACAGGTCCTCCCCTGAGATTCATCCAATCAGAACCAGGGGAACAATCAGTCCGGGAACATCTGAGCCAAGACCTGCTGGAAGCCCCGGTTCGGGTCCCAGGAACGCGTAAGGCCCTCTCACAGAGAGAGCGGAGATGACCCTCATGCCTTCTGAGTTCCTGGTCAATTGTCCCGGAAACCCAGGCTCTGTGAGCCAGCAAATTCTACTTTTTGCCTTACCTGATTCAAATTGAGTCTCTGTCACTTGCGACCAGTGTCCTATTACACTATTACGGATGTGTTCTCTCCGCCAGGCTTCTGGAGACAATTCCCACATCTTTGCTGTCTAATCCAGGCCAGTCAGAGGGTGTGGCCTGGAGATTTGTGACAGAGCAGACCCAGTGACCACACCCGTCCACCCGGGGCCCTTCACCCCAGGGCGCAGCCCCGCCCGCCCCCGCTGCCGGCCCCTGCTGGCTCGTGCTCTGCTGCCCCCCACTGGCCACAGGCGGTCAATGCACTCATCTCCTAGGACCCAGGATGGGGCGGGGGCGGGGGCGGGGTGGGACTTAGGGAGCAGAAGAAGCCACAGGTCTGAGCAGAGGCCGCCTCTCACAGCTCCAAACCCAACAGGAAACTTACCTCTGGAAGCGGGAGTATAAAGAATCGTTCACTATTGCATGTGAGTTAAGAATACCTGTCTTCCTAGGGGCGAGAATACCAGCATTAATTCTTTATAAGGAGAGTTGTAGACGCAGATATTTTTTTCCAAGTGAAAACTGTAGACAGGTTTCCCAGGAGGCTGAAATAGTGGACTAGAAGGACAGAGCCCTGAAGAGGGAGCCTGAGGAGTTCGATAGAGAACTGAGTCAACAAGAGAAACTGTGGGACACCACAGTCATTCTGGGTGCAAGAAAGCCCTCAAGGAAGTGGGATTGAGCCCAAAAGAGCAGCGCAACCTCTCTGGGCCCAACTTCCCACCAGTGCTAAGGGAGGAAAGAGTCCTTCCATGTTTACAGTTTACGCAATGCTTTAGCACAATATTATGTACACAGATGAGGTGGCTACTGTTGTCTTAAAAGTTTTTTCTCGGCTGGGCGCAGTGGCTCACGCCTGTAATCCTAGCTCTCTGGGAGGCCGAGGTGGGCGGATTGTTTGAGCTCAGGAGTTCAAAAACAGCCTGAG
>NW_012142523.1:5385210-5386625 GCF_000956105.1 Propithecus coquereli | reverse complement strand
TCAAAAAAAAAAAAAAAAAAAAAAAGTTTTTTCTCACAAGGAAATGGGGACTCTGAGAGATGTAGTGGCTTGGCTGAGGCCACCTCTTTATAAACAACAGAGCTTGGACTCAAGCCCGAGTCCACATCCAAGTCTGGGTCTGTCTCTGCTAAGTGAGACCGCTCCATGTGGACAGGGCTGTCCTGTGCACTGACAGGGCCACGGTGAAAGCACAGGCTTCTCCTGGGTTGAGGAACTGAGGTTCAAAATTTGGCCTTGCTGCTTACAAGCTGCGTGTCTTTGGCCAGGTTACTTAACCACCCGAGTCTCCTGCAGGGGTGTGTCGCATGGGTTGTTTCAAACACCAAACGTCAGCGTATGTGCATCCCCTGAGGCAGGTGTGACCTTTAGGAGATACAGTCACGATGGTCACAACACTTGGCACGTGCATATCTCCAAATGAATTCCCATAATATTTAGTCCGAGTTTGTGTTTTCCTGGTAAAACCAAATCCAGCCCCGTCTCATCATTTCAACCACAGGAGAGACGACCCCATGGACACCTCGTCTCCCAAGCAAGTTGATTGCTTTAGTCCTTATTTACAAGTGAGAAGCTGAGGCTCAGAGAAGGTAAGTCATTTCTTCGAGGTCACACAGCCAATATATGGTAGAACCAGGATATGAACGCAGGTTTGTCTGACTCCGAAGCCTCACTCTTCCAACAACTCTCGGAAGTTTGGTCTGTAGCAACGAGAAGGATTATGGGAACCAGTGGGGAAGCAGAGACCAGTGTGGATGTTTATTGCAATGGTCCAGGTGAGAGCTGCTGGCGGCATAATAGCAGGGGAGGTGGCCGGAGAGGGGGAGATTCCTGCCATATGCAGGAACACAGCTTACAGGCCTGGCTGATGGATTGACTTCCCGAAGGGCTTTTGGCTTGAGCAACTGAGTGAGCAATGACGCCTTTTTCTGAAATGCAAAGACTAGAGAAGAAAGACATTTCAGGGAGGAGAGAATCAAGAATCCTGCTTTGGCCTTGTTAGATTTGGGTGCCTACTAGATACCCAAGTGGAGCTTTTGGACAGATAGCTGGTGAATGCATCTGGCTCTCAGTGGCACCGGCAGGGCGGGAGGGCAGCACCGCAAGGACACTGGAGCCCGTGGACTAGACGAGATCCCCTGGGGGAGAAGGCGCACGGAGAAGAGGTCCAGGACCGAGCCCTCAGACGCCGGATTTGGAGAGCCAACGGGGGAGAGGAGAGCGGACCATGGCACTGGAATGTGGTATCCTGGAAGCCCAGAGGAGACAATATGTCAAGAAGGAAAGAGTGGGCCGGGCGCTGTGACTCACGCCTGTAATCCTAGCTCTCTGGGAGGCCGAGGCGGGCGGATTGTTTGAGCTCAGGAGTTCGAGACCAGCCTGAGCAAGAGCGAGAC
>NW_012142523.1:5382175-5385010 GCF_000956105.1 Propithecus coquereli | reverse complement strand
ATAACTAAGACCCCAAAAGCTCAGGCAACAAAAACAAAAACAGACAAATGGGACTTAATTAAGCTAAAATGCTTCTGCTTGAATTTAAAAGGCTGGGGTGAGGGATGTTGCTCTTGCCAAAACCACACTGTCACTGTCCCTATTAAAACCACATCATAGGCCAGGCGCAGTGGCTCACGCCTGTAATCCTAGCTCTCTGGGAGACCGAGGCGTGCGGATTGTTTGAGCTCAGGAGTTCAAAACCAGCCTGACCAAGAGCGAGACCCCGTCTCTACTAAAAACAGAAAGAAATTAATTGGACAACTAAAAATATACAGAAAAAATTAGCCGGGCATCGTGGCGCTTGCCTGTAGTCCCAGCTACTGGGGAGGCTGAGGCAGGAGGATTGCTTGAGCCCAGGAGTTTGAGGTTGCTGTGAGCTAAGATGACGCCACGGCACTCTAGCCCGAGCAACACAGTGGGCTGAGGCAGGAGGATCGCTTGAGCCCAGGAGTTTGAGGTTGCTGTGAGCTAGGATGACGCCACGGCACCCTAGCCCGAGCAACACAGTGAGACTCTCTCAAAAAAAAAAAGAAGGAAAGAGTGGACAACTCTGTTCAATGTCCATGAGAGGCTGCGTGAGATGAGGACCAAGAAGTGGCCGGTGAAGTCCGGCCAATGCCCTTGACTAGGACAAGCACTGTGTGCGGCACCCAGCCCTGGCCCACACCCCTCCCCATTCGCAGCCCGTCTTCGTCCTCTTGTGCACTCTCTGAGGCTGGGCCTCCTCTTGCTACTGTTTTAAGACTGGAAACATTTCCATTTCACTCTCCTTCATGCCATTATTCAGCAAATAAACATTATGCAAATAAACATGTGGGTCCCGAGTCAATCACTGAGGATGTGGCCATCAGATGTGGCCTTGGTCTCAACCCTGGGGAATTTAAAGGGAGGACAGACATGTCGGCAGCTCCTTATAGACGATCATGGTCGTATCCTGGCAGAGGATCTATCGGGGACTCTGGCAACGCAGAGGAAGGTCAGAGAGAGCTTCGCAGAGAGGGTGATACTTGCCTTGGCCTTGAAGGATGAATGGAGTTCAGCCAGCAGGCAGTAGGGCTACCTTCACCCCGACAGAGGGCACGGAGGCATGAGCGAGCACGGTGACAGAAGATTGCACCCCGTTATGTGGCTGGAGCAAAGAGGCAATGTGAGGGGTGTGGAGGTGCACAGGGCCCGAGTCTTTAAGGGCCTTAAACATGGGACTAAAAAGCTGGGACTGCAGGTCAGCATTCCCCCAAGAATAACCTATTAAACGCAAATCACCATTTTGCTCCGCAAAATCAATAAATCCCAGGATCAAACACATTTGGGGCCTGCTGCCGAGCTGACCCTTCTGGTGGACATCACTGTGTTCATTAGCATTTAAAAGGTCAGAAACATGAAGGAAGAAAAGAAGGAAGGAAGGAAGGAAGAAAAGAGGGGAGGAAGGGAGGGAGGAAACTTACCTTCTAATTTTCCGAACGTCTGTGCCACGCGATGCTTTGTTCACGTCACGCATACTGGCGTTCCCACACAATTAATACTCCTCAGTCTCACAGTGGGAAGAGCAGAGTCAGGGCTGGAGAACATTTGCAGTTTTCAGCAGGGGAATAATTCACCTGGAGTCAGGAGATGGCTGTTAAGAAGCCCTATTAGCCCTGGAACCCATAGACATGACCAAGTTTATCCCTGTACCCTGGGACTAAGAGCATCTTCATTTATTTTTTCAGCAAACATCTAGCAAGCACCTTCCCTGGGCTGGCTGTGCTGATGCTAGCAGTGCAGTGAGGGAAAAACTCAGACACAACCCCTGCCTCACGGTGCCACTGGCTCACAGACACTATTCAGATAATCGCGTGGGTTAAGATTTGAAGGAAAAAAAAAAACACAATTCTGTAAAAAAGGAATCTGGCATTGAGGAGGGTTTTCCTTAGTAAGCCACACCTGAGCTGAGGTCCGATGCATAGGTAGGAATAGTAACTAGGCAAGGAGCAGAGGTGTTGGGGGAATGGCACTCTGAGCAGTGGGAATAGCATGTGCAAAGGCCCTGCGGCAGAAAGAAAAAATTCCGCAGCTGTAACACAAAAGGGAGAGGAAAGAAATGGTTGCTTCCTGATCGCTTAGTAACTTTGATTCACAGTCTGTGTTATACCTGTATATGTCTGACCACAAATTAGAAATAAAATGCCCCCAGCATCTGAGATTTGGATGCTCTGGAAAGAAGGATATCTGGAAAATTGACCAGAGGAAGAGCAGGCTGCACTGGGCTTTCCTACTTACCAAAGTAGAGAGTGGACCTCTCCCTGGGGCCTGTTAGCTCGGCCAAATTTCTATCCCCTTATGCGTGCCTGTCTAGCACAGAAAACCTCCTCTACCATCCCCTGAGCCAGAAGCGTGAACCAAGCACTGTGCTGTGTATTCCACACACCTAAGCTCAAGCTGCCAGGCACCTGGGTGTCCCGACATGGTCCAATCTTGCGAGTCCATTCTTTTACTGTGTAAGTAAAATGGCCCCAGCATGCGTCCCACATATGATAGGGAATCGTGCAGTCCCAACAAGACCTGGAGGGACTTATCTTTCTCCTCAGTTTCACTCACACCAGTTTTCTCCCTCAGCTGAGTCTCCACCTCATTGGGATCTTGCCTCCTGCCGATAGAATCTTCTCTCTGTCCTAATTTAACCCAAAGAACTTTGCAGCCTTTCCTTTGAGTCCCCAAAGCTAGCATGAGCGCAGTGCTGTCCCACATGCGTGAGTTTCACCGAAGGGTTGAGGATGACGAGAGTGGTCACCCAGCCTGGCACCTGACTTAAAA
>NW_012142523.1:5351352-5381755 GCF_000956105.1 Propithecus coquereli | reverse complement strand
AGGGGAGGGGAAGGGAAGGGAAGGGAAGGGAAGGGAGGGAAGGGAAGGGGAGGGAAGGGAGTGTGCCAACAAGCAGGCAGTCACTGTGGGCAATGGGGCTCAATTCCCTGGGGACCTCTGTGAGATGCCATGGAACACACCTTGCAGTCGGGCCACCCAAGGTTCAGAGAAGCTGTATGTAGCCTCCAACTTCCATCCGTTAATGGCTGAAGACTGATCCCAGTGGCGCTGACTCTCTGGCAGTCGAGCAAACCAGGAGAAAGCCCTCAGCTGAGGGTTTCGGGACCTCGCTGTCCCTTGCAGGAGGGGAGGCAATTTTCACTCTAAAAACAGCCTTCAAGGCATATTGTAAACAAAAGGTCATCTACCCTGGAGAAAAATTATACCTCTTTCCCAAAAGACAAAGGGTCTGTACACAATTGTGGTTTGAAAAATCAGTGGCTTCTGTACACCACGAGGCGGGTATTGTTGTTACCCCTGCTTCGTAGATTAGGCTCCCGGGGCTGCGAGAGGCCGAGCGGGAATAACAGAGCCGGATTCCAACTCCGGCCCTCCTGACCGCAGCGACCACACACATCCCAGCTGCTACGGTGTAGGATCTCCAGGGCCCGGGGGAGGGCTTGAGGGAAACAACTTTAACAATGATGAATGTGTGCAAAGCTTTGCACTTTATGATCACATCCCTCTTACCCCTTCCTGTGTGTGGGGAGTGGCGCGCTATTACTGGGGCTGTTTTACTGCAGAGGAACCAGCGGAGTGGATGGAGTTCAGTCCTGTGCCCCGGTTCTCAGACTTGAACCACGTCTATCTGATGACAAACTGTTACAACTCCTCCCTTTAACTTCGCTGAAACCCAGGGTTCCAAAGAGCTGATGGCTCCAGGCAAACCATCCCCACCAACCATCAGAGGCAACAGCCGCACCAGAAGGGGGATCTGAGAGATGACGGGCAGCGTGTCATCCCACCGTCCCCGTCATCACCACCCTCATCACCGTCATCCAGTGGAGACGCAAGCGGCAGGTGCTGAGTGATCACGACACTCACAGAAGGAAACAGGAGCTAAAGAAGGGCTAGCCGAGGAAGGGCTTCGAGTACTTCTAGAGCTCAGAGTGTTAAGAGAACGGCTCCTGGGTTTGAATCCCAGCTGACACTTGCCAGCTGTGTAAGCTTGGACAAGGTACTTACATGCTCAATGCCTCAGTTTCCCCATCTGTAAAACAGGAATAATGCTATCTACCTCAAGGGTTGCTGGGAGAATTAAATGAAATAATGTACAGAGAGAGGCTGGAATGCAGGAAGTGCCATGGGAATGTTAGCAATTATTAGGCTGGTATTCAGGGTGGACTCCAGGTCCTTTGGAAATCAAAGGGCTCATAAGGGAAACTGAGGCATAAGACTGGGTCCTATGGGGTTAAATCAGGAGTAACGTTGGGGGAAGAAGGGGTGGGACCTCCCCAGACACATGGTCAATGGCAACATGGCCCAGACAGACCTCATGCCTTGTGGGACGGGCCTCGCCAGGGTGTCCCTGGATCGAGGACTGGACGGCGCTGAGGCTGTGGGTGACCAGCCTCAGTGGGTAGAAGCATCGCGTGGCCAAGAGCGTGGCCTTTGGAATCTGACAGAGCCAGATTGGACTCCCAGCTCCACCCTGGCCAAGTTATTTGCTGTTATCACCTGTAACATAAGAAGGGCAAAGGCTTCCTCCGAGGGCTGCCCAGTAGGTGGCCCTGGTGACCACTCCTGGCTTGAAGTGCTCTCCTCTGACCACTCCTCTGGACACTCCTTCACATCCTGCCTCTCCATATCAGCATCTATGATGACACTGTCCTTGACCCTCCTTCCCGCTCAGTCTGTGCATCATCCCTCAGGGCCACATGTACACCCACGGCTTCAGTTACCGACCTTAGTGCAAGTCCTGCCAAGTGCGCCCTCCCTGCGCAGACTTCCCCTTGGAGCTCCAGGCCACCTTCCCAACTGCCCGCTGCAGTCTCCCTCTCCCGGCCGCCTCAGACTCAGTACGTTCAGAACCAACTCACGGCTGGGCACAGTGGCTCACACCTGCAATCCCAGCACTTTGGGAGGCCAATGTGGGAGGATTGCTTGAGGCCAGGAGTTCGAGACCAGCCTGAGCAATGTAGCGAGATCCCATTTCTACAAAAATAAAAATTAAGAAGTTAGCTGAGCATGGTGGTGTGCACCTGTAATCCTAGCACTTTGGGAGGCAGAGGCAGGAGGATGGCTGGAGCCCAGGAGTTTGAGGTTGCGATGAGCTATGATGACACCAGTTCACTCTACCCCAGGCAATAGAGCAAGACCCTGCTTCGAAAAAAAGAAAAAAAAAAAAGCTCATCATGTTTTTTCCCCACCTACCCTTCCCGTCTCAGTAAACAACATCATCTTCCCCTTGGTCACCACGGTGACCTTCCTCTACTCACTCTCCCTTGGCCGAGAAACTCTCTCGAATCCACCACTGCCCAAGACCAGGCCAGCATCATCTCTTGCCTCAGCCTGCATCCATCGTTCACCCTAAAGCTAGAGCGAGCTTCCCAAAACACACGTATGCCAAGCACCTTCCTGCTCAAACTCACAATGACTCACTAGTGTCCCCAGGATGGAGGCCGGACTTCTCAGCCCAGAGTATGTGGCTTCTCCCCACCGAGGTTCTGCCTCTCGCCTGACTTATCTATTGTCTCCCCCTGCAGGTGCACCCAGGAGCCACGATTTCAGCACAGCTAGCTGTCCCCGGGATACGCCCGCCCAGGTGCCCCACCAGGTAGGGCTGGGGTCTGCGTCACCCCTGCGCCTTCCGTGGCCAGCAGGGAAAAGGAATAACGAGTGAGGCAGGAACCGTGCTGTGCCTTTCTAGGTGAGAGGGTTTATGAAGACCAAGAGGCTGGGAAAAAGCGGTGTGGACGTGGTAACTGGGGGTGGGGGGATCTGAGGGACACGAGCTCTGGCACCATGCCTTGAAGGAGAGTGCTGGCACAGGAAGGGCAGGTGCTGTCAGCAAGAATGCCACCTCCCTCCTGTGACCTTTACCAAAGACATTTTCTCTGAATGTCAGGTTCATTAGACACAGCATTGCAGGTGGAGGAATTGCTTTAAAACTGAATAAAGACAGGACAGACAGACAGACGTCATCTAGACTAGTGATGACAAGCCAGCCTGGAGGGTGGGGGGACACATTCCCTCTACGGGCTGTGTCCTTTCTCCAATTCTGGGGACAGAGCCATGCCTGTCCTCCTCAGACTGGGGGTGTCCAGGTCAGGGCCACGTCTCTCCTTCAGAGTGGAGTTCCCGACACCTCCACGCGGTTCTCTGCCCCAGGGCCCCAGGGGAAGCTGCCCCTAGAATAGACCCTCAGTCCGTGGTGCTCACCAACTGACTAAGACTTGGTGGCCCTGTTCTCAGGAGGGGCAGCCACACCCCCTCCACCACCCTGCCCCTCCCTGGGACATTCACAATAGATCCCGGGGCTTGAAGTATTTTATCCTGCCAACCCTGTCCCTCAGCCCAGACTGTCATGAGAGGATCTGTGTGCCTGACTCAGAAACCTACTCCGGGTCCACCCCCTGCTGGACATTGGCCAAATAAATCAGATATTTGCCCTGCCCTCAAGGAGCTCCAAGTCGCAGGAAGAAGACACAGATACACAAATGAGACCAAGTGGTGGGCTCAATACCAAGACAGAAGCAGGTTCAAGGTAGAGACGTGCCACAGAAGAGAGTCTCTCTAGGTGGACAGTCATGAAGGGCTTCCCATGAGAAGGTAGCATCTGAGCTGGGCTTTGAAGGATGAATAGGAGTTTGTTACCCTGTTTGTTTTTCTTTCTCGGAGACACTAGCTTCTGAAAACAGAATGAGCCGCTTCTGAGAGCCCTGAGCTCCCTGGCCTGAGGCGTCCAAGGTGACTTGGAGTCCCTGGCCTTCAGCACAGTCAGGGCGCTGGAGAGCAAGCAGCCCGTGGATCTCGCTCCTGCTTCCTGCCTCCCAGTTCTCCCCAAGCCCCTCAGCATCGCTGATGGTGCAGAATGCATGTAGTGCCAAGCCAGTAGGCTGCTCCCGGTCTGCTGCCACCAACACAGCTCGGGGAAATGGGGTCCTGGGCCATCTGCTGTGGCTTCGCGTGTCAGTGCCCGGACCCGTGCAGGACTAGAGGAGGCAGGAACAAGACCCAGAACAGCAGTTTTTCCTTCCTGAGAGCTTCCAGGCTACACACACACACACACACACACACACACACACACACACTCTCACCCCCCATCCGCCCCCGGCCCCAACTCCCCAAAGACCTTGATCCCGCCTAGGGACGACTGACCCTGACCCCACAGCTCTGCCTCCCCTTCCTCCTCCTCCACTCTGGGGCTCCTCTGCCTTCACAGACACAGCCACCCGCCCACCCCGAATGCAGAGCACCCCGCCAGCTCCCGGCCCGGCACCCTCCGCACCTCCACGGCTGCCAACCCTGTCTTCACGCCTCCCAGAGGAGCAGCTGTCAGCACGTTCTGGTGGCCAGGGAAGGGGGGAGACAGAGACAGAGAGAGGCACGGTGCAAGGCCGGGGGAGACAGACCAGGAAAGAAGGGCTAGAGAATCAGAGACCACCATGATGGGGAGGCAGAGGATAGAGCAGGCGAGGGAAGGCAGAGGAAGGAGAGGCTGGAGCAGGAGGAAGGAGAGACTGGAGCAGGAGGAGGGAGAGGCTGGAGTGAGGAGGAGGGAGAGGCTGGAGCAGGAGGAGGGGAGAGGCTGGAGCAAGGAGGAGGGGAGAGGCTGGAGCAGGAGGAAGGAGAGGCTGGAGCGAGGAGGAAGGAGAGGCTGGAGCAGGAGGAAGGAGAGGCTGGAGCGAGGAGGAAGGAGAGGCTGGAGCAGGAGGAGGGAGAGGCTGGAGCGAGGAGGAGGGAGAGGCTGGAGCAGGAGGAGGGAGAGGCTGGTGGAGCGAGGAGGAGGGAGAGGGGCTGGAGCAAGGAGGAAGGAGAGGCTGGAGGAGCAGGAGGAGGGAGAGGCTGGAGCGAGGAGGAAGGAGAGGCTGGAGCAGGAGGAAGGAGAGGCTGGAGCGAGGAGGAAGGAGAGCCTGGAGCAGGAGGAAGGAGAGGCTGGAGCGAGGAGGAGGGAGAGGCTGGAGCAGGAGGAAGGGAGAGGCTGGAGCGAGGAGGAAGGAGAGGCTGGAGCAGGAGGAAGGAGAGGCTGGAGCGAGGAGGAAGGAGAGCCTGGGGAGAGGAGAGAAGCTCCCATTCACCTGCTGCGGTCCTGCCCTGCCATTCGGAGAAGTGACTGAGGGTCCAAAAACTTCAGCTTTGTCTCACTCTGTGCTGCGGAGTCGGAGAAGACGTGGCCAGGAGTGAGCCGGAGGAGGGGCTGGGCTCAAGCAGGGTCTCCAGGGAGGTGGGGAAGCAGGAAGAAGCGGTTGAAGCTTAGCAGGTGAGCAGCGCAGGTACACACACCAGGAAAGACACACATATAAACATGGAGATACGCACACACAGGTACATGCAAACATAGACACAGAGAAAACACAGAGGTACACACACTTACATGCAAACATAGATCCACATGTACATACATGCATGCAAACACAGACACAAAGGCACACACACACTCTTTGGGGGCTGGGTGGGTCGGTGGCCCTGCTGTAGGGGGCTCATGCCTGTCTGTGGCCTGGGGCCGGGGGGTGGTCTCTTCTGCAAAGCTCCAGAGAAGTCGCAGGGGCCAGGTCAAGCCAGGTTCCCTCACCCTTCCGAGGGCGAGCGTACCCACACGGGGGGCAGGAATGCCCCCACCGGTCAGTTTCACACCAGCCAGAGTCACAGCACCCAGCGTGGTGGAGCTGCCCCCCAGCCCTCAGGTGCAGAGGATAAGGAGGCCCAGATAGCGAAGGGACCTGCCCAGGGTCCCTCGGCCAAGCTGCACGGCGCTGGCACAGGAACCCGGGGCCCTGGCTCTGGCCTCCAGCTGACTCTGCGGCTTTGGGGATGGCCGTGGCCACTGGGCAGGTTGTAGGCACAGGAGCCTCTCTGGCCACTCATTCTCCCCTCCCAGGAGGAGCCTCTTTTCCAGCCCCCAGCGCAGCTCCCAGCCAGGGGGAGCCTGGACCCATGGCAGCCTGAGAAGGGTGCGGCCGGGCCCCCTCCCTCGTGAGCAGGAGGCACACCCATTCGCTCAGCCTGCACCCACAAGCCTGGATTGATTCCGCGCTAGGCCCGGCTTTATGGGCAGTTGGGGCACTGGAAGGGGAGGTGGGTAGGAGGGGAACGGGGGCCTTCAAGGTGGGAGAGGATCAAGCCAGAGGAAGGAAGATGAACAAGGTGGTCCAAGGAGAGACTGTATCCTGGGCCAGCTACCCAGACAGCAGTCACCCCAGAAGACTCAGAAATGCCACTCAACAAGCCCTTTCTATGGTACCCGTGCTGGGCTCCGTGCTGGGAGCTGAGGGCAGAGACACTGGTAACAATGACCACCCACTGTTGACCAGCCACTGACCCAGCACTTTGCATACGGTTCCTCCTTTGACCCTCACAACACCTTGTGTACTGTTATGAACCCATTTTACAGCTCAGGAAACTGAGCCTCAGGAAGGAGAAGAGCCAGGCCTGAAATTCCAACCTGAGCAGCCTCCAAGTCCACCCTCTTTCTTCCGCACCTCTCGGCTCCCCTGTGCGTGCAGAGAGACAAAGAAGGGACGAGTTTGGCAGGGATTGCTCTTAAAGGAGATCCCATGCTTGTTGGGGAAAGATTGTTTATAAACTTATGTAGATGTCACTTGAGCCCCAGAGCCTGGACCTAAGGTTTCAGGAAAAGCCAAACAGTGCAGTGGCCAGGAGGACCCTGCGCTCTGAGGCCAGACTGCCTGGATCAGACCCTGTGGCTGCCGCTTCCTGGCTGCGTGACCCCTTCCATTGTCTCCAAAATGAGGACAGCAAAAGCACATACAGGTATCTCATGAGGTTTAACTGCAGTGACTCTGAAAAGTGCCTAGAACGGCTCCCGGCCTGTAGCAAGTGCTCAGTCAGTGGAAGCTACTGGTGTGGTCCAGGGAGCAGCCCCTGTGCTCGGCAGAGGGAGGAGCAGAGGGGGAGGGTGGGAAAGTAGGGGTGGGCAACGGGAGGAGAAGCAGTGAGAGCACCACGAGTGAGGGCCCCATTGTGACACCCCACCGCCAGCACTGTGGGCACGTCTTGAATGCTTGGCGAGGCTGGGTTTGTTGCAAAACCAATGAAGTGGCAGTTGGATTCTTCAGCCCAGGTGGACTTGGGGCGAAGGGGCAGGGACCAGAGACCTCAAGTCTCCCAGATGTCACAGCAGTCCTAGGGAAAGAGTTGGACTTCAAGCTGTGGAAATTGGGAAGTTCCCAAAAATTGTAACTCAAATGCAAGGACATGGGGGCATCCAGCTGACGTCTGGGTTAAACAAGCTAGTGAGGTTTGTGTGGTGTCCCGGGATTGGTGAAACCATAGCCCCAGCAGATGCCAGTGGAGCACCCACTGTGTGCCAGGCATTGTTCAAAGCATTTCACACACCTTATTTTATCCTTAGAACAATCCCGTCAGGTTGGCACCATTATTAGTTCCATTCTACAGATGAGGCAATCTGGAAACAGAGAGGTTAAGTGACCTGTGTAAGGTTGCACAGCTAATCAGTGGTGAGGCTAGGAGGCAAATCCAGAAAGTCAAGCTCCAGAGTCCCTATTTTCAGCCACTACTCCTGTTGCTTCCTGAATGGTGCTCATGGGAGAGAGCCACACCTGGCTCCCGGGAGCAGAGTGCCCCGCAAGCCTGATCTCATGTCTGCAGATGTGGTCACAGCACAAAGGGAAGGACTCGGCCAGAAGCCCTCGCATCCCTGACTCCAGGCTCAGCATTTCTCAGAGGCTCCAGCGAGCTCAGGGTCTACACCACTCCCTCTAGACACCGATCCACACGAAGTGACAGGTGCTAGGATTTGGGCAACAGTGCCAACCTCAGCCCAACCTGTCATGGGCCAAGCAGCTCTGAACCTACCAGGCACCATCCCTCCAGCCTGAGCCATGCTCTCCACGGAACACTTGGCTGACCAAGCCTGGCCCCACCTCTCCCAGCACCCCTCTCCTGGCTCATCCCACTGCTCAGATAATGCCACCATCTGGGCCCATCTGCAGGGAGCCTGCCTGCCTGACAGAGAGGGGGCATCTTCCATCTGCATCTCACGGGAGCATCTTCGGACTCCACAAGTCTCAGGATGGGCAAGGCGGCACCTGTCAGAGAAAGACCAGGGCACCAGCACAGCCCCGTTAGTTAGCATTCTGCTGGGGAGGATACAGGCCATGCCACTCTGGGCTGCTCCACGAAGACCAGTGCCATCCAAGAGGCGACTCATGCAGTGCAAGGCGCAAGGGATTTAGATGATGTGAAATCCAATTCTGGACTCCCCCTCACTAGAGGGCTTTCGGCAAGTCGGTTCAGCTCTCTGAACCAGTTTCTTTGTCCCTAAGATGGAGATGATACAGTGCAGATTATCACCAGACCTCTGTCTTAGTCCTTTGCATATCCCTTACACAAAAGGATTTGTTCTGTAAAATTTGTATTCAGATGTGGCCCAGAGGACGCAGATTCCCCACCCCTGGTTCAACAGAGCGTAGGAAAACATTCGTGGGATGAAAGAATGCAGCCAGCCCGATGGCCATTCTGCCTCCTTTCTCGCTGACAGCCCTAATGCAGAGGACAGTTGTGACTGGTCGCTGTGAACAAGCCATGGCAATCCTGTGTCCCTTATGGCGTTGGGTGGGGGCGGGCACACGGTTGTAGCCAGTAAGATATAAGGGAGAGTCTGCGGGAGTTCTGGAAAGGTGTCCCTTCTTGATCAAAGGAGGGAAATGCGTGAGGAGAGTGTGCTGGCTCCAGAACCTTCCTTCCTGCTCTCAAGGTTGTGACGGAGTGAGATGTTTGGTGACAGAGTAACCAACTGGCAACCACAAATGGAGACACCACCATCATCATCTGAGGATGGCGGAAGAGAAAGAGAAGAGCATGGACCCTCCATGGTACCACGGGACCACCAAACCAGCCCTGGGACCTCCCACCGTGATGTCTTTTGTGAATTAACAATAAACGTCCACTAGGTTCAAGCCGCTTCTAGTTGGGTACGCAGATGCTTGAAGCTGTAAACATTCCTATCTGACATAGTGACCAGCAAATGAATGTCTTGTAGCTTGAACAACACTATGCGCATGTTTGTTATTATTGACAGTATTAATACGGTAACACCTCATTTATTCAGCATTATCAGCAATGGGCTTTTGCTCAGAAGGAAACATTCAACATAATTGAAGTTTACCCCCTTTAGGCACCAAAATATTATTTCGAGTTTAACTGCTTTTGACTTTAAAAAATCTGAAATATATCACATCCCATCTATCTCTTCCCCCTCTCTCTACCCACCCCATCCCTCTCACACACACACGTTCAGAGGATGCAAATTCATTTAACTTGGCTTAGACACTGTGCTCCCCAACTAATACACATCGCTGAAGCAGATGAACCCAGCATTGCCCTGGAGCTGGCAGAGGGTGGGAGGCTGCAGGGTCTTGCTCTGATTTCCAGAGTCATCACCCATGATGACTCAAGCCATGTCCCATCAAGCTGCCAGCTGTCACACAGTGACTGCCTCTTGTAGACCTCCCCAGCTTGCATGCATTTCTCAGTTCTGGGCTGCAAAGCCCGAACACCACTCTTGCAAGATTTGTGTGCAAAATGGGTGCTTGCAGTGAGCTTTCACCAAGACGCTGCTCTAAGGATGCCAGACCTGAATGAGGAAGGCCAGGCTCCGACCCCAAAGAAAGGATCATTCATTTTATTTGACAAACAGTTACTGAGCACTTACTAATTGAGGCAATAGAGGCTGAGAATGCAAGCTTTGCAGCCAGACAAAGACTTGAGTTCAAATCCTGGCCCTACTATTTATAAGTAGTACAAACCTGGGTGGGTTACATTTCCTCTCCAAGCCTCAGCCACCCTCATTCATATAATGGAACTAATTATAGCCCTTCCACATAGGGATAATGCAAGGAATAAGTAAGATATTGTGCTCAGCGCACTTAGAACAGTGCCTTTTACTTTCTAAGTTCTCAACAAATATTAGCTATTGTCATCATCTTTACCACGCACCAGGGTTTTTTCTGGGCACTAAAGAAACGCTGGTTATTAGGAATGGCATGGGCCCGGGTGTGGTGGCTCACACCTGTAATCCTAGCACTCCGGGAGGCCGAGACAGGAGGATCGCTTGAGCTCAGGAGTTCTAGACCAGACTGAGCAAGAGTGAGACCCCATCTTTATTTTTAAAAACAATAATAATACTAATAATAAAGAATGGCATGGCCTCTGGCCCAGGAAAGTAACAGTTAATCAGATGGATGCATTTCTAACACGTAGGAACAAGTTCTGATAGGAACTTCGTCTCCCAGGGAGAGGTCAGAAGCCCAAAGCAAGAGCTATACCCCAGCCTGGAGAGGCCAGAGAAGGCTGCCCAGTGGTCCAAGCTGGGACTAAAACATTGGCGGGTGCATTAGTTTCCTGGGGCCACCATCACAAATGACCGCAAATTGGGTGGCTTACAACAACAGAAATGTGTTCTCTCACCATTCTGGAGACCAGACTTCTGAAATCAAGGTATTGCTAGGGCTGTGCCCCCTCCAAAGGCTCTAGGAGACCAGAGGGCTTTTCCAGCTCCTGATGGCTGTTGGCATTCCTTGTGAGCACGTCACTGTAGTCTCTGCTCAGTCCTCACATGGCCTCCTCCTTGCCTCTGTGTGATGCGTCTTCTCCTATATAAGGACACTTGTCAGACTTAGGGTCTGCCCAGGGCAGTCCAGATGAGCTCATCTCAAGATCCTTAACTTAATTACATGTGCAGATAAGGTCATGTGCACAAGCTCTGTGGGTCAGGATGTGGACATATCTTTCGAGGCACCACCACTTACCCCACGCCAGTGGGGGGCTGCCCGGCAAAGGGACACAAGATAGGGCGTCCAGGGATAGAACCCCAGCAGGCGATGAGGAGGGCCATGTGAGAGAGAGAAGCTTGCCTAGCCTGGGCAGAGAGACAAACTCAGGCAAGTGGGGCTGGGGGAGGACTGCAACTTGGTAGGCACATGAGTGCCCGGGGGA
The DNA here is from genome assembly GCF_000956105.1 of Propithecus coquereli. Lineage (NCBI taxonomy): Eukaryota > Metazoa > Chordata > Mammalia > Primates > Indriidae > Propithecus > Propithecus coquereli. The sequence continues at coordinate 5,370,616 of NW_012142523.1, read as the reverse complement.
TTTCTTTGCACACTGAGGTTGCCAGTTTTAGGGCAACAGGCTAAACCTAGACTCCTCTCCTTCCCCCACACCTGCCCTCACGACAGTCCTGGCTGCCTCCCTGGCACAGAGTCCCGATGTGCCACAGAAGCCTGGTGGCTTTGATCCCCCTCTGTCCCTGGCAGCCCTCCAAGCCTCCACAGAGTTGCCCCCTCCCGAGCATCCATCAGGCACCAGCTCCACGGGTGTCCCCATCCCAGACTGTTTTCTCCAGCCGCCCTGCCAGTTCTTTTAAAATGGACACATGCCTGCATTTGGCGTGTTTAGAAAGTATATTCCTATACCACTGCACTAATATTTTACGTGCATTATAACACATAACTAAAATTATTGACATTTAAAATAAGACTCAGATAAAATATTTTAAATTATTTTATTTTTCTATCTCTGTTAATGGTTCAAAGCATTTTTGCTCTCACCGTAAGTTTTAATGAGCGCCATGTGATTGAAAATGTTTCATTTTTAAAAGCAAAGCTTTATGAAACAGCAGGTCAAAGTCTGGTTCCTAAGTCAGATTATTTTGATACTTGGTTTTAAGTGTTGTTATGGCTGGAAGGGGAAAAAAAGATACTTTGCAAAGATGCATTGATCCAAATGGGACAACAGCAATGCTGGCTGTGCTTACTAAATTCTCAGTTATTTTCCATTCCCATCCACCAATCATGCAAAGTTTATTGTTGAAATTCAGCAAGCAAATTTCCATCTCCCCTGATGTCAATCAGCAGTTCTTACAAACTAATCAAAAGGTGTTACATTTTTATATTTTTAGCAAATAGGTTCTGAGACACTTTGAAAGATTTTTTTTAAATAGGTTAAAATATTATTTCCAAGTTTTTAAAGTTTGCATGCATAGGAGTTGTTATAGGTGATATATGTTTTAATATAACATTTTCTATCACAAAAATCAGAAAACAATGGAAATATTTCCAAAAGTTTGTTTTAAAAATGCTCTCTCCATGGCACTAGTTTCTTTTGGTCATTGTTCACATATGGAACGTACCATGGAGAGACAGAGAAATGTGTGCACTTTTTTTTTCCTTTCACAATCTCCGTCACCTAAATGCAATGTGGCATCCTGGATTGGATGCTGGAACAGAAAAAGGACATTAGTGGGAAACCTGGTGAAAACCAAATAGAGTCTGGAGTTTTGTTAATAGTAAGGCATCAAGGTTAATTCTGTTTTCACAAATGTACCATGGTTATGTAAGAAGATACATTATTGAAAACTGGCCACAAAGTATACTACTCTCTGTACTATTTCTGCAACTCCTCTATAAACATAAAATTATTTCAAAGTTTAAAGTTTATTTTTAAAAGTTTTGGTTGTATAGCATGCTTTTGACAGCCGGTTATCATAAAAATTGTCAGCAAGTTTGAAACCCTTCTGTTTTTGTAAAAGAAAAATGTGTGACTCGTCTTGAAGTTCCACATCTCATTATTTCGCCACAGGATAACCATCAAACCACGATATTGCATTAAAAAATAATCAAACCTCTCTATGTATCTTCATTATAAAATATTGTAAGGATTCGACTATATATTAAAGGTCTATTTTTATAACATAAACCACATCGATAGCATCCTGCATCATTTTGTACACTTCTGTCCTCAACTTTTTTGTTTCAACAGCTAGTCTTTGAATGAATTTCATGTTTGGAGTAATCTCTATAACTTTAATCCAGAACTTTCATGTATTGCAGTTAAGCGTCCACCCTATCAGTGATTATATTTATATTGCTTTCCCTAAAACATTGTTTTCATTAAATAAGTCATTGGTTATTAAAACTATATCTTCTTCAGTACATCTCATAAAAAAAGTATTTCTTTGTGTATTGCATTATTGAAACCCAAATCCAGTGCATACCATAAGCCGAGACATGTTAGAAATATCTGCACTTTCATCCAATTGTAGAGCAAATCTCCTACTCTGCATAATTTGTTCAGTATTTGTTTCTTCACATCTTCGGCAGTGCTCTCTTTGCATCTTCCAACTACATTTGCTGACAAAGGAATGCATTTTTGTTTGTCCGTGGGTTGTTTTCTATGGATTATTTCATCCATTTTTCCTGAGGCAGGAAGAACAAGCATTTTCTTGATGGTACGAGGCTTTTTATCTTTCACTAGTAAGTAAGAAAATCTCAAAAGAGGCATCTAAACATTTGTCACGAAGTATCAGAACTTATGTAAAGAACTGGAGGGAGCATCACATAACTTTAGACATCACTGGAAAAAAATAAGTTCGTCTTTGTGTTCTAGATGCTTCATTTTTAAGGATATTATTGTGTAAGTTAGGAGAGGCCAGTTGGTGATGCAATTTTGGCAAACATTCCTAGTATCTGTGGCTTAAAACAATACAGGTTTATTGCATGCGACATGCACATCACAGGTCAGCTGCGGTACAGCCTCACTCAGGGACCCAGACCGACGAAGCAGCTTCTTTCCAGAACATTGCCAGTGCTTGTGGCAAAGGGAAAAGAAAGTGTGATGAATTGCACACCAGCTCTTAAAGCTTCTGCCTGGATGTGACAGCCATCACTTCTGCTCAGATTTCAATGGCCAAATCAAGTCACATGGCCACACTTCACTCCAAGCAGGACACGTAGTCAATTGTTGGAAAAGAATCAGGAATATCTGGCACATGGCACCAGTGACATCCACATTTGCTAACTGCAGACACTTCATCTTCTCATTAGCTAATATGTCAAGGTTTATCATGAATGATCATGTGTATAAATACACATAGCAAGATCTTCTTAAAAATCTTCCTTCTTTTTAGTCTAATTTCTTTTTGGAGCTGATTAAATAATCATCATTGGTCCAAAACTTTCTATTTGGAGTAGAAATATCATCCTTTCCATTTTCTAGCTATTTGCTTGTGCTTGCATTTATTAGTATTATCTTCACTTCATGGTACTTTGCAGGAAATTTGAAAGCTACATGCCCATTTTGTGAGGATTATTTTAGGTGAAATTGAATTATCTTAAAAAAGGACATGCATGTTTTTAGTGACACTGTTTACAATATCCAAAACCTGGAAGCACCAAAAGTGGCTATTAATAGGAGAATGGGTACATGCATTCAATGGAATGTTGGCAGCAATGAGAATGAGCAAACTGCAGTAAGCATGTGATATGGGTGAGCCTCGCAAATGGAACGCTGAGTGAAAGAAGTCATTCAAACATATTATTTCATTTCAACAAAGTCCAAAAACGTGATACTCATATGTGGTGCTAGAAATCAGGATGGGGTGACACAGGAGTAGGTAGTAATAGAACGGCATCATAAAAGTGGCTTCGAGGATGCTGGACACTTTGTTTCTTAGTCTGGATGCTGGTCATATGGCTGTGTTCACTTTGTGAGAACCCATTGACCTGTACCCTTAAAATTTATACATGTTGTTGTATATAAATTATACCTCAGTTAAAAGTTTACTTAAAATCAAACTGGATTTTATGATTCATGGATTCCTTAACCAGCCACCTATAAACTGAAATTATATGGCCAGAAGTGATACATGAAGGTGGACACCACCATTAATGCCATTGCCTTGTGGGATTCTACTCCTCCCTTAGCATACCTTGGCCCCTACACATCCCATGACTACCCAACATTGGACGGGCCACCAATACCATTCCATATGTTAAATATTATTAAAGCTGAGCTGGGATCTTTTAAAATAGATCAATCAATGTAAATTACAGTTTTAATCTTGTCTTTCCACTTCTAAAAGATCATCTTGAGAACCCCACTTTGGAGACAGCTACTCCTATAGGTCTGAAGCCCATTTCAGGACCATGGACAGGGTCTACAGACCGAGAACACAAGAAGCGTGAGAACACAAGAAGCTCGCAAGAAGCGTGCAACCCGGACCCCTCCCCAATCAGCAGGTAATGGGGGCTCCACTCTAGCCAACAAGCATTTCAGAGGCCTATGCACAGATGCCCTGATAATTTTAAGTATAAGAAAAATGAGCTTCAATAATGTAAAACTAGGGGTTCTCATTAACCAAAATACACTGGGAAGTCTCTGGTATCTCATCTGATCATGAAATAAATGCTCTGGTGATGCAAATATTCTGCATACTAGAGCATATATACATGAATTACCAATTTTAAAGAGTAATATGAAATGCACTTTGTTCTCACACAACACGAGCCATGAAAAATATTGTTTTGAGTGATGTAGAAGATACTTCAGAGACCGGTAATGTTTTAAAACACACAATTCATAAGAAACTGAGTTTGCATTTGAGACCATGTCTTTCCAGCTCCAAAGCTCATGTTCTTTTTCTGCATTAGGCTCTTTGGTGTGTGTGTGGGGTGTATGTGTGTGTGTGTGTGTGTGTGTGTGTGTATCTGTTAAAAATAGAAAATGCAGAGGACTCCAGAGAAGGAGGGAAAGGAAAATATACCCATAAATCTAGGCTGATATGGTTCCTGTTTCGGTTCATTTTTCCTCCAAAACAGACCCTGAGACAGCACTTTGGGTGCAAGTAGTTTATCTAAGAGGTGATGCTAAGGAGCGTGGGAGGAAGTGGAAACACATGAAGGAAAGAGAACCCGAAAAGCTGTGTTCACGAGTGGGTTGTGATGCTGTGAGCAACTGGGATTCAGTCCTGCCGAGGATCCTCTTGGAGGCTGTAAAACATTATCTCAGAATTGTCTCATCAATGGGGCAAGGACACTGACGTATATATGGCTATGGGCTGAATGATGTCCATACTCGAATCCCCAGAACCAGTGGATAGTTTACCTTATATGGCAAAAGGGCTTTGCAGGTTGATTAAGGATCTTGGGATGCAAAGATTATCCTGGATAATCTCATGGGGCTCAATATAATTACAAGTGCTCTTATAAGAGGGAGGCAAGAGGGTCAGAGAGAGAGAGAGACTGGAAGATACTACCTTGCTGGCTTTGAAGGTGTGAGAAGGGGCCACAAGCCAAGGAAAGCAGGCAGCTTCTAGAAAAGATTAAGAAACAAATTTTTCCCTAAGAGCCTCCAGAAGGAATATAGCTCTGCTAACACCTTAATCTTATCCCTTAAGACCCATTTCAGACTTCTGACCTCCAGAATTGTAAAATAATAAATTTGTGCTGTTTTAAGTTTATGGTAATTTGTTATAATAGCAATAGAAAACATATTTTTTAAATCAAAATATATATATTGATTTCTAATCCATCAACTCTCATCCTTCAGCAGTTGAAAGTTGCAAAGCATGTTCCCACAGCCAGAGAAGGTTTTCAGACTAGAGGCACAGGAAGCCATCAGCATGTATGGGAACGTCAGCGATGATGGAATGGTCAATTTGGGCATGAGCTTCCCGGCAACCACAAAAATAAAAAGAGAAAGGATTGGAATTCAGAGGTCTTTCATAAAATGCCCTTCATAACACTTACCTGAATTCTTAAAGGAACTTATCACACAGGATTTTATGTAAAGGGTATTCAAGGGACAATGTTTTCAATGAGAATGTAAAAGAAAGTGTAGAAATTCTTTTCAGACGTCCGTTTCTCAATCAGCCTGATGTAAAAGTAAAACGCAGAACATTCAAACCTAGTTTAGGGAAATCATTTTTGTGGTGGGTGAGTTATGTGGCTCTCTCCCTAAGATAGAGGTTCAAGCACGCTGGGAATAGATGTCAATGACTTTCTCAGATATCGAGTATCTCGCTGATATGGGGCAGTGGCTAGACAGAAAGTGTTAATTATTTTAAGGCTGAGTTCTCAGTGAGACCCAGGAGAGCAAGCTCTGGGACCTGTGGGATGAATACCAACAAGCTGGGGGTCCCACGTCAGTGGTCTCCAGGTTGGCACCCTACATGGAAGCTGGGGTATCTGGCCTTGTCTCCCGAAGGGGTCCTTTAGTTGGGTTGCAAATAATAAAACCCCCATCAGACTTTCTCAAGCAAGAGTGCGGAGCATATTATAAGGAAACAGGTTTCAATGGATTCAAGGACAGACAACAAATTCACCCAAGTTTTATGGAAACAGAAAAGTGCCCAGGACTGGGCCACTTCTCTCTTGGCTTCCTGTGTGGGCTCAGTGGTCTCCCTCTCCTCTGCTTCTCTTTGAGAGTCTGTTCTCCGCCCTTGGCCTGCTTCTACATCATGGCCTCTCAGTCTCCACTCACTGCTAACTGTTCCGTGGCCTCTGGGTCCAGATCTCAGATTCCCAGTAGAGACCTGTGGCCCAGCTCATGGTTTGGGGAAAATCTTGCAAGGTGTGGGTCACTAGAAGCCAGTGGATAAGCCCCTTTGTGTCAGGGGTTCATCTCTGGGCCAGTGAGCCAAGGGAAGGATGCACTTATGAGTTAGAGACCAGAAGGGCCCTGCTGCCCTCGCGGGGCTGTGCTTTAGCTGTGTATGGCCAGAAATTGGCCCAAAATGCAGCTTTGGCTCTGCTAAAGGATCCAAGGGAGGGCTTGACAGAGGCCCCAGCAATTCTCCCTGGAAAGCAAGTGTGGTTGCTCCCCAATCCTCCTCTCCTATCTGTATCAGTGTGACTTTCCAGCCACCCCCTTCTTCAGGAAGTAGAATCTGTTTTCTCACTATGTGAATCTGGGCTGGCCTTGTGACTTGTTTTGACTAACAGAATACAGTAGGAGTGACAGTGTAAGCCATGACCTCAAGAGGCTTTCATCTTCCTCTCTCTCTCTTTCTCCCTCTCTCAGAATCCTGATGCTGACTTGCAAGCAACTCTGCTGAGGGATGTGGGAAACACATGGACAGAGCCCCCATTTGAGCCAGTTCTCGCAGCCAAGGCCATCCTAGACCAGCCAGTTGACTGGAGGCATGAGCGTGTCTAGCCAAAACCAGCCAAGCCTGTCCCAGATTAGAAGAATCATCCATTTGACCTTTAAACTCATCAGCAATAATAAATGTGTGCTGTTTTGAACAAGGTTTTTGGATATTTTGTTAAGCAGCAATCACTAACTGAGATAGCAAGTCCGGGCTGGACCCTACACTGGCCCGGAGAAGTGTGACTATGAGATGTTCTACCAGTTTGGCTTCAGTGGACACCAGCTGCCCCTAAGTAGTGACTCCTCTTCCACTGCAGCCCCAAGCACCAGCCAGGTTGCAACAGCCACCAACATCCCCATACAAAGGAACCAATTAGCCTGTGCATGGGCTGTTTGGAACTGACTTTTGAGGCTTCACAGGATATTGGTCAAAAGGAACTTTCGCTCAGACAAAGATGATCTCTCCTCAGCAGAGGTCAGATTAGCCAACAGGAGCAGTTGGAACTCAAAACCATGATGAGAGAGAGAGAGAGAGAGAGAGAGACAGAGAGACAGAGAGAGGCGGAGGTCCCTATTTGCTCCAACAGTATGGAAGACTGAGTCACCTAAAAGCCACATCAAAGCAGAGTGCAGTAAGCAGGAAGAGGACCAGGGCATCAGCCTGGATTATGCCTGGCAGTGGACTGAGGTCTGATCTCTTGAGAGATTATTTCTCCTTGCTCTGATTCTCAAGTGTTTGAGTCTGGGACACCTGAACATGAACTATCAGGCCAGAGCTCGGGCTGTATAGCTGCGGTTTTGCCATGTATAAATGCATTTGGGAAGGTTTCCCCACCCCTCAAGGAGGAGTATCCATAGCTTTTACAAGATTCTCAGAAAAGCTATGACCCAAAAAGATAAGAACTCCAACTGCAGAGAGAATGCTGGAAGCAACATTACCTGGTCTATACCTGTGTTCCTACAGGTCCGTGTCTGCGCGTCGCTCTAAATGTTACTGTACTTATGCATTATAATTCCTATAAAAAATTATAATCATATTATAGGATCCAAGTATTTCTGTAGTTATCTTTCCCTTATAGGGAATGTCACTCTAGCTGTGACTTACAGTTTCTATTTTTACTCTAAGTTAATGTATCTATATATTACTGCAATATATACATTACTGTAGTTGTGTGATACTGTATGTTGTTACTGTAGCTCTGTTACTTTATTTGTTATTTATCTTCCTTAATGTAGCTAAAAGTTATTATGTGCATTTGTAACTGTGGCCGTGCATTACTGCAATTACATTACTATGTCTCTATGCTACTGTATCCATGTAACTGATTCTGTTATTGTGTGTAGGACTCTAATGGTATTACCGTATCTCTGTGTTACTGTATTTATGTTATTGTATCTTGGCATTACAGTCTTTATTACTGAAGTCATGCTTTACTGCAACTAAATATTACTATGAATTTGCATTTACTCCAATAATAAAATAATAATAGCTACCATTTGTTAAGCACCTTCTACATGCCCAACCCTCTTCTATCTGCTTTACATATAATAAGCTAACTAAATCATACAACACCCCTGCAAGGTAGATATTATTATACCCATTTTACAGATGGGGAAACTAAGGTACAAATAGGTTAAATTACTTGCCCAAGGTCATACAACCAGTATATGGCAGTGGAGGGCAGACGAAGAAACTTGAACCCAGGTCTATCTGACTACCTACTTGTGACAGAAGCTGTATAACTCTATAGACTGTGTCCTATACTTGGGACACAAGTACGTTTGGGACTCAAGTACAGAAAATGGCTCGTTGTCTAAAGACAGGAAAAATACCTGCTGGATGTAGAATAAAGGTTTAAAAACTATCAACTTCATTCTCTGACACTTTTGTTAAGTTAGGAGTTATACAGACACAATTAAGTTGATAAAAGAACCTTGATTGAGTTAGCAGACAATAAAGAACAATGAAATTCATTCTCCTAACTTTCAATGAATTTACAAAGAAAGAGATGGTTACATGAGCTTAATTGTTGATGAGCTCCATGCTTATGAACTTCATTGATTCTAAAACTGCCTGCAGGTTGGAAAACCTTGGGCCTGAGACATGCCCTCCAACAAACCCCCGCCACCAGGAATGGAGGCCCTCGGTCACACGCTTCCACTCTCACTCCTTTTAACCTTGCCTCCTACAAGGACCTCAGGTTTCCAAAGAGACTCCAGAAATCCCCTCCACTTTCAGAGCTTCCCAAGCTTCTGGCCCAGCCACTTCCTCTTGGCCTTTGCTTCCTGTCCGTTTTCTATGTCCAGGAGTGAGTTCTGTTAGGAGTGAGGCCAACATGGCCAGGGCCTTGAGTTGGAGTCTACAGAAAGTTCCTAGAGAGAAGGCTTCCTACATCCCAGCCCTACACTGGCCCTACCCTGGGCAGAGCTGGCCCCAGGCACTACAAGATTGGCTCCCTTGGTCTCATCGACTACTCTCCCTCTGGCCACAGATAACCTTTCCATGCCTGCCTGCTCCATGGCGTTCCATAATGCTTGCTGCAACACCCTTCCCCGCTAGTCATCACCACCTCACATGGTCCCAGCTCCCTCCTAGGTTCCGCTGTTTAGAGCCAAAGTCTCTCATCGCTTCGTGGCGACCACCAGCTCTATTTTCCGCCAGTTGAGACAGAGCTATAGAAGACCTCTCTCCCCCTCAAACCTGGGTAACATTGAAGCACAATGAGTGGGGCTTCCTAAGACCAATACTTAGATTATGTCTAGACTGTTAATGAGTCTCATCCTAAACATGTACAGCACTGAACAACTTTAGACCAATAAGGTGAACTCCTTAGAAATCAAGCATCTAGCTTAAGGATGGCAAATACAAGACACAGAGAGCACCACTCCTCCATCCTGTGCCCATTGGAGACATCACTAATCAATCATAGACACTCTTTCCTATAGAGCCTGGACGCAGCTTCAGAATCCTTCTCAATCCACAGCTCCAGCCACCACCAACTGATCTCAGGTGCATATGAAATAAAATCCATTTCCCTTCCAGGCCCACTCCTTCATTGTGTGGACAGAGAAACTGAGGCCCAGAGGAAAAGCAAATTGCCCAGGTTCACACAAGTCAGAAGCAAAACCAGGATGACAACCTAGAGTTTGACGTCTAATCCCAGCCATGAAGGGAGGGGATGCAGCCACACGGCAGGGCAGAGCTGGGATATTTGAGTCCCACTTCTAAGGAGCCCCAAAAGCACTGGACAAAGAGCCAACATTGAGAGCACCATGGGGTGCTCCTCCACCCCATGGTTTCCATAGCAACCCTCTGGTCCCTTAGTTTGGAGTGGGGAGAGGGAACAGGGCTTCTGACGTGTTTCATTTCAGATAGAGGAACAGAAACCAGCCTTTAATGTATTAACATATCTGTCCTCATAGTAACCCTACAAGTACATACTATTATTATCTCAGCTTTACAAATGACAAAACTGAGGCATGGAGAAAATAAGTGACTTGTCCAAGCCTATACAGCTGGCAAGTGCCAATGTTGGGATTTTAACTCCGCCTGGTTCCAGAGTTAATGAACTTAAGCACGCATACTACCAGATTGCACACACACTCACACACATGCACGCGCACACCAACTACCACGTGAGAGTGCTCATTTCCCTGCAGCACCGGATATTTGCAACCTGTTCAATTTCTGTCTACCTGGTAGGCGAGCAGTGGCCGTCGGTGGAAGATTGGTCCTGGTCTCACCCAGGCCAAGAGCCCCACCAGGGGCACCATTCCCAAGGCGTGGTGTTCATCTGCACGAGTGAAGAGGATGGGATGCTCCTGCCCAGGGGGTTTCTGCCTCTGCAGAGGGAGGCCAGTCTGCCAGAAACCCAAGCTGGGAACAATAGATCATCCGTTCACCGGGATTAATGAGGCTTCCCCATGTTTGTGGAGAAGTGATTAAGGAGCTTGTAGCTGCTTCACCTCCTGTCAATACAACAAAAGGCTCAGTAGCGCTGTCTTCAGAGGCTTTGTGGGGGAGGGGGGCATAGGCAAAGGGTTCCGGGGTCTGCACCTTTCTCTCCTCTGTGTAGGCACCAAATGTAGGGGCATTTGTCCCACCTCTTCCCAATCTAGAATTCTTCCCCATTGCCGCCCAGGCACTCCACAAGTATTTGTCGAGCCCCTAACATGTAGCGGTCACCCTGCCAGGTACTGGGGATCCAGAGACAACAGGACAGAGACAGCCCCTGCCCTCGTGGAGCCCACAGGAAGATAGATATTAAACAACTAAATACACGGTGATTTCTTTTATTGCAAGTGTGATGAAGTGCTGCCCAGGGGAAGCACAGTGAACCAACCGCAATGCTGAGGGGCCGGGGCCCCACCCTCCGGGAGGGTCAGGGGAGGTTCCTGGGAGAAGTGGTGTAAGAGGGGAGGTAGGGTCTCAGCCAGGTCTCTCACGGAGGTGGACTTGGCAACTGCTTATATGTTGGAGGTGAAGAGGAGACTTCTGACCCGGCAAATGTGACGACTGTGCCACTAAGCTGTGCACAGAGCACAGACAGCAGAACAGGTCTGGAGAAGGCAAGACGATGGGTCTGGGCACCTGTGACATGCCCAGTGGGCGGTTGGCTGGACGGGCCTCGGGCACGGGAGCCAGGCCTGGGCTGAAGACACAGATGCGGAGGACAATGTAGAAGTCACACAGGAGCCAGTGCTGTACAGTCAGATGCCCCTTCCAAAGAGAGAGATAAAAAGGGGCCAGAACCTGTCCCCAAAGGGAGCCGCAGGAAGCAGAGGAAGGGACTACCGAGAGAGGTAGGGGAAGCCTGGACAAAGTAGACATTTCAAAGCAGGGGAAGAGAGAGCTGGCAGAAGAACAAGGCAGTTGACAGTGTCAGCTGCTGCCAAGAGATCTAGTAAGATAAGGACCGAGACGTGTCATCGGATTCGGTAAGTGGGTCGCTGGTAGCCTTGACAGAGTGCTTTGGGTGGAGACAACTGCCGGATGGAGCCGGGGAGGACAGCGCGCACGGTGAGGAGGCAGGAAGTGAGTGTTGCTGCGAGGGAAGGTAAGAAATGGGGCAATTGCTGGGGAGCTACTGAAAGGGCTTTCCAGTGGGAAAAGCTTGAGCAAATGCACCAGCTGAGGACTTGAGGCAGGGCTGGAGGAGGGGGCAGGGTGTTGAATGAAGGAAGGAAGGAACAAAGAAATAAAGATCAAAGGAGCTAATTGGTGGAGGAAGGTCTTGGAGGAATAGGATCCAGGGCATGCATGGGGAGGCTGGAGCCCTCCCTCTGAGATAGCGCTGGGGACACTGAGAGAGAATAGAGGGACATAGAGGGAACCCACGTTGACGCTGTGATCTACCCAGGAAAGGTAAATTGAGGTTGTCTTCAGGGCATGACCATGGGATAAGGAGGGTGGAGAGGTTTGCTGGGCAGCTGGGGGCCTGTGACAGGAAGACAGAGCCAAGTATAATGATGGCCGTGGGGCGCCGAGGGCCCAGGTGATGTTGGAAACCATTTTCATTACCCATAACAACTACAATAGCTCCCATCTGTTGAGTGCCTATCTGTAAGTTATTTCATTCTCATAAGAGTCCAGTGACAGAGGCCTCATTATCCCTTATGTACAAAGAAACTGAGACTCAAAGAAACTGAGTAACTTGTCCCAGGTAACACAGCTGGGATTTGAACTTGAGTCTGTCATATGCTGAACCCCATGCTCTTTTCACCGACCTGGGAACTAAAGTCTGTTATTATCTTTAGCACCATGTGGCAGCCCAGGCGTGGAAGGGGAGACAGCAGGTGTGGAGTGGAGTCTGCCCAGGGCTGGGGACTGTGGGAGCAGTGGTGAGATCAGGAGAGGGTGGCTGCCCAGGGGTGGCAGCGGACGAACTGATGGACCACGAAGGACTATGAGAAGAGTAGAAGGGCCTTCCCATGGACAGTCGAGCACAGGAGAAGGAGCAAGGGAGCAGTGGTCAGCACCAAAGACCTTGGAGACGGGATCAGAGGATGTCACACTGTGAAACTGGGGCAGATAGACGTGACCCAAGGGGAGGAATTCAGACAACAGTTTAGTGGTTCAGACAGATCTGGGGTCTGATACCACTCTGTCACTTTACTATCTCTAGTGATGTTGGTCAACTTGCTTATGTTTTCTGGCCCTTATTTTTTTCCCATCTATACAAAGGGCTCCCTGATCCCTATGTATACACTATACCTATAGGTAAAACCTTTCAAAGGCTGCCCATCCAAACTCTTTCTTGTGCCTTGACAGATGCTGCATAAACTGGCCCTGCCCACCTCTCCAGGCTCATCCCAGCCCCCCATCCCCAGCACTCACTCAGCTTCAGTGTATCTGTTCAGTCAGTGTCGCAATAATGCTGCATAACAAACCACCCCAAACTCAGCGGCTTACAGCAAGTACGTCTGTGCATTTTGCTGATCTGGGCTTGGCTGATCCTGGCTCCAAACTACAAACTGAGTTCAGGTTTCGTACACGTCTCTCATTCTTCTGGGGACCAGTGGGCCTCTGGGGCATTCTGGGGCACGTCCTTCTCTGAGCAACAGTAGAGCATGAGATCACAGCCCCAACCACACAAGCACAATTCCACCTTCTGCAATTCAAGATATCTACTCACATCCCATTGGCCAGAGCAAGTCACATTGCCAAGCCCTAATTAAAACAGCAGAGAAATGTCCTCCTGCCACCATGAGGCCATGGCAAGTGTGGGGGGTGTAGGATACAACTTCAGGGGAGTGAAGAGCTGGCATCGATAATTCCATCGACCAAATCCAGTCATCCTGGTCTCTGCCTGTCCCCAGATCCAGCTGTTGCTCTCTTAGAGCTTCTATCCCAGCTGCTCCCTCTGCCTGGAATGCACTCCAACCCCCTGCCACCTGTCACTAGCCTTGCTTCTTTTCATCTTGTGCACCTCAACTTAAACATTATCCCTTTTAAGAGGCTGGGAAACATAGTCCTCCAATTTGCCCAGGGAGGGAATAAAATAGGATTTGGTGACCACATCCCGTAGTCTCTGCCACAGCCCTCTGACCATGTAGAATAGGGAACCTCCATCAGCTCAATAAAACAGCCACCAAAACTGGGACAGAGAATGAGGCAGAGCCCCACAGGAAAGTCTAGAAGTTAGAGACCGGGAAACAAAGGGGGTGGTGGCGAGGGGACCGGGGTGGAGGGAAGACGCTCAGGATGGAGAGTGACAGACACAGGCCACGGGAGGCCTGGAAAGGGACGGTGGCCAAGGGATGCTCACAGCCCAACAGGCTGCTGCAGGGGAGACCCGAGGGGCTGTCGGAGAGAGGGCGAGCGAGCCTTCCCCGAGCAAATGCAGCGCTGGCAGCTTCCTCCTCGTATTTCATTCCTCCCTGCCTGTCACCAGCACAGAGCAACGGAATCCAAAATCCAACGTGGTCTTTGTCAGCTCCGTAAATGGCGTTCTTTAGGGGTGATTCCCTGGTAAATGGATGGAAATTCTAAATTGAAAATCCGCATTGGCCGTCCGGGACCCATTCTGCAAACTCCGACTCTCGTCAGCAGCAGCGGGCAGGTCGTGTGAGCGCTAATACCGGTGACAAATGGGAAGGCGCCCAGGCTGCTTAGGCAGCGACTTCAGACAACCCAACCGCTGCTGCCCGAGAGATCTAATCAACCCAGCCCTGGCCCCTGATCGCTGTGGCAGCAGGGAAATAACTAGGCCCCGGGAGGCCGAGGGCCCGGAACTAATTATTAGAGCAGGGGAGGGGAGGGATGCAGCCTTCGGGGGTCTAGGGGCTCAGGCAAGGCATCTCCTGCTCCCTCTTTCTGGGATGTGGCAACAACCTCAGCACCGCCCACCACTCTCTGGCCCAGCCCTCACCAGCTGGCAGAAAGAGGTCTCCGACATGCAGAACACCTGTGTCCCTTCCTGCTGAAAGCCTTCACAGCACATATCTCCCTGCCCAGTGTCACCTCCTCTCGGCCCACCTCTGATGGCGGCCCCAGCTGAGGAGGGCAGTTGTCCATGAGTTCAGATGCATCTTTCACGGAAGAGTCCCACCTCAAGAGGCCGTCCCAGGTGTCTACTTCTGCCCCAGAACATTCTCAAACCTTCCAGGAGCCTGGGGGCTTTCTTGGTTGTAGAGAAAGTTCAACTCAGAAATGTGAGAAAGCTGGCATCCCTGGGGCACCTTCGACTGATGGGGCTGGGAGTCGGTGGAGAGGTGCCCCAGCTCTCAGGGTGTCGGGCGGAGATTCTGGGACACTCTCAAGAAGTCTGGCGGGACTATGACCCAGAAGCAACGCTGACAGCTTACTCTTACGTTGGCTTCTCCTTCTTCGTGTCTCACCTCCCTGCTCCCTCTCTCCTGGGTCATTCCCCAGATAAACCACCTGGACCCAGGTCCTGGTCTCAGGCTCCACTTTCAGTGTTTTTCAAACTGTGTTTCTCGGAACCCCAAGCCACAGTAGGATGCATCTACTCCCTCTCTCCTCTGCATCTGGGTTAACGCTCTGTTGTCACCACCTTGAAATTTTTAATAATTTTTGAACAAGGGGCCCCATAATTTCATTTTGCATTTCACCCCACAAATGCTGTAGCTGGTCAGGTTTTGAATTTCCAGTGCTTTGTACTAAATCTGGTGCTTGGACTAAATTGAATTGAATTGAACTGAGCTTTGGGGCCTCTGCCCCTTCCTCTCTTGTCTCTTGCCCCTAGTTCCTTCCCTGCTTCCTCCTGACCTGGGTCTTAAAAGTTGACGGGACTCCGGAGCAAGCAGCAGCAAGAGCAGCTCCTGGGGCAGGAAGGAGTGGGAGCCTATGGCCCGCCCTTAACGGTCCCAAGGTCCCCTAGACCAGACTGCATCCTCCATCACATCAGGGGTTCCCTGTGGTCACTGCTCCCTACGAGGAAACCATATGTTTTCATTTTTAAATGCCTTTACACAGTTCTCATCATATTTTTTAAAAGTGAAATCTGAGATAATTTGGCATTGCCCTAACACTAAGTGCTGAGAACAGCGAGCCATGTTCCACAAAGGAGAGGTTACACAAGCCAAAGCACTACAAAGACATGAGGTCAGGGAATGACCTCAAGAATTAGAAACAAACAGATCGTAGACAAGACACAGCTCCAAAGGTTGAAGAGTTTGGCCAGAAGGGGTCACAGCGAGGAAATGCTTTTCTTAATTGGAAAAAAGACAGCCCCAGGAAAATATAGCACACAGGTAGCGGGATCCCTCTCTCTTCTGTTTTTCCCCGTGAAAAGGAGAAGATGTCGGGGCTGTGGGCACAGACAAAGGGGACCGGGGATTTGCAGAAAGCAATCACAGATAAGGTTCTTTCACCGGGGAAGTTAACGCCACAGAAAGGAAAGGCTCCAGGGTTTAACATCTCATCTAGTGACCAGAGGTCTCAGGGCTCAGACAAGCCTTGGAGAAGCCAAAATTAAATTGCTCTGAGAATGAGAGAAGGTAAAAGTCGAAGCAAAATTAAGCTGAATTATTAGCAGTTAAGGGCTAATAAGGATGCCTGATTTCCCTAAATGTTTGGCTATTTCTACGTCTTGCTCTAAATTAGCTATCATTTTTATATGTAGTCATTAGATTCGTTAGTTGCTATGCTTTGTTATTTAATAAATTCTACTACACACACACTCTATATATATATGTAATTTATATATATATAATTTATATGTATCTATATATATAATTTTGGTTTTTGTTTTCTTTTGTTTTGCCTTTGCAATGCGTAGATTTGAGAAAACATTAAATGTCCACTATTATCCATGGAGAGGATTTTCATTCAAGGTGACTCTCTAGACCAGCCCCTACAGTCCACCTAGTGGCAGGTGTCCAGATTGCATGCACGATGCCCTGGAAAACTTGAACCACTGCAAATGGGGGAGGTGGGCATGGAAAAACAGAGGGAAAGGGGAAGGCACTGATCCTTCCTTGGGGGGGAACACGAGGTGGTCATCAGGGACGACTGCTTCGTGGTTGGTCTTGGGGTGTGTTTTGAGGCCGGAGAGGTCCCAGTGACAATGAGGGATCAGAGGCAAAGAAGCCAGTGGAACCCAAATGGCCCTCCTTCCTCTGGGCCCAGGGGCCAGAGCAGGAGGCCCTGCTGGGTGTAGGAAGGAGGAGGCCAGCCATGAGATCCCAGAGCCCAGGCCCAGCAGAGGGGACTCCGAGGAGCCAGAGGGAGGAGAGAGGTGCCGGGAGGACTCCCAGGAGGGTCAGGAAAATGGCCTGAGCCAGGCAGGGGGAGGTGGCAGGTGGGAGAAACCAAGTTCCATCAGTTGAAGCCTATGCCTGGGCTTGGCGTGGATAAACGGGGAAGTGAAAGGTAAAGAGAGCAAATAACACACCTGACTCAGCCAAGCCCGCTGCTCAGAGCACCTGGCCTCCCGCACTACCCCTCAGCCCAAGTAGATCTAAACCCAGGCACAGCCAAAGCCACCAAAGTGCAAAGTTTTGGAGTTACCTGGAAATAGCTTTCTGGGTGGATGCTGCTAGCCAATCAGAACGACTCACACGGGGGCTGGTTTTTTGAATTTCAGTGAAGAGGATCTCTCTTAACTCAATCTCTGACCTGGGTCAGGAGCACCCATGATGGGAGCTTTGGCCGAGTCGCAGCCAGCATGGGGACATAAGGGCAGGAGGGGAGATCGAAGTACCAGCCATAGCAGTGCCACGGAGCAGGGGTGAGAAGAATCCAGAAGCCTCGTTTGTTTGCAGCATGTCACCTCCCAGGAGATGGCCCTGGTCACAGAAGCCCCATGAACCAGACCAAAAATATCAATGCGTGTTTGGGTCCAACCAGGTGAGCTGAAGGAGAGGGCAGCCTCCTCCAGGCCTCCGAGCGTAGCTGGTCTGCGGGCACCTCAGAGTCCTGCCCCTGGGACCTGCCACAGCAAGACAGATCACAGGGGTCCACACTGGATGGTCAAAGCAGCTCTGCCAGGTTCCCGGGGCCCCACCAGAGGCCCATCCCTGGTGATAGCCTCTTTGCCCCCTTCCATCCTCAGTGCAGGGTGTGCGTCTCACCTGTGCCTGCTCTAAGCCTTTCCCCTCCACCTGGAGCAGCCTTTACCCACGTGCTAGGGCCCCACCTACCGCAGAGCTTCCTCTCCTCAGCGCAGCCAGGGTGCAGGGCGGAGAGGCCTGCAGGTTCTAGTGAGGCATGTAGGCCCAGCCCTGGGCCTGCCTGTGCTCCTCTGAGGGATGAGGTGGCAAGACCAGGAGACGTCTAAGGAGCCTCTGCTCTGGCCAGGCCTGCAGTAGGCTTGAGGTCGGAGGGCCCTTCCACTGGCCGCAGCCTGTGCTGGGGACCCAGTGCCCAGGTGCCCGGGCAGATGGCTGGGAAGGCAGGACAGTCCGCAGTCAACATGGACAAACCCTGCACTGGCCTCACCTGCCCCATCTGACACCCCCTCACCAGCTCCCCCAGCAGCCTCAGGGCAGATTCTGAAGAGAATCTTCTCTACCATTCTGGGGGCCATTTCAAGACCCAAGAACACAGGCTGGAGTCAGGTTCAACTCTGTCACTTCGTAATTGTCCTATCTTGGACAGGTGGTTTCACCTGCCTGGCATCAGGTTCCACATCTGCACACTTAGCACAGTAGTTGGTAGAGAGGAAACAGCAGACACAGCGGCACAAGGGCTGCGGGTGGGGGAGGGGGAAATAAGAAGGGAGGGGAGATTCAAAGACCCCCAGAAAGGAGCATCCTGAGGACAGAGGCCCTAGACAGCGAGTGAAGCCCTCGAGTCTGAGGCAGAGGTGGGCTTGCCGGGGAGGAGACAGCAGGAAGTTTTCGGGGGAAGATGGCAGACTGGGGAGTGAGTCAGTTCTCACGGCCGCTGAATAATTTACAGGGCAGCCGGGATGGCATATGCTTCCTCTGAGCCCTCACCAGCAGGAATGCCAGCCTCCTCCCCCTCCCGCCCTCCCCCAAGTCGTCGCCCAAGAAACCAGCTCCCTCCTCCTGCAGGAAGGGCCGCCTGGGGTCAGAGAACCAGGCAAGGCAGGGGACGGGGAAGGTGAGTCCAGGGGCCCGGGCAGGCTCTAGCGGTGGTGAGAAAGAAGTCAGCTCTACTGACACCACCAGGTGACAAGGCGGGAAAACCTAGGTAAGGAAGAGGCAGGAATCCTGGGGGCCCTGCCTCAGCAGTGCTGGGAGAGCCCACAAAATGAAATAATAAAGGTACAGAAGCAGGAACTGATGACAGCAGCAGCTCAGAAGTGAGTCTGATTTGGACAATGTGTCCAGGGGCAGAGGTGTGCTCAGGGACGTTGGTCTGTTTGGCCCGGGCTGCCTCTCTAGGCTTCCTGTCTGGCTTCCTCATGGACCCTGCTGTCCCCTGTCCCTGCGCTTGGCTCTCGCTCTGTGGAGAGCTGACTTATGTCCTAAACTTAGAATGGACGTTCAAGAACAGCTCCTTCCCAGCTCACCCCGGAACCCTCCAGCCACATCCTCGGCCTTTCAGAGACCGACA
>NW_012142523.1:5342166-5350737 GCF_000956105.1 Propithecus coquereli | reverse complement strand
CTCAGTGGAGCTCACGCTTAAAGCTCAGCTGCACAGACTTCCATTTGTTCCCAAGTCTAAAGCGTTGAAAACTTCATCCAATTAGCAAATTTATCGTTATTGTCTGAGCAAGCTATAGTTTTTGATTGAATTTGCCAAACATGATCATTTTATGGAGCAAACCGAATTACATAAGGTTGCATTTACACTCCTAAATCAAGAGAGTGACTTTAGATATGAAAAGGGTGCTACAAAAATAAGTATTGCATATGTTTCAAATTTTCCCGAAATTTCTATTTTTCCCCATAAAGAAAAATAAAAGCTTTGGGTTATTTTTTTTTTTAACCTAAGCTTTCCAAGTTTCCAAAAATGTTGTATTTCTCAGCCCCATAAGGTGAGGGAAATATGCCAGGAAGCGCAGGATTGCGTTCCTAGGATACCCTCAAGCTTGGCAGCCCCATCTCTGAGTCACCCCACCCATAGTGCCACTGTGTGGAAGCCCATCCCCCACCCCCCCACCCCCAGGGCAAGGGCCTCAAAACAAGATGCTGAATTCGAATTCCTCCTGGCCCCTGCCCTGTGGTCTTCCCTCCCAGTCTTCAGTTCTAAGCCTTCCCTGTCATTGTTCCTTCCTGCACCAACTGCAGCAGGTTGAATGGTGTCCCCTCCAAAAAGACATGCTGAAATCCTAATCCCCAGTACCTGTGAATGTGGCCCTGTATGGAAATAGGGCTTTTATAGATACAATCAAGCTAAGATGATGTCATACACAATGAGGGTGGGCCTTAAATCCAGTGACTGGTAGCCTTATAAGGAAAGAAAGATTTAGAAAGAGACACGCACAGGGAAGAAGGCTATGAAAAGACATAGGCAGAGACTGGAGTGATGCAGCTATAAGCCAAGGAATGCACAGACTGTTGGGAGTGACCATGAGCTAGAAAGAGGTGAGGATGGATTCTTCTCGAGAGGCCTCGGGGGAAACATGGCCCTACCAACACTTTGATTTCCAACTTCCAGCCTCCAAAAACTGTGAGAGAATACATTTTTGATTTTTAAAGCCCTCCGGTTTGGGGTCATTTGTTATGGCAGCCCTAGGAAACGGATATGCCAGCCAACCCCCAAGGGAAGCGGCAAGCTTGACTTCCCCTCCTCTACGGATGGAAGAACAGAGGCTGAGAGGATGGTCACACCCTCCAGAAATGTCTACAGCCAGGGTCCACTAATCACCCTGGGCGAGGTGGAAGGAGCAATAGACTTGAATCAGAACTTAGTTTGAGGTCCTCATTTTCCTGCTGATTTGCCGTGATTGAGAGGAAGTCACATTCCCTCTTGCGGCCTGGGATGTAGACGGAATAACCTCGATCTCAACGAGACTGGGACTCTACTGGACAAAGAGTGGAGGCCCCGGGATCCACTGCCCTTAGCCTAGGGGTTCTGCCCTTCCACCTGCCAGATACGGAGAAAGATCTGGGCAGGGTGGGCGGTGGGGACGAGGTCTGTGGGCTGGGTGTGCCCATCAGCATTTCCCCAGGATCAGGTCTAGAGAAAGGAAGGCATGCAGGGAGCTCTGTGCACAGGCCTGAACTGCCAACTTACCCACATGGGAAGCAGGAGGTTGAGCGATAAGGCCCAGAGAAGTCAAGCAACTTGTCCAAGGACACACAGCTGTAAGCCAAACCTCCAGCCCACCATTCTCAGAATCTTCTACATGCTGACCTGCACGCTAAGGAGTTGCAGACCCACTCACCAAGTCACTAATTTCTTACCATAGTAACAAAACCAACTAAAAATCACTCTTCATTTTATTATCATCATGCACAGGGACCAATCTAAACAATATCAGTGATAAAATGTATCTCTCCCCAGGGTGGATCACTCCGCTGCTGCCCACCCCCACCCCCGAAGCCACTGCTGCAGGTGCACTGGTCTTTCCTATTCCCAGTTCACTTCTGCCCCAGGGCCTTTGCACCTCTATGGCTGGCTTCTTCTTGTCTAAATTCAACAATCACCTCCCAGTAAAACACTCCCTGACTACTCGGCTTAAATTGGCCACCACTCTGCCCCTATCCATTTTCTAATACATCACCTTGCTGCGTTTCCATCATAACATTTGTGTCTTTTAAAAATCATCTTGTCTTTTTGTTCATTGTCTGTCTCCCTCTACCAACCACTAGAACATAAGCTCAGGAGGGCAGGGATTTCTGTCTGCTTTGTTTACTACCATACCCCAGTGCCTTATCCTCAAACAATGGTTTGTATATGGGAAGGCCAAATGAATCTTTGTTTAATGATTGACTGAGTACTTCTCCCAGGCCTTGTCCAGGGCCCTGGGGTACAGGGACACATTAGACGTGGGCTTGGGCTCCCAGACAGTGGAAGAAGCTGACATAGAAACAGATTGTTGTGGAATCCCGTCATGAATTCTCTGGCAGGGAAAGAAATGAGATGGCACAGGGCTCAGAGGAGGGAGCAAACTCTGCTGAGGATGGAGTCAGGACAGCTTCGCCAAAGAGAAGACCACTGAATGGGCTTTGACGGATGCATAGGAGTCCCCAGGACCACACTGTGCCATGCTGCAGTGGTTGCCCTGGCGCTGCCCTTTCAAGTAGAGGATCAGACTTGCCCTTCAGAGCCATAGCTCCAGCTGCCATGAGTGGAGGTTGGGCTGGAGGGAGCGTTGGGAGGCAGGGGAGCTGCCCAGGTCTGTACTAACAGTCCAGGCAAGAGATGGTGAGGCCAGAACTAGGGTGTCTTGTCCGGGATGGAGAGGAAGGGGCTGTAGCCTGTGAGACATTGGAGGGAGCGAGTGGGGAAGGGAGAGGAGTGTATACAACAGAGAGGAGCTGATGGCGTCTTGTCCAGAAGCCTGGTGGGATGGGCGCGGGCTCCAGGCTCGGGTGTCCCCCTCCCCAGTTGACTTTGACGGACCCAGGCAGGTGCACCAGAGCATCACGTCTCGGCTTCCAAGCTGGGCGATTTGGGGAGATAATCTCCATGCTGGCACAGGAAAGGAGAGAGAGGCTTTGCTTTGGGCAACTGGCAGCCCCAGGAACTGGGTCTGAGATGGCCCCTTTGGAGTTGTTACCGTGGAGGTCGCTGGTGAGGGGACAGAAGGGCTGAAGAACCCATGACAATGAGTGCAGGTGGCTTGTTCAGAGTGCACCTGCGAAGGAGAAGAGGATGGGGGTGAGAGGGAAACTTACACATGTTTTTGGACCAACGGGAAGACTCGTGGCATCTGTGGGGAAAACGGACCGGAAGGAAACTAGGGCAAAGGTGGGGATATTTATCTTGGACAGAAGGATCCAGAAACTATGATCCTCAAGAGATGAACTGTGGCTGGGTGAACGAGATCACAGCATTAAGGCAAATTCCCAACTAACAACTAAGAGCCTTTTTCTAGCGAAGTTAGGGCGAGTGTGTGGGCTGAGAGTGAGGGGTAGCTGGGACCAGGGGCTCCAGGAAGGTCAAGGTGGTTGGCGCGGCCAGTGAGGAGAATGGGTTGCCAGGACTCTGGCGAGGAGTCCTGAGTGAGTGGATCCTCCACCAGTATCCAGGGACCCAGGGTGCGGGACAGACCTGGATTGATCTAGGCTTGGGCTAGTCAGACTGTGTGTCTGATTTCTGAGTGGGAAAATATGTTGCCTGCTGTATCAGTTAGGGTCTCAGCAGGAAACAGATGGTGCACTCAAACTGGGTAATTTAAGGAGCATTTATGAAGGGTCTATTTACAAAGGTATGGGCAGGGTGTAGGGGAACCACAGGGATAGAGCAGCTCCCCCAGGCTTGTACAGGGGAGGGAGACTGCTGCTTTGTTACCACCCTAGGACTGAAGGGACAAGGAAAGGGACAGCCCTGGAACTCAGAGAAAGAGCCTTGTGGAGGGGGCCGGCCCAGGAGACTGAGACCTTTGGCCAGCGAGCAGGGAAGAGCCGAGAAATGACACCCCAACCTTGCTAACACCCCAACCTTGCTCTACTCCCTCCTTCTAATCTCCTGCTGGGCTCCCCATTGGCTGAACCCAACAGGAAACCAGAGGGCAAAGGAGTCCATTGGCAGGTCCATTCGGTGAGCAGGGTGCAGGGACCAATGCAGGTCAGAGAAGGGCAGAGAGTGGGTCCCCAGGGGCATGCAGAAGGCATCGATGGAACCCGGCTGTAGGATCCCCACCTTCAGAGCCACAGAAGCGCTGTCCCGCCCGTGGACAATGGAGTAGACAAGTTCTTGGCTCCCCCTCCCCCAGGCTCACACAAGGAAAGTGTGTTTCTGTGTGTGTCGGGGCGGGGAGGGTGTAGCGACGGGAGAGAGGAGATGCTTCTCATCTTCCCCGTATCACAACGTGCCCCCCTCCACACCTGATTGCTAAGTGGAGGCACTCCTGCTCGGAAAGGGCTGGTGCTCCGAGTCTGTGATTAGGAGGTACAGGGTGGGAGCCGGAGAGGGAGAGAAAATGCCGCGGGGGTCAGACACTCCGGGGCTCAGTGGACAGCCAGATGGACAGGCAGACAGACCAGGGGCCACCCCCCTATGGCCACTGACCCTGCTGCTTATTCCCTCAAGTACAATTGAGTCAAAGGTGCTAATAGATCCCTGGGAAAGATAGATGGAGTAATCAGGGTAAATGAAATTAACATGCACAGGGTAATCAACACTCATTAAGCCAATTTAGTCAAGTGATGACCTCAGTCAGCTTTTATTTAATCATATACTTAAATGTCAAATCAATATGCAAATCTCACCCAGGCCTCTTCCAATTATAACCCATTAAAAACTTTCAAGTAAATCAATGCAGCCAGGCAGGGCGCGGCAGCGAGGGGCAGGCTGGGCCCCAGGTGACTGGACAGCGGGCTCCTCCCTCCAGCCCTGCTCCCAGGGCCCTTCTCCTACTCCCACCGTGCCCCATCCCCACCCCGACATGGCTCTTCCCCTGAAAGTCACATAGTCACCTCATCGCACTCCTGGGCACTCAGCACTTTGTTTTTTGTAATGAGTATTCATGACGGTTGTCTTGTTGGAGCCTACCAAAACTCCCATTAGGAAGACATTAATATCCCCAAAATTACAAATTACAATGACAAATGACCAAAGGGAAGCTCAGAAAAGCCTGGAGGCTTTTCCCACGACACCAGCTCATCAATAGGAGAGGGAGCTGCAGGCAGCACCCTGAGGCCATGCCCAGCCTGGAGGCCAGTCTGCACCCATGTTTGGGCAAAGGGGAGAGGGAGGTAGGGAGGAAGGAGGTGCGAAAAGCCCTCTCTTACCCCCAAGACTGCGCCAGCCAAAGCCCTCAGGCCCCACTCCCATGCCCTAGTGAAGCCGGAATGTGACTGATCCATGTTTAAAGGGCTGTGCCAAGTTTGGTTAACTTGTTCCTGGCCTGCAGAAGAGGAACTCTAAATCATGACTGTCCTTGCTTGCTATTGTCCCGTCCATCCCCGATGCCAGCAGACATCATAATATCAGTGAGACAAAAGACAGACAGACCAAAGTCCCACAAAAAGGGACACAGGAAGGAAAGGACTGCCTGTCACCACATCCTCGCCAGGCACCACACTCCCCTTGTGCCAGGTGCTTCTCCTTTAGTGACCTTGTGTTGAAGGTATTCCCACTCCCACTCTGCAGATAAAGAAGGGAGCAAGATCAGAGAGGGTGGTTAATGCCCTGAGGCTGCGCAGTGAGTCAATGGTAGACTCGGGCATGAAAATCGGGTCTTTCTGAGTCAAAGGCCTCCAAGCCCACAGGTCATCCATGCCCAGGGGAGCCCCCGGGCGTGTTTACATGGGCCCTTTCCCAGGAGTTTGTGCCACCAGCTGGTGCAAGGCCAGCCTCAGGCCGGTGCAGCAGAAATGACAGCTGCCTCTCAGAGACCTGCTGCCCGCGGCCAGCCAAGAGCTGACAGGTAAAACGCCGGGAGGGCCTTGACACCATCACAGCACACGCAGACCGAGGACGTGCTCCCGGGGAGATGTGCAATAACTGATTTGCGTGTAGCACCGTGGTGGTGGCGGCTGCGGGACAATGGCCGGGAGTGTCAGTGACCACTGCTATGGAGGAGCCAACGCTGGTGCCTTTGATAGTCTCAGGGCCACTTGCCCGCAGCTCTGAGCCACTCCCAAGGGGGTGGGACGGGAGGCCCCCGACTGAGGAGGGGGAGGCATAGGGACCCTGCTGGCAGAGCCGAGAACTGCTGCCCCTTGGCCAAGGCCGGGACCACCAGATTTAGAAGTGCCAGCCCTGCATGCCCTGTCCAAGGTGGAGTCAGAAACAGTACAGGTGACACTTGCTTCTGGACCCTGGAATGATAACAGAGAGGGCCAACGAGGAGGGTGACAACTCGTCCTGGTTTGCCTGGGACTTTCCTGGTGTTAGCCCTGAAAGTCCCCTGGAACCCACTCAGTTCCAGGCAAATACGGGTGGCTCATCCCCCTGTAGATGGGCCAGCGGGAGCTGTCAGGGGAAAGAAGGGACTCTCCCCCTACCCGGCAGCGTGGGCAGGGCTTAGGTTCCACCTCACAGTTTGGTAACCCACAGGCATAGGATGAGAGGAAAGAAAATACCAGGAATGGAGGTAGGGAGGGAGGGCAGAGGGCGGAGAGTGGGATCATTATTCGGTGCCTGCTCAGTGTCAGGAAGTGTGTGAGGAACATTCCAATATATTATCTCATTTAATCCTTGAAACGACCCGAGCAGGGAGGTGCTATCGTTCCCACTGTATGTAGAAATCGAGAAACCCCTGCTCAGATCAGTCAAAGAACTGATGAGGGTAACTATTTTTCTGGACAGATTTTGACCAATAAGTCACCACTGGGGAAGCAGAAGTGGGAGGCACAGAGGGACTTGGCCATACCTGCACTTGAGGTCACGGAAAGGAGAAAAGCAGAACTTAGCCTGACAAACGCATCTCCTCTAGGAAAAGGCAGGTCTGAAAGCATCTTCCTAATAGAGAGACACAAGCCCCTGTCTGGGTCTCCAAGGGAAAGACGGCTCCAGAGGGAGAACAGGAATGTCACAGTCCCACCAGGACCTGGAGTGGTCCCGGCGAGGAAGGACAGGCAGGTCCAAAGGGGTCTCGGGAAGCAGCTCCCCAGTTTAAAGGGGGTCTGTGCTGAAGACAGTGGGCACCGCGAGGCAGGGCCACACAGACCCACAGGAACCGCCAAAGCACTGAGTTGCCACGGCTGCCAGAAGCACCGAGGGGACTGCTGAAACACAGCATGCAGGAGCTTGAGACCGTCTCCAAACCCCAGAGAAATTCCTGTCTGCGAGGATGAAAAAGACCAAGATATCCCAGAGGACAGAAGAAGGTGAGAAAACCCCAAACAAGCAAAAATGAACATTTATTGAGCACCTACTATATGCCAGGTTCTGTTCTAGGCACCAGCACACAGCCACGCCTGAGGGAGGCAGACAAGGGCCCCGCTTTTGTGGCATTTAGAGGCTAACAGAGGAGACAGTGCTGAGCAAGTACTTGTAGTTCCATCGCTCCCAAGGAACTCTCACCCAGCCACAGGGATTTAAGTGCTCAGTGTACGCTGATGACTGTGAGTTTGTATCTCCAGCCCAAACCTCTCCCCTGAACACCAGATACACACTTTCAACTGCTTCTTCAATCTCTACATTTGCATTTCTTAACAAGCATTTTAAACTCAACGTCTCTAAGACAAAATGAGTCCACAATCTTCCCCCTCCAAAAAACATGTTTCTGCTGTTCCCCGAGCCTCCCCAGCTACTCAGGCAAAAACCTGGAAGCCATCCTACGTTCCTCCCTTGTGCATGCACACGTGTGCACACACCCATAGGCACACACACGCACGTGCACAAGCGCACGCACACCACAGTCCAATCCATAGCCAAGTCCTTCCGGTCCTAATGTAAAAAAGAAAAAATAAACAAATCTGGCCACTTCCTCCAGCTGTGTCCTAATCCCACTGCCACCACCCTCATCAAAGCCACTGTCACCTCTCTCCGGGACCACTAAACTAGTCTCACTGCTGTCCTGGCTTCCCACAACTTGCCACTCCACAATCTAGTAGCCACGCAGCGGCCCGAGTGATCTTTTTAAAAATCTCAATCAGATCATTTCTCTCCCTTGCTCAGAACCGTTGACAACAACCCACGCTGGGTCCCTCCATGCTGAGATGCCCTCTCTGCCCCCTCCACCCCGGGGTCTCCTCCACTCATTCTCTCCTCTCCCCACCTCCCATCCCACCACCGGCCTCCAACCCCTGAAACTGCTCGCGCCAAGGTGACTCCTGACTGTCCACTGGCCAGGCCCTGGGCTCATTCAACAACCCCCTGGGTCTTTATCCTCCCTGGCACGTGCCCATGACCCCGCTGACCATACACTTCCTCTGGGGGCTTCTGGACACCAGCTCCTCTGCGGTTCTCCTCTCTCCTCTCTGACTATCCTCCATTGCCATCTTGGACTCTTCTTCCTCCATCTGCTCCATAAAGGGTGGGTGTTTCCAGGGTCCAAAACTTGGCCCTCTTTTCTGCTTATTGTTAACACCTTCATCCACTTTCACTAATTCATTGTCACTAACTCTTTGATGTTCCCCAGTCTGGGTCTTCAAGTTCCAGACTTATAATTTT
>NW_012142523.1:5270103-5342031 GCF_000956105.1 Propithecus coquereli | reverse complement strand
CTAATTTTTTTTTTCTATATATTTTTAGTTGTCCAGATAATTTCTTTCTATTTTTTTTTTTAGTAGAGATGGGGTCTCGCTCTTGCTCAGACTGGTCTCGAACTCCTGAGCTCAAACAATCTGCCCGCCTCGGCCTCCCAGAGTGCTAGGATTACAGATGTGAGCCACCGCGCCCGGCCCAGACTTATAATTATTAATATAAATTTATCCTGGCCATAGCAAACCAACACACCAGAGCTTATCACTTTATCCGCACGTGTACCCTGTTGCAATGCAGGGTCCAGCGCCAGAAGTTTTGGCATCACCCAGATCTCCTCTCTCCTCTAACCGTTCTAGTGTGTAACTTAGCTTTGCTGTCTAGTCTGCCCCCTTAGTGCTGCCTGTATCTGTCTCCTCCCTCCCTGTCCTTAGGAGGCCCTCAGCACCTCTCGCCTAGATTGCCGTCTGCACCCTCACCTCCTCCAATCCACCCTCCAGTGTCTCAACACCTGGGAGGCTTTTCTAAAGTGCAGATCTGGCCATGTCACTCTCTTCCTGTGAACGCTTCACTGGTGTATCAATCAGCTACCACTGCTGCATAACGAACCACCCCAAAACTCAGTGGCTTAGAATAGCTGTCATTTGTTATTGTAGCTCATGCATCTGCGAGTTGCCCGCGGTCAGCTGACCTTAGCTGAGGCCACTCATAGTCTGCAGGTGAGCTGGGGGCTTGGCTCCAATGTGGGCCTCACTGGGCACATCCTCCTCCTGGGACTAGCAGAGGAGAGCCCTCTTGAGACCTAGGCTCAGAATTGTCACATGGTCAACCTGTATCACTCTAAGGTCCAAAGCAAGACACAGCTGACCTAGTATGATGAGGCGGGAAAATATTTAATATACTCTGCCCTTGATGGGAGGATCTTTGAAGTCACCCAGCAATGGGCCTGGGTGCAGGGAGGGCTGAAGAACTGGAGCCATTCATGCAGCTCACCACAATGGCTTCCCATTGTCCGCAGGGTCAAGTCCCAGCCCCCTGACATGAAGGCCACGATCTGACCCAGCCACCCTCCCACTGCTCCCAACTGCGCCTTGTCGTTTCCCACGCCAGCTCCGCCTTTGCACTTGCTGCTCTGTGCTCCTAAACCCCCTCTTCCCTCCCCTTCCTCGTCCTCCTGGGGAATATTCGAACATGCCTCGCATGAGATTGGCAAGCAGCTCCTCAAGGACCCCTTCCCAGGTTGCTCCCCTACCCTGCAGGGTGGGCTGCAGCCTCTGTTTACCCCTCCCCCTTCCGCCATACCCTATTGCAGCACCAATCCCTGTGCAAAGGTGTCTTTTCTCCCCTAGATGTTGGGTACCTTAGGGCAGTTGTATTTGTTTACTATTGCTGCTGTAACAGATTGCCACAAACTTAGTAGCATAAAACATCACCAATTTTTTCTCTTATGGGTCTGGAGGTCAGAAATCTGAAATTCCAGTAGGCTAAAGTCAAGACTTTGGCAGTGCTGGTTCCTTCTAGAGCCTCTGAGGGGAGAATCTGTGTCCTTGCCTTTTTCAGCTGCCAGCGGCCACCTGCATTCCTTGGCTTGCAGCCCCTGCCTCCATCTTCACAGAGCAAGGGCGTCACTTCGACCTCTGCCCACATCACTGTCCCCTCTTCTGCGCCAAACCTCCTTCTGCCTCCACCTTCTAAGGACATTGGGCCCACTGGATAATCCAAGATGATTTCTCCCTCTCGAGATCCTTAACTTAATCACGATCTGCAAATTTCATTTTGCCATGTAAGGTAAGAGTCACGGTTCTAGGGATTAGGACATGGATGTCTTTGGGGGCCATTACTCAGCTACTCCCATGTTTGTTCTTCTGGCCTCTCCCCCACCCGGCTCAGGACCTGGGGGGTGATGGGTCAGCACATTTGATGAATGAAAGAATGAATGAGTGAGAGAATGAATGCAGTGCCAGAGTGGCCGGTGGAGGTACCAGTGTCCTGAACAGGCTGGCTGCAAAGTCAGCAGTGAAAACTGAGGCTCCTGAAACTCCATCCCCCTCACTCATCATAACAGAGAATATTCTCTGTAATAAATAAGAGATCAAACCAGGCAGCTGTGCAATGCAGGAGCCAGGCTGCCTGAGCTAAAAAGGGAAAAGATTCCTCCCTGGAACTGCGGAGACGGAGCTGTGTACTCACCCTGTGAAAGCATTAACCCCCCCGCTCCTCCTCCTAACCGCGCAGGCCGACAGAGCCGGTTCCGTGTGGACGTTCACCCCCGTCCCTCTGTTCATCTTCAACAGAGAACTGTGGATGCTGCTCTGTGCTGGTCAAATGAAACACAGTTCCTACCCTCAAGGGGCTGCCAGTCCGAATTCCTTTTGAACATCTCAGAAATGACTGAGCCTCAGCCCAGAACTAACCTCCAAACAGGTTGGAGCTTGCGGGAGCCCTGTTCCTTACACTTCCAGAGCGCTTTCTGGGAGAGACCAAGTGCTCAGTGACAAACACTGAGCGCCCACAAGGTGACAAGCCCTGTACCAGCCCTTTCATTTGTCGTGGAGCTGTCCCATGAGCCTCCCACTGGCCGCAGGCTGGGGCTGGCGTCCATCACAGGACTTCTGCCAGCCTCCAGCAGTGCAAATCCTACAGAGTCGCTGGGAGAACGCCTGGGAGAGCGCCTGGTAGGGAAACGGGGAGTGGCCACAGGAAGCCACTGGTGACTCAAGCCAGAGAGCTTCTTGGTGGGGGGTTGGGAGGAAGGAGGAAGCCAAGCTGTCGCTGACTGAGGACAATATGGGAGCTGAGGCTAAAACAACAAGAACAATAGCAGCAATGAATTATTCAATTAGCTCTTACTACGTGCCAGACTGCACTACGTGCTTCACATGGAGAATCTGAGTTAATCTTCCTAACATGCCGGTAAAGATTATTAAGCCCACTTTACAGATGAGGCCACTGAGGCACAGAGAAACAAAGGAACTTGCCCACAACATACAGCTGCAAGCAAAGCCAAGATTTGAATTAATTACATCTAAACTATTCCTTCTAGAAACTTGATTCTGAAGGAAAGGGAAGCGATATGTATGAGGAGGGAGGTGCTTATTCAAGGGACTTTATGGTTGGGGCGAATTGTTTTCTAGGCAGAACACGAACATGTTTGTATGTGAAACAGCAGCCTGAAAATGTGCTGGTGGGTGGGCTCAGCTGGTGGAGGGGGCAAATGGGACGTGGATGGGGGCTGGGCCAGGCCCCGGGACATGAAGCCATCCTCCCCCCTGAGAGGGACTTTCTCATAGATGAGTGAGGGGATCCCTGAGCAGCTCAGGGGCCCAGGCCCGAACCCAGCTCAGAGTGGAGCAGGTGACCACGCCAGATACGCAGCAGCTCCTGCCACCCACGTGCACTTGGCAGTCTGCAAAGCAACTTCAACCCGCTCTTCCATCTAAAGCGTGAGAGGCAGGACCAGCCCCACTTACAAATGTCCAGGAACATCAGGCCGCTCTCCCAAGGCTGTGCAGCCCTTAAGAGCAAGAGGCAGGATTTGAACCCAACTCTAAGTTCACTGTTCATCCACCAGCTCCAGGTCTTCCCCAGGCTGAGACAAAGGGTCCTGGGATGTGGGCGGGAACAGCATTGGCTCGGCTAATCTGCTGACACCGCTGGGCAGGAAGCGGTTAAGCCACCTGGTCTGATGGACGTGGGGTGGGTGTTGAGGGGGCCTCAGTGATTGTGGGTCCCCAAGAGCTGTCTCTAGGGAGTGAGAGGGGAGAGACAAGGCTCTGCTCAGAAAGGGGGGGTTGCAGAACCCCAAACCTTAAACATGGAGCCGCTCAGAGTGAAGGTGTTGACTGAGCACGAACCCTGGAGCCAGGCAGGGATGGGTTGGAATTGTGGACCCCTTGCCCGCTCCTGCAACCCCACCCATGCAACTGCTCCCCAGAAGGGGGCGTGAGCATCTGAGGCATGTCTAGTGCCTTCGGCTCTGGCTCCACGGGAGCAGTTAGAGTAGGGTGCCAGGGGGAGGGAGAGGGGACGTGGGTCTGATGGGGGTGGAGGCGGCAGGGGGCCAAGCCAGCGGGCAGGGCTACCGTGAGGAT
This sequence comes from Propithecus coquereli, assembly GCF_000956105.1. Classification (NCBI taxonomy): domain Eukaryota; kingdom Metazoa; phylum Chordata; class Mammalia; order Primates; family Indriidae; genus Propithecus; species Propithecus coquereli. The sequence continues at coordinate 5,337,963 of NW_012142523.1, read as the reverse complement.
GAGCAGGACGATGACGGGGCAGTGGTCTGGCAGCTGGAACATGTTGGTGATGCAGGGAGGAAGAGAGAGCCGAACAGAATGCTCGTTAGCCAGTGAAGTCGGAAGGCTGGCCAACCCTGGCATTCCAACAGGAAGGTGAGCATATGGAGGGGTCACTGTCTCAGAGCACCGAGAATGTCCGTGGGGCGAGATGTCAGCGTGGCAGAACGAGGCTGCGGCCAGAGTCTATGTTTCTCCATGTCAGTTTCGAGGAATTTTGCCGGGGCAGGATGTTGGCGAGGCTGACGGCCAACATATCAGAATGACAGGGTGGCAGAACGCCTGTGTGTCAGAAGGGCAGTGTGGCGGAAGAGCTGCGTATTGGAGTGTCAGTGGGGGCGCTGCGTTGACGGCTGCCGGTGGACGGGATGTCAGCAAGGCTTGGCCTCTGTTCCCCAGGACTCGGCGGGAACACGAGGTCAGGCTTGCTGTGTTCTAGCCTGGAGAGGCAACACATGAGGCATTGCTCTCCCACCCAGAAGAGGGATTTGCAAGAGGAAAAAGGAAGTGTCTTAGTTTGCCAGGGCTGCCACAACGGTCCACAGACTGGGTAGCTTAAATAACAGAAATTTATTTTCTCACGGTTCTGGAGGCTGGAAGTCCAAGATCAAGGTGTCGGCAGGGTTGGTTCCTTCTGAGGCCTCTTGCCTTGGCCTGCAGGGGTCATCTTCTCCCTGCGTCTTCCAAAGGCCTTCCCTTTGTAGGTGTCTGCGTCCCAATCTGCTCTTCTTACAAGGATACCAGTCATACTGCGTTAAGGCTCACCCTAACGAACTCATTTTCCCTTAATTACCTCTTTAATGGCCCTACCTCCAAATACGGTCATATTCCAAGTTACTGGGGATTAAGATTTCAACATACGGATTTGGTGAGGGGCAGGATGGGTCAGAACTCAGCCCGTTGCAGGCAGCTGTTAGGGAAACGGGAGCTCTCTGGTGTCAGGACTGGGCAGGGAGACAGGCAGCCACCAGGTATCAAAGTTTCAGTCGCGAAAGACGTCTTGGAGGAGGCAAAATGGTAGATAGAATTTGGCATGGACCATGGAGACTCCAGGCAGCCCAAGGGTGCATAGGTCCGTGGAAAACAGAGAAGCCCTAAATGTGGAGACAGGGAACACTCAGGAAGAAGCAAACGCCCAGAAAGCTCTGACCTAGCGGCTTCCTTCCAGAGGAAACCATAGGGAACTGAATGCCAATCTCCCCAAAGTGAGGCTGGGTTCAATAAATGATAGCTTTTTTATCCATTTCTGAGGACCATGAGACATGAAGAGCATGGGGTTGGGGCTCTGACCTGGCTGGGCTCCAGTCGGGGCTCTTTTGTGATCTGTAACACCTCGGACAGTCACGTGACCTCCCCAAGCCTCAGTTTCCTCATCTATTCAGTGGGAATGATCCTAGTGCTGACCTCCCGGGGTCATCATGAGACTGTGGAGATGACATTGTGGAGACATCTGGGACAGATCCCGGCTGGTAACAGTGCTCGGTAAATGGCAGCGAGACAATGAGTCTGTCGGGCTTTGATTCCTAACCCCCACCCCAGCTCCAAGCCCCCGACACAGGGGTCCTGCCTCCCCACGTGCCCTTGGACCAGGGGAGTCCACCAGCACCTGCCTGGCCCTCTCCTCCCCCAGGAACTGCCGGGCTCCCTCCTTCCGTCCTTTAGGTCCTGACTCACGTCTCTTCCCCACCCTAATTACGGTTACAGCCCTTAACACTCCCTATCCTGCATCCCGGCTTCATTTTTCTTCATGAAACTTGTCACAGCGCACATATTCTCCATTTTACTTATTGATGTTTGTGGTCGGGCTCCCCCGCCTCCCACAATGATGGCTCTAGGAATACAGGAGTTTTTATATGCTGTGTTCCCCAGCACCTGGAAAAGTACTTAAATCAAAGGAAGTACTTAATAAATACGCATTGTCTGCGTGAGGGGGAGTGAGGGGCTGCTGCCCTGGGGCGGGGGTGGTGGACGGCCAGCTGAGGGAGGCCACAGGGTCCTCGTGTCTGTGGGAGCTGGGCCATGGGGTGGTGCTCCTGTCCTCCCTTTCCTCAGGGCTCAGGGATGAGCAGGGGCTGTGTCCCCAAGCCTGCCGAGGCCTCCTGGGGCCAGGCCAGCCAGCTACGCAGGCGGGGCGGGAGAAGAGGCCATTCCAGCGCCCAGCCTCCAGTTGCAGCAGCTGTCTCTGAAAAGCAAATCACCCTCCCTGCGGTTTGCCCATTTCTGGCTCGGGGAACTGAAACACCTCATTTCACGGCTTCTGGTTACCAGGGGACAGCCTAGGATGGGAGGCCGCAGTGGTCTTAGCCCAGACACACCTCATCCCTGACTCCTGACCCTGAGCTGGGCAGAGAGCACTGCCATCTGTACCCAGAGCTGGGGACCACAGAGCCTGCCCTCCGCCCCCCTGACAAGTACGACACAGTGAGTCCCCTCCACCCTGAGTCACCCCTCCTCTGGTCACACTCTGATCTGTGCACGTCCCTCCTACAGCCAGGGCTCAGGAGTGGACGCAAGCCCAGGTGTGCTCTGAGCGGTGCAGGTGCAGGGTTAGATGCACACATCCATGTATATCCACGTGTGGCTGAGGTCGTGAGCACGTCCTGGGGAGCCGCATAGGCCCCTGGGGGTCCCAGCTCCAGCAGAGCTGCATAGCCAAGCGAGGAGGACTTGGTTGCAGTTGGCCCAGCTCTACACTGAGCAGCAGCTGATGAATGACTTGCTTTTTTGGCTAAGGAGGTGAAGTGAGACTGAAGCAATGACAACCTGAGCCTGGGGTCTGCCCAGGAACGTCAACAACAAAGGAACCCACCCCTAACCAGCCCACCCTCCTCCACTGGCCTGCGGACATGGTCTGCCCTGAAGTGCATGGGTTGGGGGAACAGTTTGGCCCCTGGAGTGCCTATGATTGAGGGTCAGCCTAGACCCTCCCCACCGATGTCTGTGAGGATGGCCTCCACCTCTCCTCCTCCCCAACCTCCACCCACCCAAGACTCGTCTCTTTTGTCGGAAGGGTCCCATAGGCTGGGAAGCCACAGTCCTGGGGCAGGACAGGGAAGAAGAGAACAAGAGTCAGACCCGGCTCTAACCCCACTTCCACCAACCTACGGAATCCCTTTAGAATATAAATAAACACAAACAAACCAGTTGTGTGACCTCTGGCAGATCACTTAGCCTTGCTGAGCCTCAGTTTCCTCATCTGTATAATGGGAACAATACACCTCTCAGGCCCCCCCATGCTCCTGGGATAGGGGGCCACATTCAGATCAGGGACTCCAGGTCCTACCACCCTAGCCGGTCCTCCCGGCGTGAGCTTGAGTCTCAGGAGCAGACAGCCAGGGCTAGAACAGGGGTCAGGGTGGAGGAAGAGGGATCCCCAACTGCTTTTCATCTCCCTTCTCTAAAGCATCAAAGATCTGCTAAGGACGGAGGCAGGCCAAGGTCAGCAGAAACCGCCCCAGAGTCTTGTGCAGGGTTAACAATTTGTATCCAATGCATACAAGCAGCATTTACTGAGCATCCCCCGAGCCTGGACTGGGGTGTATATGGGGACCTCGGGCATGAAGAAGGCAGAGTTCTGCCCCGCGAGAGCATCCTGAGGGAGAGGAAAGACACAGACTCAAATGACCATCACACAAGAAAGACCAAGTGACGTGGCTCATAGGGTTACCAGATAAAATACAGGACACTTGCTAAATTCGAATGTCAGATAAACAATAAATAACTTTCTGGTGTAAGTATGTCCCATGCAGTATTTGAGACATAATTATACCAAAAGGTTATTTGTTGTTCATCTGAAATTCACATTAAACTGGCATCCTATATTTTTATTTGTTAAATCTGGCAACCCTAGTCGCAGGTGAGGCAGCCATGGTGTGATAAAATCATGCACCTGGATCAGATATCCTCAAGTTCAAATTCCAGTTTTTCCTCTTATTGGCTGTGTGACCAGGGGGCGCTCACTTAACCTCTCTGGGCCCATGTTTCCTCATCAATAAAATAAGTTCTATTTCTTGACCTGGGAGGTGTTTACATCGATAGTTGCTTTATAATTACTTGTTATATTGTATATTTATATTTTATGGACTTTTTGGTATATGTGTCATATTTCTCAACAACAAACATTTTAAATTAGAAAGATATATTAAGTGACATAAATTATGCAGAAGTCCCCTAGCACGGGGCCCTATACATAGTAAGTGCCCAATTTTTTTTTAAAGGAACACAAATGGTCTACTAGACGCTCCAAAGATTGTGACAGTAGAATAGACAGAGTCCTTCCAGCCAGGAGAATCCTTGCAGACTTCACGGAGGAGGAGCTAGATTTCCCGAGGGGCAGGCAGGAGGAGGGTGCTGCCAATGAAGTAGGCTGCGTTCCTTCAGCCAGAGCCCGGCTGGGGCCGGCAGGCACTGGGGTTCTGAGCATTGGAATACAAACACCCGTGGGTGGGACATGAGCTCTAGTAGTTTGCTGCAGTCGCCACCACTCCCCGCTGCCATCCGCCTGCCTGCTTCACTCCTTACTTTCTAAGCTGGCCCCTGAAGGCTTTGAGTCTATTCCCCTGCTAGAGCCAAGAAAAGGAAGGGATGCGTGAGGCTCCTGCACAGGCAGATGGAGGCCTAGGAGAGAACATTCTGGAACCTGAATCTGGAGACGTCCACAGGGGCAGGTGACGCTGTCAGACTGAGAGCTTGGGCTCTCCCCTCTGGCAGACACTGGGGAGCCAGTGACGGCGGTTGGGCAGGGCAGGGACGCGATGGGGTTTGCATGGCCAGTTCAGTTCAATCGACACTTGCTGAGCACCTGCTAAGTGTCTGGGGCAGGATCCCCAGATCCCGCCCTCCTGAGCTCAGTCTAAGGAGCCACCAACTGGTGAGCAGGTAATGTCAACACGTGACAATGCGTGTGCGGCGTGAGAAGGGCAGCAATGTGGCTGTTTCAAAAGCTCATGCTGGCAGCTGTGAAGAGAAAGAAACCCGAGCAGGAAAGCTGCTGGGAGCCGGACCTAAGAGAGGGGACTGCACCCTGCACTGGGGGGAGGCCGGCCAGAGAGACAGGAGCGGAGCTGCGGGGGTGGAACCAGTGACCGGGGGTGAGACAAAGACTGGGGGTGCACAGAGCCCTGAGAGCAAATGCCCGAGGCGGAAGGGACCTCTTCTGCAGCAGAGCAGCTGCGGTCAAGGCCCTGCCATACCCCCCAGCTTACTGCCGGCACCCACGACTGGCTTTCTGGCGGAGGGAGCATGCTCCAACTATGCCCGGGCTGGAAGGACCCAAAGTTAGTGACAGCCAATGACGGACGAGAGCTGGTGAACAAACACCCCAGCTTCTTCGCCCCCCACTGGGATAACTCCAAGACACGTTGCACCCTGTCAAGCTCCGAGTGCCCACGTGGCCACACACTTGCATCACGCTCTGCAGGCTGGTTTCCTTCCTCTCCTGTCTGACCTCCCTCGCCTCCATCAGTATTTCCTGGGTCACCTCCCAGTAAGCTAGTTGCACTTAGTCCTGGTCTCGGGGTCTGCTTCTAGAAAACCCAAACGAGACTGGAACTTGATTAGGTAGTAACCTCCTCATCAGAGGAAGGGTGCGAGGAGAAGCTAAACAACTGGGCCTGCAGGAGCCTAAAGAAGGGCTCACCCCGGCATTGGACAGACACCACCTTTGATTCTTGTAAATCCATCAAATACTTTCTGAGCGCTGGCCGGAGTGTGCGTGGCTCTGCTGGGGAGCAGCTGGCTCCTGTCCTCGTGTCCAGGGCTCATGGCAGGGGTGAGGGACAAGATGACAGGCCCTGGGGCTTCTCTGGGCAGTGCTGAGACAGAGTCCAGACACACGGGGTGTTGGAAGTAGTGGTCACAGAGCAGGAGCGACTGTCCTCAGCCTCTGCTCCCTCAGGTCCGCGAGGCCTGGAGTCCCTGCGTCTGAGTGCTGTTCTCCACTCCCAGTGAGGAGCCTCAGCTGTCATCAGAGTGGGTGAGAGGAGGGGACTCTAGGCCAGCCTTGCTCCTCACAAGTTTCTGATCAGCTCCATTTCTGGGAAGATCACTCAGCAGAGTGTGTTGTGAGAGAGCTTCAAGACAGTTTCTGAGTCAGGACATTGTTGGGAACATATGGCTCCAGCAGCTGGGTCCGCATTTGTCTGATGGCTAGAATGTGACCAGCTCAGCAGAAGCCGCCAGCCTCCTCCTAGCTCTGTGTTGAAGACCTGTGAGTGCTTTGTCCCCATCCACGGCAGGGGCCCAGATCTGTCCTGCGGGTCCTGCTCCTGTCACCTGAGAAACCAAGGGTTTCCTCCTGGTCCTGCCACTGACCTTGAGTAAGTCTCTTTCCTTCCAGGCCTCAGTGTCTTCATGGGGACAGTCCTGATTCTGCTGGTGTCAGAGAAAGTTGTGTAGGAAGCTGGCATCTCTCATTCATTCAATGGACGTGCCTTGTGCATCTAACATATGCAATCACAGTTTGGGAGATAAAGAAATAAACAAAAAAGACCCCTAAAAAAAAGCCCCTGTCTTCATAGAGCTTATAGTCCAGTGGAGGGAAACAAAATAAAAAATTAAAATAAAAAAACTACACAAACAAAAATAATAAAATGTATGTTGTGTTGGTGGTGATGCATGCTATGAAGAAAAATAAAGAGGAAAGAGGAAAACAGCAGTGCCAGAGGGACAGATACAGGTAGTTTGCAACTTTAAAGAAGGCTGGGAAAGGCCCCACCAAGAAGGTGACACTGCAGATAACTTGGGAGCGATGGGGGACAGAGCACTCAGGTGAGACAAGACAGCAAGTGCAAAGGCCCTGAGACAAGAGGAGGAGATGAGGCAGGGAGACCGGGGGTCAGGCTGCTCAAGGTCTTCATGGACATGGTGGGGACCATGGATGGCTTTCTGAGTGAGACAAGATGCCAGTGAAGGGCGTTTCAGCAAAGCAGCAACGTGCTCAGATTAGTGGATGGGAGTGGGGAGGAATGGCAGAGGCAGGGAGACCCCAGATGAGGCCACAATAATCCAAGCAAGCACCAGGAAATGGTCATAGTCTTGCTATATTTTGAAGTTAGAGCCAACAGGATTTGGTGACAGGTCAGTTACAGGGATCCAGGGTATGAGAGAAAGAGGAAAAAATGGTAACACCAAGGTTTGGAGCTGAACAACCAGAAGGGAGGGGTCCTGTTAACTGTGATGGGGAGGACTTCAGGAATGGCTTGCTCCGGGGGAAACCAGGATTCCCCAAGGAATGAAGAAAGGCAAGAACATTTCAGTCTGAGGGAACAGCATACAAAAGGCACGAACACATGTGACATGGCCTGGGGACCCCGCGTGACCCTGAAGGTTCACGGAAGCCTAAGAGTGTGTGGTGGGGCAAGGGTGGAGGTGGCTGGAGGTTAGGCTGGAAAGGGAGACTGAGGCCAGCTTGGGAAGGGCCCTGAATGCCACACAGTGCATCCTGGAATGAGCCCACTATGCAGTGGGGATCCCGCCGAGGTTCCAAGCAAGACAGTAAATGTGGTCATATTTGCTTCTTGGAACGATGATTCTGGCCACTCTGTAGTGGCTTCACTGGGGAGGCTGGAGACAGCAGCTGAGTAGGTGGGTATGGCGCGGCTGGGCGGGCAGGGATGGTAAGACCTTGGCTAGGCCAGCGCAGTGGAGGGAGAGGGGGCACTGGAAGCAAGCTGGGTGCCAGAGGCCTCTCCTCCAGGGACCCCAAAGGGCCTGGTGATCTGAGACCATAAAAGGAAAGGAGGGAGATGAGCAAGCCATCGGGGCTCATGGATCACGTGTGTAGGAGGCTGGGAAACCGCACGGCATTTCCCAAGGTGGTATCCCACGGGGCTGAGCAAGGCCAGCTCGGGGCTCGGGCACAGGCAGACCCAAGCCCTCCCACGCTGCGCCCTCCCAGCGGAGAGGACGCTGAATGGGACTTGGTCAAAGGGACCCTGAGCCCCAGAGGGCCCCAGGCCTGCAAGGATGACAGCCCGGGCCACTCAAGTGGGGGCAGCGGTTCCCTTCCGAGGTCAAACCCTGGCCCCGGCGGGACCTCCTCCCCTGCTTTCATTTCAGCTGATGTAAAACTAAATGGCCTGGGCCTGTGTGCTCTTCACATCAGCACAACAAGATGCTTAGTCAATAAAATGGTTGAGCCAAGTGAACTCAGCATGTGACTCCAGAAGGAGTTTTTTTCCAGGGGAAATGTTATCATTTTCCATTTCTGTTTAATGAATCATGGGAATTATAGCAACATTACAAATGGCTTTCTGTGCAGGCTATTACTGTGTTTCTGCAGGGTTCTAATGGCAAGCCCGCTTCAGTGAGGGCCTGGCCTGCCCCCGGCTAAGGAGAATAATGGTATTATTATAAGTGGTCCCCTTACAGGGCTCCGGCCCGGCAGGGGTGGTGGCCCAGGACCTTCCAGATTGGGTCTAAAGTGGGAAACCCCAAGTGATTGATTTGGGAATTTCCTGGGGAGTCCTCACAGGCGTCCAGGCCCTTCTACAGAGACCAGGCGCAGCTAAGCCAGGGCTCCCTGGGCTCAGGCAGGAAAATCTGGGGGGTTAGATGAGGAGGGGAAGTGAGGCAGGCTGGTGAGCCTCTTCTCTGAGCTGGAGAATCAGGGGAGGGGCAGGGAACAGGCAGACCTGGTCCCCAGGGGTGTGCACCGGTCAGAGATAGGGTGTGGGGGGCAACATGTCACAGCCCCCAAGAAGACTGCCCCGAGCCCTGGGCTGGCTCCTGCCATGGCAGATACCAGAAGGGGCAGGCCTGGTCCCTGTCCGCGGAAGCTTCCAGCAAGGGCAGGGGCAGAAGATAGCAGAAAGGGAGAAGTGCAACCCTCACCCCCAGCCCCTGGTGAGTCCGGTCTGGTGCAGGGAGGAAGCTGCTGGGGTGGAGGGCCTTCCCCAGCCTTGCTCCACCTGCTTGGACGTGGAGGATCCAGAGAGCCTTGGGGGTCAGGAGAGGGCGTGCAGGATGCTCCTTGAAAACACCCAGTCTGCCCGGAGCAAACGCTCGCTATCTAGGTGACTGAATGAGCTCCACCATGGCTTGTTTCTTTTAAGCCCTCTGCCTGCTTTCAGCAATGCTGTCCAAGAGCTGATGTGTGTCTTAAAGGGTTTTGCGATCATTGCAGTAGAACCCGCTGGGGGTGACCTCCTGGCTCATGAACCCCACCTGGCCACAGCTGATGGGCTTAGGGGTGGACACCTAACCCAAATGGAGCTGACCAGATTCTGCCCCCATGACAATGTGAGATGCAAAAGAAATATTTGTCTCCTTGGATCACTGCTGTCTCCTTAGTGCCCAGAATTCTGCCTACCACGCAGGAAGGGCTCGACAAATATTCCACGAGCACATGAATGAATAAATGAGTCTCTGTGAGGAATTTGGAACTTTTAACTTGAAAACACAGAGACCGGGAGCTGTGGGAGCTGAGTCAAGCCAGCTGCATGAGCTGGAAAGGAGACCACCCCTTCCTACTTCCAGGGTCCTTGGGGTGACCTCGGCCCTGCCTCTTCCCAGAGCCGGTTGGCCTCTTAACTTTGAGTCAGAAGGCCCAGTATCCTAACCGTAAACCCTCTTTCTTGCTTACATCCATTTCTGCTGCAACCAAAATACCTTTACCAACATGATGAGAAGTTTTGCTCCCTGTTCCCCTCGCTGGGAGCTTCTCTGGGGGACACTCCCACTCCTGCTGTGGCTTGGGCTACACTCAGGTCTGCCCCACGGCCACCACCAGCAGCTCTGGTGGGCTCTGGCTCTGACACTGCAGGGACCCAGAGGCAGGGAGGGGTGGCACAGAGGAACACCATGTCCTTTATGGCAGGGGGACGGGGGAGGTACTGGGCCTCCTCTCCTTCCAGGGCCCCTCATCCCACCCCGGCCTCAGACATGGGCTCTCAGGCCCCTCACTCGGGTCAGAGACTCCCACCTCCACACACACAGGGGAGCGGGTGCTGGTGGAATCAGAGCCCTGAGAAAATGGGAGTCACAAGCTGAAGCGGGAGGAAGGGGTGCCCAGCCCCCACCCACAGAGGCTGCTCTCCGCCTGGCTGGATCAACTCTTCCCTTTCTTCCTTCCGCCCTCGCCCCGGGTGCCCGGATACTAATTATAATGACCCGGTGAGTTACAAGACGGTGAAATTGCTTCCACCTGAGGTTGTCACGGGCTAGAAAGAAATACCAGGGCTGGAAATTAAACTGTGCCAGCAGGCCTGAAGGGGCGGGAGCAGGGGGGCTGCGGAGGAGGTGGGGAGGAGGACCTGCATCTCATAACGTGTGTTTATGGAGTGTCGGGAAGAAGCGTCCTTGGCCAACACACGGAAATGACTGGAGGCTGCCCACCCGCTGCCGGTCACTGGACACAAAGTGCCGTAGCAGAAGGTGAAGTGACCAGGAACAGGCAGAGCCCCCGTGGCCGCCTGGAGACCTCAAGACAGAGAGAACAGGAGGCTGCTGTCATGGCGGGAGGAATGGGGCAGACCCAGCTACCCAGACAGAGGCAAGGGGTGCCCGGAGCCCAGCCCAGCCTCAGCAGCCCACCACATACCCAAGCCCAGCCTGAGGGAGTTCTCTCTTCCACATCCAGCCCTTTTCGCCCCCCGTTGTGTCTTCCCGCCCCAGTTGTGTCTTCTCGCCCAGCTTTGCTATGACGTTTTTGTTTGGAATACTCGCAGGCCCACCAAGCTTGGAGGTCCAGGATGGTGGGAGGGAGGACCTAGGAGTCTGTGCCTCTGGGCCTGTGGTCAGCACCACTGAAACTGTCCTGCCAGACCAACCGCAGAGGTCACAGAATCATCCAAGTCACTGAGACCCTCTTCCCAGGGGCCAGCTGCAGGCTGAGGTTAGTCCCTTGAACTCACCCAAGTCTTCAAGGGATGGATCTCTCTAGGGCTATTTAATAAACTGTTACAGGGCATAGACAAAAAGGAAAGTTTCTAGATTATTTTTGTGAAGTGAGCATAACATTAATACTCTTACCAATACCCAACTGGAAGAGCACAAAAAACGACAGAACGATCTCACTTGTGAATTTCATGCAAGAACTCCAAATAAAATAGTAGCATATGGAATCTGGCAACACAGAAAAAGAATGCTATTATATATCATGATCAAGTGGGTTTAAGAAATGTTAGGAGGTTAATGTCAGGAAAACTATTAATTTAACACCTTAGAGGATCTAAGCATAAATTATCTGCATAAATCAGCAACCATTCTTCATTTGTTAAAACTGTTAGTGAAATAAGAACAAACAGCTACCTCTTAACATCATAAAAGATATCCACCTTAACCCCAAATGAGGAAACACTGAAAGCATTTTCATTAAAGTCAGGAACAAAACTAGGACATCCAATATCTTCATAATCACCTCACTGTGTTCTGTGGGTACTAGCTAAAGCAATAAAATTTAAAAGAAATTTTAAATATATAAAAATTAAAAAGGGAAGGTAAAAATGATCATTATTTGCAGAAGATATGAATGTATACCTGGTACACCAACAAGAATCAACTGAAAAACTATTACCAACAATAAGGTAATTCAATGATGTGGCTACATCATTCGTATGCAAAAATCATTGGCTTTCATACTTAAAAATAACCACCAGCTGGGACATTTAATGGAAGAACAGAAGACATTTACAATTGTGATGAAAAGGATAAAATGCCTAGGAGTATGCAAAATATATATAAAGAAAACCCTAAAATGCTACTGAGGGACCCAAAAGATGACTTGAAAAATGGAAAGGCATACCATGTTCTTGGATAGGAAGAATTAACATCATGAAGCTGTGTCAGTATTCTCTTAATTAATCTATGACGTCGACATGTTCCAAAATATACCAACAGGAATTTTTAATGAAATGAGGTGACTTTGAAGTTCATATGAAAAAAAATGAGCATGCAAAAATAGCCAGAAAAAAAATCTGAAAAGAAGAATAATGAGGGAAGACTAGCCCTATGTGATATTTAAACTTATTATAGAACTATAATAATTTGAATAATATGGAGGTAACTTGTGAGTAAATAAACATGGCAATGGAACAAAACAGAAATAAATTCAAAGCATAGAAATGAATTAAAAATCATGTGAGCACTCAAAATAATTGAGGATAAAAAGAAGGCATACAAATGGTCAACAGGTATATGAAAAAATGTTCAACATCACTAATCATCAGGAAAATGCAAATTAAAACCACAGTGAGATATCACCTCACATCTGTTATTAATAGAATGGCTATTAACAGAGAGACAAAAGATAACAAGTGTTGCCAAGGATGTGGAGAAAAGGGAACGGTTGTAGACTGTTGGTGAGAATGTAAATTGGCACAGCCATTCATTATGGAAAACAGCATGGAGTTTCCTCGAAAAAGTAAAAATAGAACTACAAAGGATCTAGCAATTCCAAAGGAATTTGGATATATCCAAAGGAATTGAAATTAGGACTTCAAAGAGATTCCCTACACTCCCATATTTATTGCAGCGTTATTTACAGTAGTCAGGATATGGAATCAATCTAGGCGTCCACTGGCAGATGAATGAATAGAGAAAATGTGGTGTATATATACACAGTGGGATACTGGTCAGCCTTAAAGAAGAAGGAAGTCCTGTCATCTGTGACAACATGGTTGTACCTGGTGGACATCATGTTGAGTGAAATAAGCCAGACACAAAAAGACAAATACTGCATGATCTCACTTACTATGTGGAATCTAAAAAAAGTTGAACGCATAGACGCCAGGAGCAGAATGGTGGGTGCCAGGGTTTGGGTAGGGAAAGCAAGGAATTGGGAGATATTGATTAAACAGTACAAAGTTTCGGTTAGATAGAATGAGTAAGTTCTGGAGATATATTGTATACCATGGTGACTACAGTCAATATTATATACAACAATATATATTGTTTAGTTGTATAATAATTATGTAGATAATAATGTATTATATACTTGAAAATTGCTAGGAGATTATATCTTAAGTGCTCTCACCATAAAAAGGTATGTGAGGTGACGGATATGTTAATTAGCTTTGATGTAATCATTTCAAAATATATACATATATCAAAACATGTTGCATGCCATAAATATATACAATTTTTATTTGCCAATTATGCCTTCATAAAGCTGGGGGCATCATTGAGAAGATGAACTATTCAATCATGTTGGGACAGCTGAGCAACTATTGAGAAAAAGTTAAAATTAGATCCATACCTCACACCTTGTATCAAAATAAATTACAGATGAGTCAAGGGTTTAAATATTTTTAAATGAAATAATAAGCAGCCTAGAGGAAACCATGGGGAAATTTTTATTTTATTTTATTTTTTATTTTTTGAGGCAGAGTCTTGCTCTGTCAACCTTTCTAGAGTACAGTGGTGTCATCGTAGCTCACTGCAACCTCACACTTTTGGGATCAAGCGATCCTCCTGCCTCAGCCTTCTGAGGAGCTGGAACTACAGGCACACACCACCATGCCCAACTAATTTTTCTATTTTTTGTAGAGACAGGTCTCGCTCTTGTTCAGGCTGGTCTTGAACTCCTGGCTTCAAGTGATCCTCCCACCTCAGCCTCCCTGAGTGCTAGGATTACAGGCATGAGCCATGACACTCAGCCAAAAATTTAAAAATAATCTTAACATGGGAAAGGTCTTTGACAAGACACCCCAAAGCCAAAAAAATATATAAAATTTCTTCATGGCAGAAATCACCAGTAGCAAAGTCAAAAGACAAGAAACTGAGAGAAATATCTGGTGCTTATCACAGATGAAGGGTTAATTTCCCACGTGTATGATAAGCTCTTAGAGCTCTATTGAGAAAAAGACCAATAACACGATAGAAAAATGAGCAAAAGATATGAAGACAGTTCACAGCACAGGAAATAGAGACAGGTCTGAACCATTTGAAAAGATGCTCAGCCTCACCCATCATGAGAAAAATGCAAAATAAAATAAAACTACCTGATACACCTTTTAATGACCAGATTGGCAAAGATCAAAGAGCTTGCTAACATACTGTGTTGGTGAGGAGGAGAGGAAGTTGGCATCTCACATTGCTGCTGGTACAGTTTCTATGCAAGTTCAGGCAATTTGGTAACATCTATCCAAATTACAAATGCACATGCCCTTTGGCATAGCAATTACACTTCTAGGAAATGCATAAAAAGATACATGGGGACATAGGTGAATTGGTGAATTTATGGTATCATTGCTTGAAATTTTTTTTTTAAATAGGAAGAAACTAAATGTCCATCAACAGGTGATTGCATAAATTAATTAGTGTTATGTGCGTGCAATAAGATACCAGGTAGCCATTAAAAGGAATGCGTGGCCCCTCCCTCTGTCTCAAATACACAGAGAGAGACTGGGTTTGAATTCCAGTGCACCACTTTCAGACTGTGCGAACTTGAGCAAGGCACCCCCCCTCTCTGAGCCTCAGTTTCCTTTCTGTCTGTTAGGGATGCTAAGAGAAGCCATCTCATAGGACTTCTGGGAAAACTAACGTGATCGTGCATATACACACACACAGCACTTAAAACGCGGTGCCTGGCACCTAGTGTCTCCACTATTATCATCACCCCCATTTTGCAGACGAGAAACATGAAATCCTAAGAAGAAAGAAGGGAAAGGCAGAGAAGGATCTCCCACCTACCTCTCCTGACCCCAGCAGTGAGGCCTCCCCTCTACCCCTAAATGGGGCCAACTTGCACGAGCAGGAAAGCAGCCTCTGGAAACCCCGGCAACAAGCCTGTTTCCATCAGTGCCGATGGCCACTTTGGGGAATACCCACGGGAGCACCTTTGTTTTGTGTTTTGTTCTTACTGCAAAAAGCTTTATTGTTTCCATTTGGTCCGTGGCTTGGGAGAGGGCCCCAGGGTGTTTAAAAAGCTGCCTGGTGGCTGGAGGAAGAAGCTCAGGCAGAAGCCCTGACACCAGGGGATGCAGAGGGGCCCCCCGAAGGCCTCTGGGCTCCAAAGGCTCCCAGGCCTGCTTGAGGGTCAGCCTTTTGCACACCCCAGCTTGCAGAGCTCCGTCAGGCGGTCGCCCAATTTCCTCGCAAGTTTCACCGCCTCGTCTAGAAAGTGGCTCTCCAGGAAGTCACAGAGATGGGGGCTGTGCGGGCAGAACCCAGGGCATGCAGATCCAAAAGGGGCTCGTTCAGGTTCTTATTCACAGCCAGGGTGGCTTCTGTGAGCTTCCATGGCATCCACGGTTTCACCCCACTCATCTCGGGGTGGCTTTTGCACGTCCTGGAAGAGGGTCCAGACAGGGGGCTGGTTTTGCATTTTCAGGAGAGGCTTTAAATCACCCTCACAGAAGTGGCCAACACCCTCCAGGGCCACATGGTCAAGGTCAAAATAGAAGCCCAGAGAGAGGTAGGTGTAGGGGGCCCACAGACTCACCCTGACCAGGTAGGTGTCGGCAGCCTCCACCCAGGTGGGATAATTCTGGTGAATCTGGGAGCGCGTGGCTGGTCGGCAGTAAGGAGCTAGCCACAAAAAGTGTCTGCTGGTCCCAGGAGCAGGGGATGGTCGAGATGATGGTCCTGGAGCTTGTGACTGGATGGGAGGTTGGGGGCGGTGGAGGCTGGAAGAGGAGGAGTCCCTGAGGCTGCTCTGTCCAAACACTACTGAAGCAAGAGACGGTCCGTGGAACTGCCGGGTACACTTAGGAGCAACGTTTTTGCATCAGTGCTGGGATATTAGTCAGGAGCCCAGCAGGAATGGAACATCACATTCAAATTAAACAGATATTAGTAAAGGGATTATTTTTCTTTTTGAGACAGAGTTTCACTCTGTCGCCCAGGCTAGAGTGCCATGGCGTCAACCCAGCTCACAGCAACCTCAGTCTCCCAGGCTCAAGCAATCCTTGTGCCTCAGCCTCCCGAGTAGCTGGGACTACAGGTGCACACCACCATGCCTGGCTAATTTTTCTATTTTTAGTTTCCTTGGTAATTTTTTTGTCTATTTTTAGTAGAGACGGGGTCTCGATCTTGCTCAGGCTGGTCTCGAACTCCTGAGCTCAAGCCATCCTCCCACCTCAGCCTCCCAGGGTGCTAGGATTACAGGCGTGAGCCACCATGCCTGGCTAGTAAAGGGACTGTTTACAGAGGCATGGGCAGGGTGTAGGGGAGTTGACAAGGGATGGTGCAGGACCCCAGGGCCTGCAGGAGTGGGGAGCTGTCACCACCGAGGCCTGACAGGGAAGGGAAGGGCACCTGGAGATGGTAGCTGTAGGGGGAGGGCCACGTGACAGAGCTGCGGCCTGGGTAGGGCGCTCATAGCGACCCCCCAGCCACATTGCAGGGAAGGAGGGGGATGGAAACCATGACCCTATTCTCCTCCCTGCCCGGGGCTCCCATGAGCCAAACCAACCAGCAGAAGGACAAAGGAGCCGGTCGAGGGCTGGCGCTGCCCGGCCTCTGCAGCACAGGCGGGGGAGCGGGCAGAGTGAATATGGACGACGTTCCGCCACCACACAGCCGTGTGTTTCTGGCGCTCCGTCTGTGAGCTCCAGGCACTCGGGCTCCTTCCAAAAACAGGAGTGAAGGCAAGCCCAGGCACTCAGAGACACAAAAACACTGACCCCAAAACACAGCAGCCTGGGGACCCGTCCTTTCCCAGCGGCCAGCCAAGGTGACTCAGGGCGCAGCCGCCTCCTCCCCAGGCACTAGGACCCGGTCTCCTGACTCCTGGCCCTTTCTGATCCCCATGTCAATCCCGTATCTGGGCCCAGGACTCATTTTCAAACCAACGAAGCGTCAGAAAGTCACACGTCAGGCTTATCTCTCCTGCCAGTCATCTCCAGAAAGCCCTTCTCCTGTCCCTGTCATTCCCAGACAAATAGAATCCCCCCACCCCAAATCTTAATAAACATCTGAGCTCAAGGAGCCGCCCCAGCTGTGCTAGGTCCAGATAGCAGATCCGGAGCAGGCCCGACTCTGCTGGCCTGGAAGAGGTAAGGGGCTCAGGTCTCCCCAGCCCCGGGCCTGGGGCCGCCAGCCTCCTACCCCCGCCCCAGCTCCTCAAAACTCATCTCTCCCTCTGTCCACTGACCACAAGAGGGGCTGGAGTCGGAACACTAGCCTGCCGTAGGGCTGTGACAAGCTGACTGGGACCCCTGGCCTGAGGCTTCCCTGCATGTGACGACCCCTCCCTCCAGGCACTGCTGTACCCTTGACAGAGACCATGGTGTTGGTGCAGGTCGTGTTTTCTGAACCAGACCACCAGCTTGGAATCCTCACTCTGCCCACGTCAGCCACGTGGCCTGTGTCTGTTCATTCTCATTCACTCACAGATATTCGTTGTGTAAGATAGAACGAGACAGGCAAGGTCTCTGACCTAGTGGCGCTTGCACTGCAGTGGGGCAGGCGGACAATAGGCAAAGAGAAAATAAAACAAAATGGCAGATGGAGAGGGCGAGGGGGTGGGGGGCAGGGAATACAGATGGGTGGTCAGGGAAGGGTTCTCTGAGGAGGTGACATTTAAAATAAGACCTTGAGCAATCATCCAGCTTCTCACAGCCCATTTCCTCAGCTAAAAGATTGGGTAATTTTAATCATGTCTGTCTCTCCAGGTTGATAAAGAATTAAATGAGTTAATATATGTCAAGTGCTGGCCCAGGGCCCGGCATGTAATAAGTGCTCAATAAATTGCAACTCTGTGTCTAGGTAAGGAGAGAGGGGCCTGGGGAGGCCCTGCAGACCCAGGGATCACTCCTAGCCCAAAGGGAGGGCTTGGAGGACGGGTCGCATCCAGGTGAGCTTCCTGGAGGAGGTGGCCAGCAGTGATCAGCTGCTGTCTTGAGGCCAGCCTGGACCTCTAAATTAAGAATGTTTCTACCAAGGCTGAGGAGCCCAGCAGCCTGCAACCCTGAGATCCATGAGCCTGGGGAGAACCTAGACCCCCAGTCTTGGCCTCCACTTATCCCTTCCTGGACCCTGAAGCTGCTGCCTCAGTTACCCGCTGAGGCTGGAGCCTGCCACATTCCCCCATGTTCCTGCTCTGAATCACCTAGAGCCCCAAAGTTGAATGAATCCAGCGTATCAAGGACCTACTTCAGGAGAGCCGCTTACACGAAACTCGGTGCTGTTTTGAGGGATGGCCGCACTGTACAGCCACCCCATCCCCCGGCTCGGCCCCTGCATTTAGCCCAGCCCCGGCTCCCCACTTCCTGGCATCCTTCTGATCCTGCTGGCTGCAGAGCCCCAGCCAGAGGAAAGAGCAGACAGATGTGAGGGACAGAGGGCAGCCAGGAGGAGGGCAGGGCACAGCACTCAGCCCCAGAGAGAAGGCACGTTGTGTTCTCTCCTTCCCTTCCCGGGCCTCCGTGCTGCCCTACAAATGCCACCACTTCTGACTGATGGCAGGAAATTGGTCCCCGCTAAGCCCGTCTTGGGAGGACTGATAAATCCTCATAGGAAAGGAAGCAAGATGGAGTGAGGGGAGGGCTTAGCGGGGGACCAATATAATGACTCTTTCTGGGGCCAGGGGCTGATGGGGAGGGGAGGGGAGCTGCCCTACTGTGACAAGCCCCCCCTCACCCCAGCCCAGGGAGCCTCCCCTCTGCTTCCACGGGCACTGTGCCTCCGTGACAAGCAGACAGCCAGCTGCTATGTCTCTTTCCATAATTCTGGGGCACTCTCTGACTCTCTCCACCAACCAAAATCCTTTCTGTCCTTCAAGGCCTAGCTGGCATCCCCACCTCTTCCCAGAAGCCTTCCCAGATCCCCCTGGTTGGATGCTAGCTCCACACCTGGGCACTTACTGTACACCAAACCTGGTGCTAAGCATTTAATATACAGTATCTCATCAATCCCCACCACTCCCTAAGAAGTAGGAATTGTTACACCCATTCCGCAGGTGAGAAAGTGAGGCTCAGAGAGGTTAAGCAACTCACCCAAGGACACACAGCCTGTGTGAAGGTGATGAGAGCAGGGTTTGAACTAGGCCCATCTGACTGCGGGGCCTGAGAGCCTCACCATGACCTTCTCCCCCCCTTGTTCTCTTACCAGCACCTTGAACCTCTGTTACAAACCCTGGTTAGAGACTCCATTATGTTACAGGTTGTCATGTCTCTGTCTCCCCCGTTAGACTGTGATGTTTTCAAGGATGGCGCCATGTCTCACAGCACCCCCACCACACCACCCCAGAGGCCGGACTTGAGTGTGCACACAGTAGGCATCCTTCCTTCTTTATTGGATTGGATCGGACCTAGGCCAACAGAGGCCAGCGCAGAGCAGAGACTGCAGGGGAGCCTGGTCTCCCTCGGCAGAGCAGGAGCTTCCCCAGCCCCCAGCGCTCCCCCAGCGCAGTCTCCGTGCCTGCTAAATGCTCCTCCTGGCTTCGCTGAGTCTCTCCTTACAGTGTTTCCAAAATCTCCACAAGCCTTTGCATTTTAAGCAGATGTATCAGATTTTCCCGTCTTTTCAGTGGCTCAGCTCTACCCAAATTTGATGAACTGATCTCAGCTAGATAAATTGCATCAGCTGTCGGCTTTGCTGAGACTTGGGGAATGACATTTCCCTGGTTTGCTCAGGTTTAATGCAAAGGAGACATTCCTGCTGCAAATCTTCAAGGCCAGGTGAGACGAATAAAGAGTTCTATACAAATGGTCCCATTCCTCCAATCTAGGGCCGTCCCGGCTAGCTTCTCGGTCCCTGCGGTTTCTGCAAGGCTAGGAGCCTACAGACAGCAGACCGGGGAGGGCACACCAGGGGATGCAGCCTCCTCTCTTGGCTTGATGGTAATTGGCAGCATTTCCATGCATTTCCATTCGGGATTATGCCATAAATTTACTTGGCTCCAAATAGGGTTGCTCCCAGCAGGGACTGCAGAAGGGGAGTGGGGAAGGGATGGGGGAGGGGAAGGGCGTGCCCCCAGACTCTGGGCCTAAGCATCTCTGGACACCCCCAGCCCCTTCACCCCAAAGCTGAGCTTCTCCCCAGCCACCTGGGAAGCCCTGTTGCTGGCTGATTCTCCCTGGGGAGGCCTGAGGAGATGCAGATCCAAGGAGCAGAGGGATCCCAGGTGGAACAAGAAGGGGTGGAGGCTCCAGGCACGAGGGGACAGCACACACATAAGGGGACATCTGATAGGCTCTTCAAATACTCAGACTGGATCCAAGGTTGATCTGGCGATGGGGACACTGCTGTCCCCCAGCTGCTCAGCTGGCCAGGGCAGGCCTTTAATAGGCTGTCCTGGCCACTGGGACCCCAATCTGGGCACGCTGGGGAAGCCGGTGCTGAGCTGTGGGCTCTGGACAAGAAAACGCCAAGGCAGAGGAGCGTGGGAAGGGTGATGTTTCCTGCAATTTGGCTCCGTTAGGAAGAGTGACTCATGACACAGGAAGGAGTAACCTGCTTCGTGGGGACCCCCTGGAGACGAAGTGGCTGTGCAAACAGAGACACAACGACAACACTCACACACAGGCACCTCCACAGTCGCCGAAACCCACACGCCGTAGCACACCCGCTCACACGCTCACGTTCCCCCACACTCTCGCCGCACACACAAGCGCAGAGACATTCGGGTGTACCCACACCCACAAACTTAGCAGGGACCTGTGTCTAATTTGTGATGAGCTTGGGCTTTTTTAATGAATATTTTTTTGCAAAACTAATTAAGAGGGATCGAAGCCCAGAGTAGAGCTAATGAGCTATGCAAATACCCTGGCATCAACCCCACTCGCGAGGTTCAGGGTTCTCCTGAGCTAGTCAGAGGGAAGAGACCCCCCCTGCCCAGGGTTCTCTGTAGCAGGGAGATTCAGCACAGGCCTTGCAGCTCCTCCCGCAGAGGAGCCCCCGGCGGGGAAGGAGGGGGCGCCGTGCGGAAGGGGCAGTGCCTTCGCGGGGAAGGAGGGGGCGCCGTGCGGAAGGGGCAGTGCCTTCGCGTAGCGGTTCTCAAACGTCAGCATCAGCACCAACCGGAGGGTGGCCCCCCTTCCTGAGTCTGAGTCACGAGGTCTGGGATGGGGCCTGAGAAGCTGCATCTCTGAAAAGCTCCCAGGGGATGCTGCTGGCGCAGGGGCCACAATTCGAGAACGTCTGTCTTCGAGGCTTCTCACTGCAGCCTCTGCTCTAAGACGTGCCCACCTGGGACTTGTGCTCCCAGGGCTGGAGTGAACCAGGGGTTGACGGGGAGACGCCAAGGCCTCTCCAGCCCCTGCCCTTGGTGAGAAGGGCCCATCACATCAGAGAGGACTGAAGCCCCTCCAGGATCTCAGTGAGCATGGAGACCCCACCCTCCCCCGACGTCCTGTCCCCACAGCAGCCAGAGGGCGCATGCACAGCCATCAGCTCATCTGACCTTGCCCAGCCCTGGCAGCCCGGGATCCCCCTTTCACTGAGAAGGAAACTAAGGCTCAGGGAGGTCACGTGATGTGCCTCAGGTCACCCAAGGAGAGCTGGCTCTTAACTCGGGTCTCCAGCCCCTTTTCCAACAAGCTGCCCGCTGTGTCCCATAGGAGGATGACGAGTACAATGAATTTCCCTGGACGGTTCAGAATACATTAATAATGATGATGAAATACGGCCCCCCAAAAAGTAGCATGGTAGCATTAAGCCCGAGGAACAGAGCTTCCAGCTGTCCCTACTTTGTCCCTCTGAGACCCAGAGGACTGCAGAGGAAAGCCCAAGCCACACGCCCCACAGCGGCAGCCACACAGGGAGGGAGGCTGCCGCTGGGTCAGCGCAGAATCTGCGCGGCGAGCCCAGGCCACATCTCCTCCGGCTGCCCAACGCGCCCTCTGTTCACTGGTTGTGCCCGCCGCGCGATGAGGCATTGATCCCTCACACCCGGACAGCTGCCTACAGACAGCTGTCACCAGGGCCAGCCAAGCAGGCGGACGGGGCGGTGACGGGCTGACAGGAGGGCATCTCAGACAAGATTGATCTCTGCCATTCTGAGTGTCCCTCAGGTCAAAGTCAGCAGCCCGTGGAGCTGACTTGGGAGCAGCAGACAGGACAGGCTCAACTGGCCCTCCGTCCTCACCTGCTCTCTCCGCCACGCCTCCAGATGGGTCCCACATCGTTATTGGCTGGTCGGGTCAACGAGTGCAGTGAACCGGGCTGGCCTGGGGCAGGAGACAGGAAAGAACTTGAGCCCCATGAACAGGACTGAGACGACAGAATTTCTATTCCTGCCCCAAGCGCGTCAGACCCCTGAGGCCCCAGATGCCTGGACATGGATGCCCACAAGCAAGAATGTTTGTCTACCCCGTATTAAATACCCACGGTCTGCCGGCACCTCACGTGCACTCCCACCAATCTTTACAATAACTTCGCAGCCTCATTTGTTTCATTACTCCTAATTTACAGATAAGGGGACACAAAGAGGGAAGTGACTTGCTCGAGTTCACACAGCCAGTAACTGAGACAGGATTGAACCTCTTTCGTTTTTGACTTCAAAGTTTGCATTTTCCTACTTTGCTGCACTTTCCTCAAGAAATTGTCTTCCTTAAGAACTCCTATTCGTCCTTCAAAACCCAATGTTACAGTGTTGTTTCCTATGCTAAGCAGTCCATGATTCTCTCTCCCCACCTCACGTAGGCAGCGTTAGTCATTCTTATTAGTATTCTAAAGGAAGTTTTAATTTAGCAGTTGGCATTGGACTGGAGGGCCCAGGAATGCCTGCATTTTGTTCTGCTAATTATCCCTCCTCCTTAAGCGACACACCTAAGGAATAACAGCAAAATGGCCACTTATTATGAGCTGGGTCAGTGTCCAATGTCACAACCCTAAATCCAAACTTTACCCCCATTAGTGGCTGTGGTGGTTTTAAAAAATGTTCAAGAAATTCTTGCTATTCCTTCCTTACAGAGATGGAGCCTCATTCCCCGTCCCTTGAGGGTGGGCTGGATTTAGTGTCTTGCTTCTAATGAATACGGTAAAGCGAAAATGGCAGTGCCTGACTTCAGAGGCTAGGTCATAAAAGGTCCTGTGGCCTCCTCCTTCTTCTTCCTTGGTTCGCTTGTTCTGGGAGAAGTTAACTGCCAAGTCCTGAGGACACTTACGTACAAAGAGGTTTGCGTGGCAAAGAACTCAGGCCTCCTACCAACAGCCAGAGAGGAACCGTGGCCTCCTGCCCACAGCCCTGTGAGTGAGCTGTCTTAGAAGCAGATCCTCCAGCCCAGCTGAAGTCCTCACTGCAACCACATGACAGGCCTTGGCCCAGGGCCACACTAGCTAAGCCACTCCCAACCCACGACCCTCAGAGACTGTGAGATAACAAACGTTTGCTGTGTTAAGGCCACCAAGTTTGGGGCTCATTCATTATGCGGCAGCAGAGAACTAAGACAGGGGCCAAGCCCAAAGCAGTGGAGACTGTGTAGCAGAATTATTTGAAAAAAGAGTGAGGCTCGATGCCTGGCTGCAGACTTGGTTCCGGAATGTCTCCATGGGCGTAGGGTTGACATCCCAATCAGAGCAGGCAGCTGGAGGACTCGTCTTTAAGGCACATTTGAATAACAAGCACACTGTTTTGATTTCAAATGTTATTCCATGCTATTTTAGAGAGGAAATGCTGATGGAAGATTGGGGGGGACTGAAGTCCCCCAAAGCCACCTCTTAACACTGACACTGCTTGGCTCAGCTTTCAATTCCACCGCAAGGACCTGAAGAGAGAAGACAGAGTTCATACCATGGGCCTGGCCACCAGTAACCCAGACACAGCACCCCGAATCTAACCAAGTCAGCCCTCCTTTGGGGGCGGCGCTGTCGGGGGCATGTTCTCTCCCCGCCGCTCTCTGCTACGCTACACCTCGTTCCTCCCTCTCCCACGGTGTCCCTTTGCCTCACCCTGGCCCAGGTTTAACCCACCTGCGTCCTCAGAGTCCAGCCCAGGGCCTGGCCTGATGGGGAAGCGACAGTGAGGGCAGGTTTCAGGGCACGGGGATCCTTCCGAGGAGTCAGACCAGCATTTTCAAAGGCCGTGTGGGGAGAAGGAACCAGGAACAGCCTGGGGGCAGCATGGCTGGGAGTGGAGGCAGTCGGAGGTGAGCAGGGCCTCCCGGCAATGGTAGGAAGGTGCCGTCCATCCCTGGAGCAAAAGGGAGTGACGTGTCACATTCACACTGCAGCGATCTCGATGGTTCTTTGTGGGAAACAGACCAGAGAGTGGCAGGAGGGAGGCAGAGAGACCTGAGCACTCCTGCGTGTCCCCATCAAGGCCAAGAGGGAGTCAGTTCCCTTAACGGAAGCCAGCCCACACCTCCAGCCTGGACGGAGGCTCTGCGAGCAGCAGCACAGGAAGCTGGACTGAGCTGTCCTCTCTCTGAGCTGTCCCGTGAGGTTCCCTTTCTCCTCCTAACCTCTCTCCTGTTCCCTCTGCTCCACCACACGCGCCAAGCCCCAGGGAGCTCTACCCCATCGCGGGCCTATAGTTCTGCAACCTCCCCTGGGCCGTGATGGTAAACAATGGGGCAAGGCACAACAGCAGGGGCGAGTGTGCCCACCCACTCCTAGGGGTGCAGACGACCTGCCCTCTGTCCCCAAGTACTGGCCCTGCTTCCTGGGCTCCTGACCAAGAGCCCCCCAGCTTCTGGCCTGCGGCTGCTGAGGGTAGTAATAGCCAACTCACAAGGCACGCGCTGTGTCCTCAACACATCACGGGTACTAACTCATTTAATCCCCTCAACAATCCCCAAGGTAGGTGTGATTATGATATCCATTTGGCAGATGAGATAACCGAATCACAGAGAGGTTCAGCAACTTGCCCAAAGTCACACAGCTTGTTTGTAAGAGAGCTGGGATTCAAACCCAGCAGGCTGGCTGACTCCAGAGTCTAGGATCTTATTTTTTAATTGTGGTAAAGTATACAAAACATACAGTGTATCATTTGTAAGTGTTCACTACAGTGGCATTAAGAACATTCACAGTGTTGTGCAACCGTCTCCACCATCCATCTCCAGAACTTTTTCATCTTCCCCAACTGAAACTCTGTCCTCACGAAACAATGACTCCCCACTCCTCCCTCCCCCCAGCCACTGGTCACCTCTGTTCTACTTTCTGTCTCGGTGCATTTGACCGCTATAGGCATCTCATACAAGTGGAATCATACAGTGTTTGTCCTTTTGTGTCTGGTTTATTTCAGGTGGCATAATGTCCTCACGGTTCATCCATGTTGTAGCACGTGTCCAAATATCTCGCCCTTTTTGAGGGTGAATAATGTTTTATTGCACGTATATACCACATTTTGCTTATTCATTCTTGGGCCCACGGACATGCACCTTTTGGCTATTGTGAGTAATGCTGCTACGGACATGATGTACAAATGTCTGTTCCAGTCCCCGCTTTCAAATCAAAACATATATACCCAGAAGCAGACTCTGGAGTCTTAATTACTATGTTTGACTGTCCCTAAATGGTGTACATTACAACCAAGGCAAAGAGATCCTCCCTCCTGTCCCCAGATCTACTCACCGGAGCTGGTTTCCCTCCCAGTTCTGGCTTCCATGCTGCATAATCCCTGTCTCCAGCTTAAGCCTTCCTTCCCAACTCCAGGCGTGTATCTGCCACTGCCTCCTGGGCATTGCCACCTCTGTGTCTCGAATGCACCTCAACCTCAACATGTCCAAATTAGAATTCTCACTCCTCCCTCCGCCAAGCTTGTGCTCCTCCTGCTTCGCCATCCCAGTCACCAACACTTCCGACCGGCCTGAAGCTGGAGCCAGAAACCTGGAGTGGTCCTGGACGCCTCCCTCTCCTGCCCTCGTGTGCACCATCCACCACCAACACTTGTCGATTCTAACCCCAAAACAGTCCTTGAATCTCTTCTCTTCTGCCCATCTCCACCTCTTCCCGCCACCCGGGCCAAGCCAGCACCGCCCTTTGCCTGGGCCACTGCGCCGGCCTCCACTCTTTGCAGCTTGGTGATCAGCTCTCAGAGCAGCAGGCACGATCACAACAGAACTCGCCCTGCCTGCCTTCTGGTGCTTGTAGGATGAAGTCCAAAGCCTTTACCATGACTCAGAAGACCCCAAAGACCAGGTGCCTGCCACTTTTCCAGCCTCCTCCCTGGCCTTCCTGCGGTTCCTCCAAGAGCCTTGCTCTGTTGCCCATCAGAGTCTTAGCACATGCTGTTCCCTCTGCCTGTAACACTCTTCCTCCCCACACCCATCTCCAACATCCCCTTGCCTGGCTACTTCGTACTCATTCTTTAGGCCTCCTTAACTTTGACATTCCCCACCCTTCCATCCCAAGGCTAAATCAGGACTCTTATGGTCTCACATAACTCTGGGTTCTTTGCCTTGATAGCAACTATCAGAAATTATGATAATGTGATTATTAGGCTGTGATACACTTATTATCTCTTCGTGTCTTCTCCACATGACTATCAGCTCTAGGAGTACAGGGTCTTTGCCTGTTTTGTTCCTCATTGTATCTACAACACCGATGCTCAAAATGTTATGTTTTGAATGACCAACTGTTAGGGAACACCCAGTGCCTGACATCAGAAATGGCCTTCAGCGACAGGTGAATTCCACCACCACCCTGCCTCAACGGGAGTGTGGCTTCTCACCAAAACACACAACAGCGGTCCCACACCGGTGCCTAGTAGTGTGCACACATACACACACACGTGCACACACAGGCATGTGGAGCCACTTGGTCATACGCGTAAGCACATAGAGCAGTGCGGTTCCCCCAGTCCCCCGTGCTCACACGCATAGGCGTGCACATGCATGAACATATGAAATTACCACAGGGAGACACACGTGCACACTGCCATACATTGTTACATGCATGGTCATGCACCCACGCCATAGTTACACACTCACAAGCAGTCACTAGCACACACATGGCCACACGTGTAACATACAGTGCCACTCACATCATCTCACACCCATAGACACAGCAGAGATGTGCAGGAGGGCACACCTCACCTAGTCACTGTCCTGTGTACGCAGCACACTCGTACACACACAGCCAGGCCAGCTGGTTTCGCATGATGTCTGCAGGTAGCTTCCAGGAACCTCAGGACTAGGACAGCCCTTTTCTGCTCTCGGATGTGAGTCTCTTCCCAGGGACCCCCAGAAGCTTTCTCTCCTGCTTCCAGCACATTCAGCCTCCTCCCCTGCCTGTCTGCCCACCAGCCTGGGTCACCCCAGCTCCCAGTTTTAGGTTCGAGGCTGGAGTGGATATGAATGGCATGACCAAGGATGGATCGGACCCTCCCAGCAAAACTGTTTACTACCACACGCCCATTGGTAATTATTGCTTTTTTATACATTTCCATATAAAATTGCTCATTCTGATTCTTGGGAATAATTCAAATGAGAAAGTCCCACAAACAATGAAACCAGTTGGGTAATGAAGAGCCATTGTCATTTCTCTGGGGTGAGAAGTGCTCACCCCAGAGAACAGGCACATAATTACACACAGGAGCCTGATGTTGCTGGAAGAACTGGAATCAGAGAGAGACCCAGGTGCACGTAAGTGAGTACCTGTGTGTGTGTGTGTGTGAGTGTGTGTGTCTCTAAGCATGTTTGTGTTGTATGTGTGCTGATGTGAATATATGTCTATTCCAGTTTTTCTATTGCTGCATAACAAAGTACTCCAAAATTAAGTGACTAAAACAACAATCATTTTGTCATAGTTCACTATTTTGTGAATCAGAAGTTCAAGATGGTCTCGGCTGGGTAATTTTCCTGTGTTCCGTGGAATGTCACCAGGAGTGACGGTATTCAGCTGGAGGAGGGGGTGGTCTGCACGGCCCAGGATGGCTTCACTCACACATCTGGTGCCTTCGCAGAGACAAGGAAGGCTGGACTCAGCCAGAACGTTCGCCAAGAGCACCTAGATGTGGCTTCTCCAGCAGGACAGTCTCAGGGTAGCAGACATCTCGTACAGTGGCTCAGAGCTCCCAGAAGAGAATTTCCTAACGGGGTGGAAGGGGCAAGGCTTCTGTGGCCCAGGCTGGGAAGTCTCTAAGCCCAGCCCAGGTTCATGGGGAGGGGAATTAGACTCCACCTCTCAACAGGAAAAGTGGCAGATAATTTGCAGCCATCTTTAACGCGCCAGCGTTGTGTACCCTGACGGCGTAGTGGAAAGACTCTGGACTTGAGCGGGCGGTAGAGATAGGTTTGATTCCCAGTGCCTCAATTCACAAGCTCTGTGACCTTGGGCAACCTAAATAACTTCTCTGAGCCTCAGTTTCCTGATCTGCCAAATGCTGTTGTTGTGAGAACTCGTATGTAAAGTTTAGCCCATCAACAGCATTTAGTGGCCACCTACTGTATGCTAGGAGCCCCATGCAAGTGCATCTCCTCCTGCTCTCCCCTGCCCTCCTGCCCTGGGGCTGCACGCCTTAGGAGGCTCTTGGAACGGGGTCGGGTAGGAGAGACAGACACTCCCTTGAGGCCCTGACAGCCTCTCCCAGTCACATCAAGACCCAACCCACAGTAGCCTGCCTCTGTGCAGCCTCCTGATGATCCTGTCTGCACCAGCGCCAAGGTGAGCCCGGGAGCTTCCGCCATCTGCTGCAGCTGGGCTGGCTAGAAGAGCTTTGTCAGCTCAGGGGCATCCCTGGCTAACAATGGCGTTAATTTTTCATTTGTTTGTTTGATTTTCTGCAGTGAATGAGAAATGTTGGAACAACATCTGGAGCTGCCCCAGGCTGAGGTATGCAGAGCACAGTGGCACTGATGACAGCTCAGAATACAGCACTCTCGTGGTGTGCACATCCACACATCCGCAAACACGTGCAGACTTTGTGCACACATGCGCATCTACATGCATAGACGCGCACATGCATACACATATGCTCCTGCTCATATACAAACATGCCAAGGCTATACATGTGTGTGCATAAGCATATGTGTGTGTTCATGCACATGCATTCACACATATAAACCTATACACCTGTGGGCATACACAAACATATATACACACATGTACCCACAAGCACACACACATAGATACACACATTTGCACACACATACACTGTCATGGGCACATCACCAGGACCAGGTGGAGGACTCCCAGTACCGGCAGGAGCTTGGGAAGGCCACAGCCTCAAGGAGACCCCTGGAAGCCCTGTTCTCTGTGCCCAGACTCAGGCCCTACTTCCCATACCCACCCCTGGGGATACAGGTCCTACTGCCCCCACCGGCCCCGCCCTGCTCCTTCCCCAGGCCTGGCCCACCCGCTCCCAGAGCCTGCTCAGAGACACCAGACCAGCAATGCAGGGGAGCAGTCACCTCCCCCAACACAACTCTTTCCCCAGTGTAAAAGGAGAGGGTTGACTAGAGAACAGCACCTGGGGGCCACCAGCTGGGCCCTCTCTGCTCCCACAGCCCAGCTCACCCCCGGGCCCAGGGGCCATGTCTGCATGGAGCCATGTGTATGTATGTCTGAGAGCTGTGTGTCTGCCTATGTATGTGTGCCTGGGCATATCTGCACATACGTGTTTGTGTTCATGTATCAGTGCTGTCTAGGTCTGCCTTGGCATGTCGATGAGGGTGTTCACATCTATTTGCATATATCCGTGAATGTCTGTGTATCCGTGACTGTATACGCATATCTGTTATCCTGTAAGTGTGTCTGGCTGTTTATGCGTCTGTGTTTGTGTATTTCTGGATCATTGTGTCTGTGGATGTTCTTATACATTTGTGTGACTCTGCAAAGCTGCGTATGTTGGAGCATGTCTGCATATGTGTGTCTCTGTGCTTTTATACACATACAAATGTGTCTGCACCTATATGTCAGTGTGTCTGTGTGTGTGATCCTAGCTGTGTGTATGTCACTGGGTCTGTGTGTATATGCGTGTGCATGGCTGTGTATGTCAGTGTGTGTGTCAGTGTGTATGTGTGAGAGCATGGCTGTGTGTGTCAGTATGTCTAGGGGTGTGTGTATGTGTGTGTGTGTGTATGTCAGTGTGTCTGTCTGGGGCTGGGATGATGGCAGGAGGCGGGTCCGGGTGAGGGCCTGATCACTGGCTTCTCTCCGGCTCCACCCGGCCCCAGGCGTCCAGCCAGGGGGGTGGGCAGGGGGCGTCCCCAGATGGGAAGTGTGCCCTGCCCAGCTGCACAGCGTGGCCGCGGAGGCAGGAAGACACCGGGCAGAGTCTGTGTCTGAGGCCCTCTGCCCCACTCTGCCCCACCCTGAGCAGCAGGCGGGGGCCTCTGGGGCAGACCTGACGCCTTGTTCCCTGTGTCCCGGCATCTTCCGTGGTCTCCTGGCTGCTCCCTCTGCTGGGCTCCTGCTCTTGTCTCTCTCGCGTGCTCTCTGCGCGCAGGTGTGTGTCATTGATCAACTTGATGTCTCATTCGTTGTTTCTCCGTCAGTGTGTGTGCCCACGCCTCACACACAACACGAACGCGGACTATCGATCCCTTCGTCCAACTCACACGCCTTGTAAAGACTCTGTCACACACACCTGATGGGTCTCCATCATTCTCTTTCCTCCCACCCCTTCCCCTCCTCCCCATCCAGTGCTGACAAGGGCAGGAGCCTTGTCCCAACCGCTGTATGAAAGGTCTTGGGACTGCTGCTAGCAGAACCCAACGGACAAGCACAAGAGTTTTTAAAAGCAACATGTTATGAAGACATAGGGGTGTTGTATGAAACCCAAGGGCAGGGCCAGAACCCAAACTTGAAAGAGCTGTAAAGCTGATGGGAGCCCAGAAACTTCTCTACACCTCCCCTTCCGTCTTCTCTTCCAGCTTCTCCACACATGTGACAAACCAAAGAAGGCCGCACCCCCTCCCCTGGGTTTAAAGTCCTCAGTCCAAAGATCAGCCCAGAATGACCAGTATCAGTCATTTCCAGGACTTTGGGGGAGAAAATCTGAGTGACCAAGCTTGAGTCAGTCGTCCACCTCGGGTCCGATAGCCACGGCCGGTGGGCAGAGTCACACCGAGGGATGGCTGCCAGGCCCACCCCCGGGCACGCCTAGCTGTTCTCAGACAAACAGGTCTGGAGGACAAAGTTCGGCGTCAGGCCAGTGAGAGAGGTGCCTGGAGTTCGCCAGGTGAGGTGTCCCACTGGCACTTGGATGTGCAGGCCTGGAACTCAAGAACGCGGCTGACAGTGGGTCATCAGGATGTCAGTGATGCTGAAGCTACAGGAACTGTGGGATTACCTGGGGCTGGCGGTGGCACAACCACCAGCCTAGTCCCCAAGAGTGCCCTTAGTTTCTAATTGGACTTGCACCCTCCGCAGCTTAGTGGTGGCCTTGGACCCTGCCCCCAACAGTGCCACTCTTACCTGGCTGCCTCTGTCCTGGTGTACTACTCCCACCCGCCCACCACCTGCACACAATGGCATCTCTTCCCCATTGAGGCCCTGCGGTCCCCAGAGCCCTCTGGCCTCATTCAGCCCCTCACCTCCACCTTCCCCGGCCCCACCCTCCTGCTCATCGCCATGCAAATCCCCCAGGTTGGGGGCCACAGATAGCCCCCAGCTCAAACCATCACAAGGGCCCTCCCAGGCAGTGACCTGTTACTGTGACCTAGAGCTCCAAACCTTGGAAAGAATGGGAAGAAAGACTTCCTGTCTTCAGAGGTCCAGTCATTGAATGTCCTTCCCTTAGATGAAAGCGGACAGTGAGCGACTCTGGGTCCCGCCCGTGGTCAGGACCTCAAGCACATCAGTCCAGGCCCCTCCACCACACATGCCTCAAGCACACAAAGGCCTCTCACCTACGACGTGCCGGGCACTGTGCTAAGCACTCTACAGGCAGTATCTCATTGAATTCTCACAGCTGCCTATAGGGTGGGTCTTATTATCCCCATTTTCTGGATAAGAAAATGAAGCCTCAAAGGTTAGGTAACTTGCATAAGGAACTCCGGATAACAAGAGGCAGAGCCATGATTGAAGTAGAAAGTCTGTCCAACTTCAAGGCAGAACCTGGAACCTCTGTGCCCTGTCCTCACTGCCAGGACACGCGTGTGTGGTTGAGACAATGGTCAAGGGACAACTACATGTTACTGAATAACCTGCCCTCTGTTGCCAGCAGCTGGCAGCTACAGGTACTGAAAAAAATGGAAGCTAACTGACCTCTATAAGAACAAAAAAGTCGCAAGATGAATTCAGAGTCTGCCCTCACATACCCAGTAACTCCGTGCCATCTTGTTCCCTGCTTCAAGCTTTGTGTTCCCGACCAAACTATAAGCCCATGGAGGGCAGGACCTACGTCTTCTTTCCCACCCACATTCCCCAGGGCTGCACAAAGTAAGAATTCAGTGCACCCTTCCTATATGCTTGTCCACTGGTTGGCTAGGTGGGGGATGGATTGGTTGTTTGCTCGAATTGTTGGTTGGTTGCTTGAATGGTTGGGCGGCCCATTAGTCAATGTGGGTTAGTTAGTTGGATGGTGTCAGACTGTGGGGTGAGGTTAGGGGGGGTTTCCCTGTGTGGAAAACCTCCCATCTGAACCCCAACAGGGATTCTCTTCTCTTGGGTATCCAGAAAAATTCTCTCAGGGAATAGAGAATTTTCCAATGCTTCTTCTTTCCCTTTCTCCCTCCCCCTGCCCAGCGGAGCCAGGGCTTGCCAGCAGGAGCAGGGAGGTTCTCCTTTCCCACCATCTGCCCCAGGTGGCCCAGTGAGGAGGACCCAGTCACTGGGAGGGGCACCGAGTAGCCCAACATGGTCACTCCCGGGAAGCACACAGATAACTGCTGTCCTTGGGTGGATGTGTGGGTCACCGGGTGTGCTCCTGACGGCTGGGATGCCGCAGTGTGGAGAGCGAGGAGCCCGGCGCTTCAGAGCAGCTCGCTTCATCCTGCCCAGGAGAAAGGTCATGTGCTCCGATATGAGTAATTAATTTTCTCCGAGCAGCGTTGAAAAGGTTAACCTGATTTATAGGACGCAATTGAGTGTAGAATGGGTTGTGTATCTTGTAAAAGGCCTGTTCCGGCGTCTGAGTCTATAGACTCACCCGTGGCTGGGCAGCAGCCGGGGGCTGGCCCTACCTCGTATGCGTCTATGCGGAATCCACATGAAAATCCCAGAGAGCCCCACTGGCCGGGAAGTTGCTTCCTGAGCTCCAAACCCGAGGGAGGGGCCATTGGAGCACACGGAGGAGGGTGTCTACTGCTCCTGTCACACCATGACTCGGAGGCAGCCTCAGCTTTCATCTCCATAAGCCCAGGGCCCAGGAACAAAGGCCCTGCACTGGGCTTGAGTTCTGAGTTCAAGGCCAGGCCACTCCACTGACTCTCTGGCCTTGGTACTGGGCTACACGGTTTCCCCATCTCTAAAATGGGATGAAAATTCCTGCCCTCTCTCTTTCTGCATTATCACGTAATAGCTGCATGAACTTGGTTCAGTTGCCTAACCTCTCTGGGCCTCAGTTTCCTCATCTGTAAAATGGTAATAATAATAGTACCTTCTCATAGGGTTGTTATGAGGATTACATGAATTAATATTTGTAAAGAACTTAGAGCAGCGGCTGGGGCGTAGTGAATGGTTTGCTAAATACACTAAAAATCTTGATGACCTCAGGGCAGGGGGTGGGTGTCAAGCAAGGCTGGAACCTGGCCAACACTGCCACCCCAGGCTTGGCTCCTGGTTGAGGTGGCCACCAGTGGTCCTAGGGCTCCAAAGACATATTGGACAAAAAGGGAGCAGAGGGAGGATGGGAATGTCGTGGCTAGGAGAAGTTTTTTCTTTCATGTATCTGTTCTCCCTCGCCCAAGCTCTGCTGCCCAGTTGGCCGCAGTCTGCCCAGCAACCCACAGATGCTGGTCTAGCACCACCTAGTGGAAAGACCAAAGCCAGCAGGTGGGTGGCTTCTGGGCCCCTCTTTGGGGAGGAAAGATGAGTGAAGTTGCTGGGACTTACCCGCCTGCCAGGAGCTAGAGGGAGGAAAAAAGAACACGACACCAGAAACCTCCTCGAGAAACTGCTCCAGCTGAGCGCCCCTTCACTCTGTGCCTCTGTCGTGTATGGTGGTGTGGTACATTATGGAAGTTCAGTGGGATGCAGGTCTGCTTGCATGTGTCATGTATGTGCACGTCTACGTGATGACCAATTAAGTGAAGTGGGCTAACATGTATGCAGAACTTAGACCAACGCCTGGCACATAGAAGGCATTCAATAAATGTTTGTCATCACTATGATTATGTGTGTGTATGTGCATATACCCCTCTGTATTCACACAAATATGGATGTACAGATAGTTTGCATGTCTCTATCTGTGTTTATGGATGCATATATGTGTGTATATGTGTATGTGTTTATGTCTGTATAGATGTTTACGTATGTAAATAGGTGAGCATGGTGTACATGTAAATATGTGAATATTTGTATTAATATGTCTGCATATATACCTGTCTATGTGCATATGGAAGTGTTTGGGAGTATTTGCATACCTTCATTGAATGGAATGCCCGTGCATTAGTTTTCTATTGCTGCATAGCAAATCTCCACACACTTAGCTTAAAACAACACCCATTTATTAATCTCGCAATTTCCTTGCATCAGGAATTCCAGATGCAGCCTCGCTGGTCCTCTGCTTAGGGTCTCACAAGGCTGCAATTAGGGTGTTGGCCAGGGTTGTGATCAGCTCTGAGGTTGGGGTCCTCTTCCAAGCTCATGTGATTGTTGGCAGACTGTGTTTCCTTGCAGCTGTAGAACTCATGGCAGCAGCTTGCTCAAGGTCAGCAGAAGTATCTTCGTCTCTCTCTCTCTTGCTCTCTGACATTCAGATCCTTTTTTAAGGGCTTATCTGATTAGGTCAGGCCCACTCAGGAGAATATCCCTTTTGATTAACTCAAAATGGACTGATTAGGAACCTTAATTGTGTCTGAAAAATCCCTTCACCTTTGCCATAAAATATAACCTAGTCACAGGAACATCCTATCATAGTCACGGGTCCCACCCACAGATAAGGGGCCGAGATTACACAGGGTGTGTACACCAGGGGGTGGGACTCCTGGGACCATCCTAGAATTCTGCCTACCACAGGGAATATTATTTATATATATACGTATGTATGTATGTTTGGCTCTGTGTGTACGTGTGATTGTATGCAAGGGTACATGTATGTGTGTGTGTGTGTGTGTATCCCTGAGTGTGCTTTTCTGTGGCCTGTTTTCTTCCCAAAGGAAATGCAGACTCCTAAAATAAAGACTGGGAGCCCCCTGAAGTTCAGAACTTATGCACATTACTCACTTCACACACACACACACACACACACACACTGACATGACTCACTCTGAGGCAAGATCAGCCTGTCTAGGGACAGATCTCACTCTTGAGAGAAGCCCCCACCTGGCACATCCCCTCCCTAACCTGCCATAAGATTACAAAGTCACTGCTCTTTCCAAAAGGAGGCCAGAAGGCTGAGACACCTGTGCCCCTCTCCCAAGTTGGGGTCCTGCTTGGGACACAAATGCCCTGCAGTCAGGTAACGAATGGGCTTACTGGGCTTATACCAATATTATCCAAAGGGAATGATATTAGCCCAGGAGACGCTGAGGCCAACATGACCTGAGGCTAGAAAGTTGTCTGTGGCCAAGTAAGGTTGTGAAACCCTGCCTGCTCCAACCCTTGCTTGGAAGTTTGCATTGCAGATTAGCACAACAAAGGCTCTGAGAAGGCCTGCAAGAAGATAGGGCAGGGATAACTGCTTGCACAGACCAGAACAGAAAATAGGCACCCAGTGTTACCACTTCTAGGTCAGCAGTTGCTAAAGTTGGCTTCTCCTGACTCTTCTTACCAAGAGTCTGTGCCCCAATGGACAGCAAAGGTGAGATGATTACTGTCGTGAAGGCAGAGGGCAGAATGTTCCAGAGTTCAGGAGACAGACAAAAGAAGGGAGGAATGCAGCAGCCTAGCAGAGCTGGAGGCACTTAGGGCTAATTTAGCATGCGCAGAGAATAAATCTGGGGGTGGGGCAGCGAGCCAGAGCCAGGAGTGTGGGGTCACGATGCGGGAACACATCTGTGCATCTCCCCGCCGTCTCACATTTCATATTTACTTCTGTTGATGAGATTTCGTCATGCTCGATTACAATTCATAGACTCATGTTCCCAGATTTTATGCATCAAAATGTTCTGATTTACAGAGTCACCCTAAGCCTGATACTGGCCCCCCAAGGTGCTTCTGCTGAACGTGCGCACCGAGGCTTGTCCTGGGGTCACCCAGGGCCTCATTTCTGGGTATGGTGGCCTCTGGAGAGTCTCAGGAGGCAGTGCCTGAGAGAAGGCCTCTAGGGGTCTATGGGGGAATGTGGTAGGTGGGGGAGGACACCGACATCCGCAGAGGAGCAGCAGGGCTGTGGGGTGGCCCCTGGCAGCCACAGATTGGCTCTTCCCTTCCCCCGCTCTGTCCCTCCCCTCCTTCAAACCCTTCCCAGCAAACCTCCGCCAGTAGTACCAGGAGCCTTCCACAGAGGGGCGTGGGTCAGCTGGCCCAGGAGTGGAAGAGGTCTCTGAGCCCCGACTCATCACCCAGAGATGCCCCCTCCCCCTGCCCA
This sequence comes from Propithecus coquereli, assembly GCF_000956105.1. Taxonomy (NCBI): domain Eukaryota; kingdom Metazoa; phylum Chordata; class Mammalia; order Primates; family Indriidae; genus Propithecus; species Propithecus coquereli. The sequence goes on along the minus strand of NW_012142523.1, from coordinate 5,301,521 downwards.
TCTCAGCTGGAGGGTCTGAAAGAGAGCACTTAATGGGATGGGCCAGCCCAACTCAGCCAGCCCTGGTGCCGGGGACGGCCCGCGGCCACTTGGCCTTGACTCTGCACGTGCCCCTCTCCAGTGGGGTGGGGATCCGTGTGCGTTTCTCCGTGGGTGTGCCCTTCTGTGTGTCTAGCTGCACTTGCTGCTGTGCCGCCCCCGGGTCTGGGTTCACATGTTTGTGTATCTGTGTGTCCTTGCGTGATTTTGACTCTGTGTCCGTGTGGACCCACCTCTGTGTGTCTCTGCAGGCTCTCTGTGCGTGGGTCTTTGTCCCCTTTCGGTTGCGTGTCCCCGTGTCTGCCTGTGTATGTCGGCGTGTATGTATGAGTGTGCGTCCCTCTGTTTTTACCTGTGTCTCGTCGTTTCTCTCCCCTCACCTTCCGTCTGTTTCTCTGTCTCTGTGTCTCCCTATTTCTCTCTATCTCTTTTTCTCCAGGTCTCTGTTTCTGTATCTCTCACCCTTGGCTCGCGGTAAGAAGCCCCCGAGGCCTGCCCCATCTCCGTCTCCCTCTCCTGTGCCCTCGGTCCTTGGGCCACCCAAGCCGCTTTGGAAACTCCTTCCCTCCACCTGCCCCCGTCTGCACTCGCCCGTCTTCAACCACTCCTCACTCCTTTCATTCGTCCAGCTCCTCTGAGAGAAGAGACATATGGTGAGTGATTTCCCCAATTTATGGAGAGGGAAAAGGAGGCCCCAAAGTGCACCAATGCCGCTTTCAAAACTCCAGCAGTCTCTGGATCCATGCAGCCAGTCCAATCCTGAGCCACATGGGCTGGGTTGGGAGATCTGTCCTCGAGGGGCAAAGACCCAAGGCTCCGGGGGGGACAGGGGTTATGCGTGTCTGGCCACAGAATCTTCCTCTCCTCTCCCTACCAGGGTGTGGGGACCGGCAGGGCTAGTCGGGGGATGGAACTCCACCCCACCAGGGCCCAGGGCAGGGCAGGCCCCAAGCAGCACTAGGCCAGCAGCCAGCAGACCAGGAACGGCAGCGATCACACAACTCTATGCCGAGCACCTTTACGCACCAGCTCTGGGCCCAGCGTTTCATGCACCACCCATGTTAGTTTATTGTTGCATAACAACATCACTACAAGCTTAGCAGTTTCAAACAACACGCGTTTATTATCTAACAGGGTCAATGGAGCCGGGAATCTTGAGAGGCTGCTATAAAGATGCCAGCCAGGACTGGGGCCTCTTCTGAAGGCCGACTGAGGAAGGAGCCACGTCAAGCTCACAGGGTTGTTGGTGGAATTCAGTCCCTCGAGACTGTGGGACCAAGGGCTTTGATTTCCAGCTGGCTGGAGGCTGGAAACTGCCCTCAGCTGTTTGCCCCGTGGGCCTCCCAATGTGGACACTTGCTCCATCAAAGCTATTGAAGGACAGAGTCCCAGGGCAAGATGGGTGCTGCCACTGTATGTAATACAGCCACAGAAGTGACATCCCAACAATTTTGCCATATTCTCTTGGTTAGAAGCAAGCCACAGGTCCAGCCCACACTCAGGAGGAAGGGTTACGCAAGGGCATGAATACCAAGGGGCGAGGATTATGGGAGCCGCCTCGGTGAGTGTCTGCCACACTCCGTCCTCACGGCAGCCTGGGAGGTTGGCCACAGCGCCTCCACCTTACACAAAGGAGGTTGAGTCCATCAATATTCAGGACATTGTCCAAGGTCACACACATAGAAAGAGACAAGCCCAGGACTTGAACCCCAGCCTGCTGGCTTCCCGAGCCTGAGCCTTCATCACAGGACAACACCACAGAAGGGAGACCCGGATGCAAGCCCAAGGCTACCTACTTCGAAGGAGTAGGTCCTTCCATCCTCAGCCTGCTGCTAGGACACTGTGTTCTGGGTCTTTTTGAGGAAGAAAAGAGACTCAGTCAGGCACCCAGGTCTTGGTCGCTGATCTGACCTTGACACCAAACTTCTCTGGAGGAGCAAAGGGTGCAAAAGCCCAGAGCACAGGGTAGGGGCTGCCCAGCCCGAGGCACAGGGGACATTTTCTCCCCACCTCAGGCTGGCATCTAGACCATGGGTGCAAGGATGGGCCCCCGGGGACTTTGCTGACATAAGTTTCTTCCTGCCAACTCTTCCCAGGAACAGGACAGTGAGTCCATGCCGTGGCCCCTGCCTGCCTCCTTGCATCCTGTGTTCCATAGCAGGTCCGCTTTGCCCCTCCTGGAGGGCTTCTGTGAAGGAGGGTTACCTCGAAGGAATTGAGGATAAGCCACCTCTGCTGGGCACCAACTTTGTGCTTTGAGACACATTAGCTTAGTTAAGCTTCTCAACACCCTTTCAAGGTAGGTATTATTATTTCCAGTCTGTGGAGAAGAAAACGGAGTCTCAGGGTAAATAATTTGCCCCGGATCGTACAGCTACTCAGCGTCGGTGTTCATTGAGGTCTGTGAGGTCGCCAAGCAGATGCTCCCGCCTTGCCAGCCTCCTTGCTGTGAAGCTCTGTCTGTCTCTGGGACTCTCCATCCAGGTCCAGGGCTCCTGTTCTCTCTAACTTAGTTAGGGCCAGGTTGTGAGCTATAGGATCCCTCCCCACACCCACCCTCCATTCCTCGTCCGTTACTTGGGGGGATCGTGAGTCCGTCTCCATGGGGTGGAGTCCTCCACACACTCTGTTTTAAGCCAAACCACACAGTTTGTGCCCAAGCCGTGGGTCTCCATCCGTCCTCATTGTTCTCTGTCTGGTGCTGATCTGTATCTCCAACTCCCAAGGCCCAACCAGAACCCCTTCCTGGCCCTCAGATGTAGGGTGGGAGTCTGGCTTCCAGTGTCTCAGCGATAGGGCTTTGGAATCCCTGCTCACCCCTGTTGCCCGCCCATCTTCGTGCTTGGGTCCTGATTCCAGCCAAGCTGTCTGTTTCTGGGATCCAAGCGTTGCCTTCATGGACCTTCATGCCCCAGGGGAGCTACAGCACCACTTGGCCTAGCGTCAACCATCAGTACCGGGCAGTGTCTGCTCCCATCGTGGGCAGCTCACTTGGTTCAAACTGGCTCCGCCTTGGCCAGCCCCTGCCGGCCTCATCTCCGGATCCAGCTACGCCCTTTATCTCCCGACCCATCCTGTGGGTCTTGTCCATCCTGCATCCACACCCCTACTTCTGTCAGAAGTCATCGCCACCCTTGGCTACACTGCCCATCCCCACTGTCACACTGCAGTCACCGTCACCATCGTCACCTCTCACATCCTCCACTGCCACCAGCACCTCAACCGTCACCACCGCCAAAGCTGCTTCCAGCACAACGCCCATGGCCCCCTCCTCCCAGACCGTCCGCACCATCTCCTCTGACGCCTGCACGCCGCCTCCTCACATCACCTCTGACGACAGCAGAGCCCAACGCCACAGTGCACCTCCTCGACGTCACCACTGATCCTCAGCCATCGCCACCACCACACCCAGCATCCCACCGTCCTTGTCACTTACCGAAGCACTTGGTCAGTGCCGAGAGATCTTAAACGGGACCCGAACTAAGCTAGAAGGGCAGAGGCGCCGATCTCAGGCACTCCGTGGGCTACTGCTGGTTTGTCATGGACCCAAGATCGGTTTGCCCACTTCCGGCGTGCCCTCCCCTCCACCCCCAAAACAGACCCCCAGCCTTCCTCTTGTCCTCAACCTGATAAAACGCGTCCTTTCTGATGCCACAGCCACCCTCTGCCTCCACACCTTTCTGAGAGTGGTGCTCACCCTCCCAACCTCTCCCCCATCTGAGTTGGAGGCGTGAACCCCAAATGGGGCAAGGCCATTCCTGAGCTGGGTCCTCCTGATCCCGGCTGTCACTACCACTTCCAGTCTTTCCCGGAGCCCAGGAGAACTGTGGCTCTGCCAGTCCCACCCGGGGCAGCTGAGAGGCTGGCATTGATTACCAGCCCTGCAATTACCCTGCAGGCACTGGCAGGGATTTCAAGGCTGATTGACTTCAAATGAGAAATCCATGGGGCTTCGGAGAGGGCGGGGACGCTTTGCTGAGGTGGGGGCCGGGGCGAGGGAAGGAGCTGCCCTCACCTGCACGGGCCTCTGTGTCTAGAAACGCAGCTTTGACAAAGGAGCATCACCTGCTGGGTCCATACCTGGGAGTGCTCACCCTGAGGCTGCAAGGGAAGCTGGGAAATCCTCCTAACCTTGCATCCGGCCTTCCTGTAGACCTAGCCAAACCAGGCCCCCTGCCCACTGGCACATCAACCCTTGGAGAGGAGCTATGCTGAGGGACCCTGGGCGGGCTTTGGGGAAGGAGAGGAGTGCCAGGGAAACCTCTCCAGGGTAGCCAAATTGAGGCCTCTCCTCGCTGGGTGCATAGGCGAAAGCCGGAGGGTTAGGATGAAGGTTTGCAGGGTAAGTGGCAGTTCAGTCAGGCCATTCAAGGCATTAAAAGAAACTATCCCTGGGCCCAGGAGAATTCAGAGGTGAGACCCTGTTGGGAAATTCCCTCTGAAATGGGACACATAAATGCACGTAAATCCTCTGATCTCACACATATTTACAAGCCCATGAATTTCCTCTGGGCACTTGCACGCACACATTAATGCTCATGAACACACTCTCGCCCACCTCCCTCATCCGTGCACTCACAGGCTCGGAGGCGAAAACAAGCACAAAAGAAGGCCACCTCACACATGTTCACTCACACACGCATGCGCACATGCATACATGCACATGCATCCCCAAATAGATTTCTTCATCCTAACACGTGCACCCTGACATACTCCACACCCCCACACGCTCACATCTTCACGCACGTATATGCTCGCACATCTTCAAACACATTCTCACATACTCAGAAGCCAAACACCCGGAGAGAAAGAGAGACATCACTTACACACTCGTACGCTCCTTGAGAAATTGCAGCAAGAGGTGAGCCACTTGTTCTTTCCCCCCTCCCCTCTCGCAGAGGGGTTTTCATTTAAAACTTGCCTGAGCCCAAGCTTTCAGATTACAGTCTAGACTATATAGGTTTCCTAAAGATAAGGCTGAGAAATTGATTTCAATTACCAAAGTAGAGAGGCCGCACTTCCCAGCCTCCTGCGCAGAGCGTTAACCCTGGAGATCCGGGAGCTGGAGAGGAGGGAGGCCACGTGGCAGGCACACGTGGAGTCCGTGCAAAGTCTCGCTCACACCCAGCTTGGACAAGGAGCCCAGGCCTGGGAGCCAGGAGCCCAGGGCTCTAGCCTTGGCTCTGCCAACATTTTGCTGTGTGATCTTGGACACCCACCTTTCCATTCCTGCTGCCCAGGGCTCATGAGACCTCAGCCTCACTCCTGGTTGAGCACCCATCTCTGTTGAGGTTGTGAACTCCCCAGAAGGCCTAGACAGGCACTGAGATGCCTTAGAACCCCATCTCTTCTCCACCCTGCCTCCAAGCTAGAGTGGAGGTCCCCACACACTGGTGGCTAACAGGGCCTGTATTAGTCACAGTCAACGTGCTTATCTCTGCAACAGGCAGGCTCTGAAATCTTAGTGGCTTAAAGGATTTTTTCTTGTGCACACAAAATCCTCTGTGGGTGTATTAGTATTCTGTTGCTACCACAACAAATTACCACAAAATTAGTAGCTTTTAAAACAACATCCATTTATTATCACATAACGAGTAAAAAATCCAGGCTGGGGTTTGGCCATGTTCTCTACATAGGGTAGCACAAGGCCAAAATCAAGGTGTCAGCCAACAGGGTTCTTATCAGAGGCTCCAGAGAGAGTCCTTTCCAAGCTCATTCAGGTTGTTGGCAGATCAGAGCACTGAAGCCCCCACTTCCTTGCTGACTGTTGGCCAGGAGGCTGTCCTGGCTAGAGGCTGTCCACACTCCTTGGTTCATGGCCTCTTCCATCTTCAAAGTCAGCAATGGGGTTTCAAGTCCTCTTCACACTTCAAATCTCTCTGACCTCCTCTTCTGCCTCCCTCTTCCTCTTGTAAGGACTTGTGTGATTACGTTGGGTTTATCCAGGTAATCTAGGATAATTTCCCCATCCAAAGTCATCTGATTAGTAACCTTAATTATTCCTGCAAAGTCCCCTTTGCCATGTAATGTAACGTATCATATAACATCAGGGGGCAAAAGTCATTGGGGCCAAAATTCTGCCTACCCCAGTGGGTCAAGTGGCCCTCCTAAGTGGCTGTCCTACAATGGTGACTCAGGGATCCAAGCTCTTCTGTCATGTACCACTGCCACCCTCAACTCACGGCCTTCACTGTTGCCACAGAAAGGGGAACAGGGGCTGGATAATTTCATGAGATGTTTTCAAGAGCCATCCTGGAAGTAACTCTCATCAGTTCTGCCTTCACCTCATTGGCCAGGATGAGTCACATGGCCCCAACCTAACTGCAAGGAAGGCTGGGAACTGTAGAGTAGCATATGGGTATTTGGAGCACCCAACTGGTCTCTATAATAGGGCCCGAACTCTAGGGATTCAAAAGGCAGGGGATTGGAAAGCAGAGAATAGCCTGCCATGTTGGCTCTTTACAAATGGAAGCAATAGAATTGGGTCTCAAAACTTTGGTCTGTGGTTCTCCTATATAGGGCCTCCCAATGTGTTCTGCAAAAATGTGCCAGTCTGCCCATGGCTGCCGATCCCTGAGATGGAGGGAAGAGAGGCCAGCCCTGTGCACTGCCACTCTCCATTCTCTCCTTAGTTCAGGAGATGGGATATAAGAGACTTGCAAACTCTGGAGCACATCCAGGCACAAGACCGAGTTGGGAGGACCCTTAGAAGCACCTAACTTGGAGTATCTGGGAGGTTCCTGATGGTACCAACCCCCTGGGTAGCCCAGTGGGACCTTCTCCGAGAGTCAGCCTGGCACTGCTATGAGAGATCATTCCACTAACCATGACCATCTCCCTTCTCCTCTCTGTGCCTTCCCCGAGGTCTCAGGGACTGTGACCTCTCCCCTCTTCATCCTTCCTACCACTCCCCATCAAGGACTGATGAGAGAGGCACATACCTCACGGAGCTGTGTGGGCCAAACAGAACTGAATTTAGTAGAGGGACAAGCAGGGGAAGAATGCCTAGTCCTCTTCCATTCCAGCCCAACTTAATTTTCTTGGGACATGACCATCTCAAGGAGACAAGCACAAGCACCACCATGGCTACTGTTAACTAGACCTAGTTAACTAGAAAGCTCTCCAACCATCACTCAGTCTGCTCAACTAAGTGCAATCCTGGACCTCTGCTATCAATGGGAAACTGAGTAACAGGTCAGAACATTCAACTTTCAACAATATATCTCAGTAGGCAGAGTTTGAGGTGGATCAGGGCAGGTGATTTGGGTTAGAAACTGGAAACAAGATTAACACATGTAAAATCTGTTTGGGGGAAAGCATGCTAAATGACTTAGGGTGGAACCTCCAGCTTTAAGGTTCCTGGGCAGCTGTGATAGGGGAATACGACAGAGAAATCCAATCACGAGGAGAAGACACAGGTGGTGGTTAGACTTGCAAATGGAAAATGAAATCAATCACAGAGGAAAGTTGTTAGAGGAACAGGCAATAGATGTGCAGACAGTACCCAGGCCAGAAGATGTTCTTTTTGCTGCCTAAATGAACTGAATATTTTAAAAGCCTTTCCACTTCTACAGAAGATGTTCCAAGGCAAATCAGGAGTTGTTGCTTTGGGAGGACTCTGCGCAATCACAGCTAGACGCAGAAATAAAAACCACAGGGATGAAGGCATAGAAATGGCACGCTCTGGGCAAGGGAAGCAAATATGGTCTGTACTTAAAGGAACAGTCTTAGCTTGTGCCCTCACCCACGAAAGTAAAGTCTGAGACAAGAGTGTGCAAGCAAGTATTTTGGGGAATATCCCAGTTCCCCAGGGAGTGGGGGCTGGAGGGAATAAAACAGAGAAAGACGAAAATCCAGTGCAAGGGCACATTATCTGACTAGCCACGCTGTGGGAAACTAGGACTTGACCCTGCTGGGACCTTCTGGGGAGGGGAGCTGTGTAGAACACAACTCAGAATTAGCCGTCTGAAGAATGGAAGGGGAGAATGTTTATCCACCAACTCCTGACCCCCAGGTAAAGGGTAAAGCGTTGCCCCAGAGGATGAGCGTTAACTCCCCCCAATGGTGTGCTGGTAAACTGGCTCTTGGGGTGATGGGGGGACTGATTTGTAGCATTCGCCAATTGCTGTGGTGTAAATGCTCCCACCATAATTGATTTTAAGCTGTCACCAGTTTAACACGTGTCTAGCAAATTTTCTGAATATGTAACAATCAGCTCTTGCTAGCCAATATGAGCTGGCTCACAGGCTCACACTGCCAGGTTTGCATATATGTGGGTGCTGAGTGTGTCCCCATGGGATTCTCAAGCCCTGCACAGGGAGGTCCTAGGGGAAAAAGTAAAATAAATGTGGTATAGCTGCACAAGGTGCTGTTTGGCACCATTGGTTGTGGTAGCAATGGCTGGAGTAGAAGTAGGAGATGCCCAGGACAGGATTATACCCAGGACAAGAACAGGCAGGGGGCAGCGAGGCCCCTGATGAGCTTATCAGGAAGCAGCCTGGTCACGTCAGGTGGAACCCAAGAGTGAGCAACGAGAGTGAGAAACCCAGACCCCAAGAGACAAGTGGAGGGGCAGCTAGGGTAGCACCAGAATGGAAACCGGCCTGAGCCCTCTGGCTAAGGCTCAGCCCATGCCCTGCTGAGGAAGGACAAGCAGCCAAGGTCAGAACTAGCTGTAGTTACACCTGTGGGCGGGCAGCAGGGGACAACAGCTCTGTACACACCCAAGTCAATGGAAAACTGGACAAGGCTCACCCCCTGGGTTGAGGATCTCTCCTTGTGGTCGTTCCCCTGGGTCCTCCTGAGTGGACCTGCTAAGGCCGCGCTCCTGGGTGGTAAGAAAACAGGGCCCGCCCTGAGGGGGCAGTCAACTTTCCCCCCACGGTTGCTCAAAGCTCCCTCAGTTTTCCGTCCCTGAAGCCCTGGAGGAGGTGGGCAGGGATGGTGGGCAGCGGGCAGACCTCAGGCCTCCCGGGGCAGGGCAGAGCAGGACCGCTTGGTTGGGGACCCTCCATCCAGGCTCAGGATCCTCCGAGAATGATCTCACCCCATCTGTCCTGCCCCTCAGGGTCATAGAGCCAAGAAGGTGCCACCTGCTGGAGCCAGACGTGAAAGACTAGACCTGTGCCAGGGTCACATCCAGGCCAGGCAGCCACAGGGCTCGTGAAGGTTGATGGTCTGACATCAGTCAGGACAGAGGTGCCAGCAGCCAAGGGAGCAAGAGATGCCCAAGTTGGTATTCATAGAGGACAGAGGCACACGAGATAGCAGGGGGTGCGGGGGATTCTGAACAGCCCAGAAAACTCTGGCAACAAGCTCTTCCCAGTGTGTGATGCTTTCTACGCGTGGACACTCGCCTTCCCGCCGCACTGAGGACTGTCCGTGGGCACTTCCCAGGACACGAGAGAGGGAGCATGTGCCCTCCTGAGCCCCAACCCTCCTCTCCGAAGCTCACAAGAGGCTCTCCCTTCTGTGGGCATTTACAGGCATGAGGGGTGTAAAGCCCGGAGAGCTCTCCTGCTCTGAAAGAGGACACTGCAATGGGGTCTATCTGGGCCCAGGAGGGCATTTTCAGGCAGTTCTTTCTGCCCTCCTCGCTGCCCACGCCAGGGCTGGGCCTGCTTGGGACGGGGTTGAGGTAGATGGCAAAGAATTGGGCATAGTTTGGCCCGGACAGCAGTGCCCCCATCTCATCTCCGACACCTGCTGCCTGTTTTCTGCAGAGGGGCGCAGCCTGGGCAGAGTCTCCACGGGCCCTGCAGCTGCCGCCCGCCACCTCCGGCAGGGAGATACGGAGCAAGGAGGACACAGTGTTCTCTCTCGGCTCCTCTGAGCCTTAATTAAGTGCTTTCATTTCCCTCCTTCCTCTCCACACAGGCCTGGCTGAGATAAGGCATCGATCCCCTCCCAGAGCCGGGGGAAGCCGGCAGGAGGCCTGCAGCTCTCTCTTTATGGGACAAGATGGATGGCTTATTAGCGAGCCCTTAATTGTGTGGTTTGTAACTTGGGGAAGTTCAAAGAGAAAAGAAAGGAAGTCTGAACTGGGAGCTGCCTGGGAGTCCAAGGACTGAACCACTGCTCCCCTCAAGGAGGGCTCTGCTCGGCGTCCCTTGCAGGAGGCCTGGTCCCAATGGCCCGGCCGGCCAGCCCCACCACAGGGACAGCGAGGACGCAGGAATGTGCTCACTGCAAAGGACTGAGGCGATCACCTGGTGCAGCCAGGGACAAGGCCTTGAGCTGGGAGCCCAGAGGTGTGGGCTTAGGTACCAGCTCAGCCACTGGCTAGCTGAATGACCTTGATCAAGTCTCCTCCTCCCTGGGCCTCAGTTTCCCCTTTCACCAAATGAGAGGGTTGACCTGCATCCCTGGTGTTTAAACTACATGCCGGACTGTATGGCAGGGAGGGATAAAAGGAAAATGCAGAGCTCCAACTTCTTCTTTAGGGCCCGTTTAGATTCTTCCTTGTCAGGTCCAGCCTCCTGGCAGACTGTTGTCCTGGTTCTTTGGCTGCTTGCTTGGAAGAATCACAAGCAGGCAGGTGCGACGGAGTGACCACAGACAGGAAGCAGTCCCACACAAACAGCTTTTATTGCAGAAAAGAAGGGAGCTACACAAAGCAAAAATACGTTCCAGAGACGGGAACGGGTCAGTCTTCACGAGCAGAGAAAGACGTTGAGGACTCCCAGGTGGCTTCCTTTATTGGCCTGGTCCAGGGAGGGCTCATGGGAGGTGTGGGCTGTTACCCGGTGACTGATGTACATGACTGGCAGGTGTTCTGCGTTTTCCTGCAGTCCCTTCCCCTGAATGGTCCCTGGCTTCTCTGCCCCTAGGAACCGCCCTCCTGGCCTGTGTCTGCCACCTGCAGATTTGGTCCCTGCCTAACATTCCTATGTGCTGGAATTTCATGTAAGCTCCATGACATGAGGAACATTATCGAACCTCCTTGTCTCAATTGCTTCAGCTGCAGAATGGACCTAATAATAGAACGACAGGATCGTTGGGAGCTAATACATTTCTCAGACCATAATAAGAATTCCATCGTTATTATTTCTTTTTTACAAAATAGCTCTTGCTTTTAAAAAAAAGATTTGAAAAACCAGTGGACTCAGTAATCCCTTTTGGCTCTGTGAGAAGGAGCCAAGGACAAAGGAGAGCATTAGCACAGGTACGAACAGCGGGGACCGAGAGTCCCGCGCTGCCTCGCCCTTCCCAGCGACCCTTCCAGCCAGCTCTGTATCCGTAGCAACCAGCCCAGGGCCCAGGGTTTCAAATCAACATTTGTTGAATAAAAAATGAACACATGAAGTTAAGAACCAACAATTACAGAGCACTTCTTATGAACCAGGACCTCTTCCGTCTCCTTCATTGCCTTCATCGTCTCGTTGGATCGTACGACCACCGAGGCCATGTTGTCATCCCTGCTGTCCAGGTGAACAGACTTCGCTTAGAGCAGTCCATTGTCTCACCTGCTGACACACAGCTGTCCCCAACAGCCCCTGAGTCCTGCCCCTTCTAGGATCCAGAGGAAGGGAAGCCGTCCTTCACAGACAGGCTCCCACTGCTCCCCAAAGGGAGACGTTGGCCATCCCAGCTAGAGGGACGGCACTTCCCAGAAGCAGACTTCGACCCACTCGGAAGCTTGGCCTTCTGTTGGCCCTTCCTTCCGACGCTGGCGAGAAGGTTCCCTGTGCTCTCTTAGTCAATGTCCGGGGCAGGAGAGGCAACCAAGCAGGATCCCAAATCTCTGGCTTGTTTCAAAAAAAAAAGCTAGAGTCCAAACCTCTGAATATTATTCCCTAAATGCAGATACTGAGAATCAAGACAACAGAGTTTACTGCAGGGGTTTTCAAACCAGGTGCCATAGAACTGTAGGGTTCCGTGAAGGAGTTTCAAGGTTCAACTGGGGTGTGGGAGGCCACTAGACTGAGCTCCTGCCCTGCCCCCCTCCAAGAACACCAAAGCATCTCCAATTTATCTGTTTTATATCTTGAGTTTCCATATTAGATTTCACTTTCTAAAAGATTCCGTAGCTTTTTAAAGGTTTGAAAATCCCAGTTTAGCAGGAAAGCATGGAGCAGGGAGCCTGGTTCTAGCCCCAGCTCCGTCCTGTGAACTTGGGTACATCCCTTCCTCTGTCTGGGCCTCCATCAGTTTCCAAGGGGCATGTCCCCCTGTGGTTCTCTACCCCAGCTTGAGGGCTGCCCTGCGTGGGGAGGGGTGAGTCGAGGCAGGAAGGGAGCCACACCCCCAGCAATCCTCCTGCAGTCTCAGCAGAGCTACCAGAGGACGAATAAAGCCCAGGGTCGTTTTCTTCTTCATATCACTCTGGAAATATTGATACTGGCTTGCCAAACGGAATAACACTTTTTCTCTCCTTACGGCTGGAGGAGGACAAGGAAAATGAGCCTGCTTATTAGCAAGGCCGGCAGAGACATCTCCTCCCCGCTCCCCTGTTGGCCAGAACAGTTGAGAGTAAAGCACGGATGAGAGATATCCATCTGTTTGCATTTACTTTGAGACTGAAGTTCCCAGCTCTTGACAATGGAGAGCTGCATTCCAACATGCTAGACCAGGACGGTGGTGGTGGAGGAGAGATTACTGCCTGTGAGGTGCAGTAATTATAAATCAAGGCCTTCTCCGTAATATCTGGGTCCCTTCACTGTTTCCTTGGTGATTAAAGTAGCACAGATAAGTCAAGGCAGAGTGGCTGATTTAAAGGGACATCCGGTGAGGACTGGCACTTCCTGGGCCTCTGGGGACATCCTGTCTCCCACGGTTAATAGAAAACAATGACTGCCTTTTATCAGTCGGGGCTGTAAACTAACCCCTGAGTTCAATAAATTCCCTCAACGGCCCTGAGGCAAAGTGGGATAGCGAAAGCCCCATTTTGCAGCTGTGGGTACTGAGGCTCAGAGAAGGTGACTCATCTGCTCCAAGTCACCAGACTTGAGCCAGAGTCTAACGAGATCTGCCTTGTTCCAAATTCCACAGTCTGTGCTCTTACCACTCCCCTCCTGCCTCCCAAGCCCCAGAGTCCACAGACAATAATCACAATAATAATAAATTGTTATTTGTTGATGCTGACTTTGTGCCAAGTACCTTGTCTCCTTGATTCTTCTCAACAATCTGTGAGGTAAGTACTAGTACGTTCATTTTACAGATGACAAAACCGAAGCACGAAGAAGTTATGTCAACTGTCAAGGTCACACACCTCGTTAAGGATGGAGCTGGGACTCAGTGTTCTGTAGTTCACTGAGATTGGTGACTTCCTGTCAGTCGTATTGCCATCAGCCTAACAGACATGGCTGGCACTGAACACCTGTTGCCGACTGTCTCAGTGGGAGGCAGGAGGCTGTGCTGTCCTTTATACATACAAAGGGGAGCTAGAGAACTTTTCACAGAGACGCCAACATAGAACCAAAGCAGGGGGCCTGACCGAGCCCCCGTCCTGGGGCCTTACTCCCATCTGGGAAACCTCACTGGCAGGAGACTGTGGTGGAGGGGAAACAGCTGCCCTGGGGACAAAGGCTGTGTGTTCACTGCAGAGCCGCGGGAAGGAGAGCAGCTTGGGACCACTTCAAGTCCCTCCCACGGGGACTGCCGGGAAGAGCAGGGACTCCACAGCAAGAGTCCGTGTGGAGAGGACCCATAGGGACCTGGGAGCTGAGGGGAAATGAAGGACATGTGTCTCAGACAGCCCCAGAAGGAGAAAAGAACGTCACTTCCCCCCTCCCCGCCTCCATCCCCTACCCCCCGCCCTGAAGGGGTCAGTTACAGAGGTCACTTCCCCTGTCCCCAGCTGCTCTGGCTGCGGGAAAGGAAAGATTTGAAGTGGCATCAAATCTGAAATGTACACATTCCCAGCCCTGGCCTGGTTCTTTCCTTGGGACCTCTTGTTCCCCTAACTAGCCACAGAAGACTGAGATAAAAGGAACTTTGGAATTTATATAAAGTCTAAAGGAGCTTTATTCTGTAGGCAATCGTAAATCATTAAAAGTATTTAAGCAAGAGCATGGCCTGGGACTTGAGGTACCTGAGACTTGGGGACAGGAGAGAGCTAGAGAGAGCTCCTCCTCCTCTCAGAGTCATGGCTTCTGGCTATTTCTGGGCCACACCCACCTGCCCTGCCTCTAGCTCCAGGTCAGGAGTTTTTGTAATTTCCCACAGCTCAACTTGAGGTTAGAGCTGGATCTCTCTGGGCCCAGGAGCAGGAGCTAGAGCTACCCAGGGCCGCAAGCGTGGTATTCCCAAGGCAACTGCCCTCGCTCCTAGCAGCCCCTTGGAACCTCCCTCCGTCCAGAACAAGAGAACACAGCCCAGACCTGAATATCTCCTCCCAAAATATCTGACAAGCAGTCTCTGCCCAGGCCTCAGGACAGGCAGTGGCCAACCATCCAGGACTGGTGAAGGAACATCTCTCAGATCCCATATCCCTTAAGACTCCAGGGAGAGGAAGGGACCCCAGGAACGTGAGCCCCACATCTCCCCTGCTAGCCTACTGGCCACACAGAAGAACAGGGTATGTTCTCTGCAGGCATGAGCTCTGGCCAGCACCTGCCAGCGGGTCTCAACACCATCGCCAGCTCCTGGCTGGATCCACTTCCTGGTGTAGCGCCAGGTCCTGCTCTACCTTGCAGCATGGCGGTCAGCGGTGCTGTTCCGGGGCCAGGCTGCCTGGGTTCAAATCCCTGATCCACCATTCAGGGGCCCCGTGATGTTATGCAAGTTACCTAACCTCTTCTCTGGTCTGTTTCCTCGCCTGTCAGCTAGGCATGACAATAGCTCCTACCTGATAGGTCGGGTTAGGCTAATCACTAGTTACTAAAACCACGGCTAGTGGGCCACCCTTCTAGTACGGACTCCAGCCCTTGCCCAGTTCCCTGGCTTCCTGGGCTCAGATGGCTGATTTAGTGCACTCGCCTCCCCTTTTCCTCTCCAGGGTGGATTGGTTTGAATACGATCTGTAATCTCCGGAAAGGCCCCAGAGGGACCCATCCACTCCTTCTAAGGAGCATTAACTCAAACCGTAACCAGCTCTCTGTGCATATGGCGAGGCCAGGTCCTCTGGGAGCCCTCCTGACTGCTGGGGGCAAGGGGTGGGGGGAGCTGGTGGCTCCTCTTCCCAGGTGGGGAGGGGAAACTGCATGGCAGCTGCCCCCAGCCCAAACCCCATGCTTGCCCAGGAGGTCCCTACCCCTCAAAGGCCCCCTGCCCTGAGTCCAGCTGAGTCTACCTCCCAGGGGTGTTTTTCTGTGAAGGGGAAATGACTGCAGGGCCACCTGGGCAGGGACCACGGCATGGCCTGAAGCCATCTTGGGGCTGGGAACAGACCTCAACCTCTCCACAGATGGATTCCCTGTGGGTTTGACCACAAATCCTTGACCTCTGCCCAGGAACACCTGCTTCCCTTGCTCCTCCTGGGGTAGAAATGAGGAGTCCCCTAGTAACTAGCTGACTGGGGCCCTCATGTCCCAGAGAAGAGGGGTCTCATCTGGAAGGGGATTCTGGAGCCCCAGAGAGATCCCTCCAGGGGAACGAACAGGAGCCAGACACAGAGAGGGGCAGGGAGGGCCCTGCACCCCCAGCCCCCAAGGCTGGCTCAGAAGTCTTCAGCTGCAGACATTTTGTCCACAATCCACTCTGTGTGCTGGGATCAGGACTGGGCTTCAAGACAGACAAGGGATGATCCACTTGTGAAGCCAGAAAGAGAGGGCTAGGGCCAGGAGAGGAGAAAAGAAGGGAAGTTTCTGCCATGACTCTCCTCAGACTAGGGGTATGGGGGCTGGAACACGGCTCCCCCTCACACCAGGGCTCCTCCCCTCAGAACGGGCTCTGCTCCTTCCCTCAGACTGAGGCTCTCTCAGAGCAAGGCCGGGTCTCCCCCTCAGACTGGGGCTCCTGAGAGCAGAGCCAGGTGTCCTCCTCAGACTGGGGTTCCTGAGAGCAGAGCTGGGTGTCCCCCTCAGACTGGGGCTCCCTGGTTACAGAGCTGGGTCCTTCCTCAAGCAGAGCATCTCATGCCCTTTACCACTCACCGAGCACCTACTGTGTGCCGGGCCCTGGGCTGCGGCCTAGGTGGCGAGCAAGCCAGGTGTGGCCCTGGCCCTCATGAACATCCAGCCTGGCTGCTGCCTCACTTTGCACACCATGGGGGGAAGTAGCAGCAAACATCCCACAGCCCTCACCATGTGCCAGGCACGGCTGCCATTCCATCTTCCCAACAGCCCTCCCGTGTTACAACTGAGGCACAGAAATTTCAGGGAGCTTCCAAAGGGCACAGGGCTAACACGGACAACACCAGGATCAGGGTACGGCTCCCGTCTGTGAAGTCCTCACCGCGCTTTATAGGGTTTTTACAGCCTTAACGCCATCGATTGCGCAAACCTCCCCACGTGGCGAGCGCTGGTTCTATCACCATGAAACAACGAGAGACCTGAAGCTGAAGTTAAGGAACAAATTCCTGTGGAAACTCCATGAAGGCAGTTCCTATTCGAGTTAATTCACCCCTGTACTCCCAGGCCCAAAACCATACCTACTATCAGTGAGTAAACACTCAACTAAATTTCTTGCATGAGTGAGTGAACGAATGAAGAAACAAATGAGTAATCGCTTCCGGGATCTGCTGTCGGCCCCCTGCAATCACTCCAGTTGACAGACTATCTCCCGTTAACCCCAAGCCCCAGCAGCCTGCATAGCCAGACACAGAGGCCCAGCCTGTGGCCTGGAAGGTCTAGAAAGTGAGAACATCTGGGCTGAGCTGGGCCTCTGTGGGATTTGATGAGTGTAGCTGAGGCAGAAGGAAATGCAGTGAAATCTATGCCCTAAAAGTCGGCCTAGCAGAGCAGCATCAAAAGCCAGGCCCCTGAGCCTATCCTGTTTGACATGAGGGAGCGGGGATGGGGACTCTGCCCACCGGCAGGTAGGCCGCTGTCTGTCTGCCAGCCTGTCCATCGGCACCCTGGCCAAGCCCTGCCAGTGCCTCGCCCAGCTCAGCACAGTGGGAGGCCACAGGTTGGGCCCTGGGACCCCCTCCAGGCAGACACCAGAGCCTCCTACCTCTTATCCCAGGCCTGAGCTGAGGTCCTGCTGGGCCATGAAGCAGCCTGGGCCCCAGAGAGGAAAGAAAATAAAGGAAAGTAAATGGATCCCTGCCCCGCCCCCTCCGACATGCACAGATGCAGGTTGCCACTCAAAAAGCAATCTCTCCAAACGCTTAAAAACTGCCTGCAATTTATATCTTGTGCTTGACAGAGCATCTCCAAGTCATTTCCTGGCGCATAGCACACACTCCTGAGCCAGGGGCTGCTCCATCCCCAGCCTAGGTCACTCAGGTGGGTACCCCCAATGGGGGAGGGGAGGAAACAAAGCTGGAGAGTCCCCTTTGATGCCCCTTCAGCCTCAGACAGAGTCAGAGAGCAGTTCAAGAGACCAACAGCTGCAACCCCAGCCAGGAGTCCCCTCAGAAGTTACAGAGCCGTGGATGAAAAAGTGACATGGTTCTTTGATTCGTCAACAGACATTAATGAATAAGGCCCCACCTCCAGGAAACGGTGATTTGGTGATTTTAATGCAGCGTGTCCTGTGCTCTGAGAGACAGAGCTTAGGGATGGAGGGATCAGTGGAGGAGGGTGTCAACTTTGCCCCAGAAGGTCTCATTTCAGCTGTGTCTAGAAGGATGTGCAGGAGTTTGCCAAACAGAAACAGAGAAAGGAATTCCAAATGGAGGGCGCAGCATGGGCAGAGGCACAGCGGCGTGAAGGACCCTGGAGTCTGGGGTGCAAAGCCAGGGGGCAGCAGAAGGTGAGGCCAGAGGGCAGGGGTCAGGTGCATCCATGGGACCTTAAAGCAGAAAAGGACACTGATGAGGGGACTAAAAGAGGCCACCCAGAGAAGAGGCAGGGTTGCCGTGAAGACCATGGATGTCCCCGCTCCCCTCACACACCACTCTCCAGCCACGCTCCCACGCGGGGCCCCTGCCTGGAACACCCTTCCTGCACATCCCCTATGGTGGTTCCTTCTCCTTGGTGCAGGTCATGCTTCAAATGTCACCTCCTCTAGGAATCCTCCTCCAACCTCAAAGTCTCACGACGCCTCCCCATCCCTCTGCCCCATCAGCGTTTTCATCGTCTGCAGGGCACTTGCCATCTGAAAGTAGCTTCATTGTGGTTTTATGTCATTATTCTTTGTCATCCATGCGGGACTTTAAACTCCATGGGAACACAGAAATTGTCTGGCTTGTTCCCAGAGATGGCCCCAAGCACCTAGAAAAGTGCCTGGCACATAGTAGGCACTCAAGAAATATCTGCCGAATGAATCAACAAGCCCTTCGTCACAGCGACCGAGCTTCTGGCTCCCTGTTTGGAGCAGGGCCCGCCTGCACACTCCAGCCCTGGCTGTTGTCTCTGCAGTTCCTTCTGCAATTAATCATGTTCTGTCAGGTGATACCTTTTGTGTTGTCATTGGAGGCTGCATCTCATTCATCTCTGTCTGGCCCCAAGGCCCGGCGCATAGTAGGTGTTCAACCAGGGGTTCCCTGTCATTAAGCCTCATCGCTTCGCCTGCAACAGTGATGGGCTCAGCAACAGACATTCCTGAGGGCAGAAGCTGACCCCCCCAACACACGCATACACACACACACACACACATACATACATACATACATACATACATACATACATCTTCAGGTCCCTTGGGGCAGAGGGAGGGGCCAAGAGGGAGGGCAGCAGGGAGCAGTTCAAAGAGGACCAGCAAGAACTTTACCATCTTTCTCTGAAGGAAAACTCTCTTCTTGGGCAGGAAAACAACCAGTGCAGCCAGAAAGACATAGGTCTTGGTCTCAAAATGACCCAGTTCCAGCTCAGGAAAAATCTTTATCACTCAGGAGCTGAGTGACCATGGGCCAGCCAATTCACCTCTCTGACCCTCAGATCGTTCATCAGAAAAAATGCAGTATTGTTGGGAAGATCAAACGGTGTCTGGAATGGAAAGTGCCTAGCACCACACCCGGCACCTAGTGAGGGCACAGTAAGTGCCAGCAACAAAAATAATAATAGTAATAACTAATAGCTATCAAGGTGCTCACTGGGTTAAAGCTTACTCAATGTTGATTGCTTTGCTGTCAGTGTTGTATTTAGTCTTCACGATAGCCCTGATATAGGCATGATTATTAATACCATTTTGCAGTTGAGGACAAGGTGATCCAGAGAGGTTAAGTAACTTGTCCAAGGCCACACAGCTGGCAAGTGGAAGAGCCAAGATTTGAACCCAGGAAGTCTGGCTTCAGAGTCCACCTTCTTAAGTTTACCATTATTATTGTTAGTGCAAAACTAAAGTAAAGCATAGCCTTACCGCTCTAAGCCTCAGTTTCCCTACCCATAGAATGGGCATAATAGCACTGCCTACACACAGGGGTATTCTAAGGATTCAGTAACATGTGAAAAAGCGTCTGGCACACAATGAGCACCCAATAATTGTTGGTGGCCTCTCCTTCCCGTGCCCAAAGGGCAGCAGCCCACTCGGAGCGCTCTGAGCAGAAAGCCGCGTGGAGAAGGAGCCAGCTGATGAAACAAGTGTCGGCTGCTCATTTGGTAAATGAGATTTGGTTAGAAAGATGAACGCTGCCACTTCTGGCTAATGTGTCATGTAAATTCTAATGATAATACAGCTCCGCAGCCCGCGCCCGCCCCGCTCCTGCCGCCTCCGCGGCCGCCGCTCAATTATCTCCCGAGGCTCCTGGCAGAATCCATGCTTCACTGGGATCCTCTCCCCAGCCTGCCTGCCCCAGCCGCAAATAATGAAAACCCGCCTCGTCCGCGAGATTGCTCACTTACATTTTCTATTAATTTTTTTCTTTCAGAGGAAAAATGAGAGGAACTGGAGAAGGAGGTGGCAAGGTGGGAGGTGGGGCCGAACTGCAGCCTTTCCAGGCCCATCAGCTCTGTCCCAGGGAGCGGACGCTCGGACCGTCTGGAGAGAGGCTGTCAGGATGGGGGAGAGTCCTACATCACGGCCTCAGTCCAATCCCTGCGACAGAGGAAACCCACGGGTCAGTGAGGCCCAGAGGTCAGAACCAGGACCCTTGGGCGGGGGGAGGTACACTGGACTAGGAAACAGCAGCAGGGATTCCAATCCTCTATTCACTTGCTGTGTGACTTTGAGCAAGTCACTTAACCTCTCTGGATGCAATTCCTTCCTCTGTAAAAGGTGAGGCGAGCTGGTTGGCTGGTGTCGTGGGCCCATCCTGGGCCGACTGGCTGTGAATCCCAGCCTCAGGAACAGACTGCAGCTCCGTGCAAGGAAGGCTTTCCCAGCAGACAGGAAGGGGCTCTGTGAGTGGTAGTGAGTTTCCCATCAAAAAATGTGTTCAAACTATGACAAGGATGTGCAGACTCACCACTCTCTCTGGCAAGGTTCCGAGTCCTCCCCAGATACTTACGCAGGATCTATTGGCTGCAGCAGGATGGAGAGTAGCAGGTGGAGGGCAGTGAGAGTTGTCCCCAGTCTGGAGAAAGGACAGGAAAGGCTTGGGGAGGGGGAGCTCCCACCCCAGGTCCCACCCCGAGTCCTGAGTCTGTAATGGGGCCAGCAAGAAGCTGCACTCATTTTGGGAGCCAGTGTCTTCCATGTGCTAGAAATGGTGGACACAGACTTGAACCTGACTACCATCTTATCCCCAGGGAGCTATTTACTGTCTACTGGGGTGGGGGGGCACAAACAGGCCATTGCTCTGAAGGGGCAGATTAGAGTGAAGAAAGCGCAGGGGGTCATAGCAGCAAGAGAAAGACCCTCACCCACCGCCAGGGAAGGCTTTCTGGAGGAGGTAGCATTTAATCCAGGTAGCTCTAGAATGGGCAAAGGCAGCCTAGAGGATTCAATAACATTTAAGAAAGCATCTGGTATACAACGGGCACTTGACACGAGACAGTGGTCACCTCGCACTCAGCCAAGCGAGGGAACCCAGGCCGGGAGGCCCACGAAAGCCCCAGGGTGGGGCACTCAGGATCAGACGTGCAGCAGCGGCTCAGTATGTGTCTGAAGAACGAGTGGCGGGCGAGTGAGTGAGTGAGTGGGTTGCAGAGCTGTATTTATAAACAAAAACGTGATCCCATTTTTGTAAAGACTCATCCTAAAACCTTATGGTCTCATTTGCATGTCTGTGGGGGAAGGTCTAGAACACACATCAAACTGCTGACTGTGTTGCCCCTGGAGGATGGGCCCGGGGGAGGGAAGAACATTCACTCTGTACTCTATAAACTTCTGTGTTTTGTTTTTTATAGTGAGAATGTATTACTTTTGTAAACACATTTTTAAAATGTAAGAAACGTTTACACTTTGTAGACTAATTAAAAATTAAATTTACATCAGAAAAGATTCCCTGGTCCTCCATTCCCCCATGCAGTGCCTGCCTGCGCCATGAAGTCCTTCCAGATGTCAAGCTTCAAGCCCTGAAGACACGAAGCTCACTCTTGGGCTGTCTCCAGGTGAGAGGGAGAGGAGCTGGCGGGGCTCTCTGCCCAGCTATGATTCTGCTGCCCTGGCCAAGGCCACCTGCCTGCCCCCCTGGGAGCGCCCCTGCCCCCATGGGAATGGCGGGGGTGACCTCCTGGCCCTGCTCTGGGGAGAGCTCCCACCTCCAAGAAGGGATTTTCCTGGCAGAAGCAGCAGCCCCTTCAGCTCCCAGGACGCGTGGGATGCCTTCAGGCCCAACATATGTGGGATCTTCTAAAACAGGGACAGGAAAGGAGGAAAAATAAAGTCTGTTCCCCCAGGTCTGTTGTCTCAACAAGCAGCGGCCTCCAGAAACACTTCCCACAGAGGCAGCGGGGGCCGTGATTCAGAGGCAGAGTCCCAGTGTACAGATGGGCAGACTGAGGCCACCAGATGAGAAAGGACAGACCTTGGATCTCCCTGCATGGTGAGGTGGAGACAAAGCCAGGACTGGAACCTGACACCCTGGATTGGAACATGAACAGAAGTAGAAGGTGGGCCCAAGAGAGGAGGCGGGGAGGAGGGAGAGGTAGGGGCAGAGACAGAGCTGGAGAGGCTGGGACTTCGTTGAAGAGGGGACGGGAAGGGCCGCCCAGGCTGGCCCTCTTGAGGGCCCCTGCCAGGGACACAGTGGGCTCCTGGGCCCCGTGGTCAGGTACAGTGGGCAGAGGCTGTGCACTGTTTCCAATTCTCCCCCTCCCTGGCAGGTGGCGGGATTCACTCCCTGCGCTTGGAAACGAGGCAGGCAGCTAATTCTGGCCGATGACTGGGAACAGAGGTGGTGTGGTCACTCCTGGACCAGAGCATTCACCTGCCAGTGCGCCCTGCAGAGCCCTCTTTCCCTCTGCCCAGAGACCGGCAACATCCGCCACGCTGGCTGCTGCGTCGGCCGGGGCCTGAGTGACGGATGAAAAGAGCTTCTGCTGACCCTTGCTGGACGTGTTGCAGAAACAAGAAACAAATCTTTGCTGTTTTAAGCCACTGAGACTTGGAAATGTTTCTTATGGCCACACACAATCTGGCCCCTTGGTAACCAGATAACATAGGTTCAAATCCCAGCAACTTCCCTGACCCTCCGATGGCCTTGGGCAAGTCCTTTTCCCTCCCTCTCTCTGTCTGCCCTTCGGTAAAATGAAGGACCCAAGTATGAGATTCCTTCCAGCTGCCAGAGTCCCAGGACTCTCTAGCCTTGTCTTAGAGATCTCCCCAACCCTGGCCAAGATCACACAGGGTCTTGAGGGTACCAGGGGGACAGCACATCTCTGGGGATCCCCAGAGAGAGGTTGTTCTATGGAAGTAGAATATTCTCCCTTAGAGGTTCCCAAGGCTGGCTACTCTTCAGAGTACCTGGGGAGTTTAAAAATGCAGATTCCTTAGCCTGACCCACAGCCATTCAGTGGCAGCAGGTCTGAGCAAGCGCCCAGGATCTGACGCAAGTCCGGAAGCCCCAGATCAGAGAACCTCAGATGGTCTCCTCAGGCCTAGCAGCGGGGAGGCTGGGCCCAACAGGCCAGGCCCAGCCCTGAGTCCCCACAGACCCCGTGGCCCTTCTTTTTTTCAGAAGACCCTGCCCCCACCTCCCTCCTGGCGCTCCCGAAGGGCTGCCTTCTCAGGCAGACCCGGCTTCGCTTCAGACAAAAGTGGAACAGGACACTCAATAATGCAGCTGGAAACCCAGCTCACCTGCACCAGCCGGGTGCCAGCCAGACGAATCCAGCCCCGAGGCCTGACTCCTCCCACCGGCCCCCTCCCCATCCTCCCTCCTCCTCCGTCCTCCCCAATCCCCCAGTGAGCCAAGGGAGGAAAAACACCGAAGGGTGAATTTCTGATTAAAAACCAGCCTCTGCTTATTGCCTTGGCTGCTCTTGCAGGGGGAAAAGGGTTCGGCTTGTGTATGCGTGTATGTGTGTGCTCAGGCGTGTGCGAGTGACTGATGGCAATGCGTGCCTCTGAACAGATGTGTGTGAGCCTGCGGGTGCGAGGGTGCGTGTACTCATGTGTCTGTGTGCAAGTGCATGGTTTGGGGGAGTGTATGCATCTGTGTGTGTGTGTGTGCAGGGCTGTGCATGTGCAGGGGTGGGCATATGTGAGTGTGTGTGCACAGATATTCTCATGCAGGCGTGAGACTGTGTGTACCGACATGTCCCTCAGTACAGAAAACACCTTCTGGTTAAACTAATACCATAAGTCGGGGTGGTGGGTTAATCCCAAAAATTGGTTCTGGGGGAAATCATAAAAAACAATATACACCTTCACAGCGTCAACAATCTATTTCAACTTCAAGCATACGAGGTTCTTGCCTTTTTAATTTTCTGTAATGTGGGGCCAAAGTCTTTCCTGTGCCTATTGGTCTACTGATTGCAGCTGTGTCATCTTTCCTGGGTAAACTAAAGCCACAACACATCATCCTCGATTTCCAATTTCAATCTCTCTAAAGTGGAGCAAGAACATAAAAGACTCTTTAAAGTGATATGAGTGCCGCATCTTCTAGATTTTTACAATTTTGTTCCCAGTCTTATCTTACAGTTGCTTATCCACACCCAATACGACAGCAAATTTTTTTTTTTTTAGCAATTCACCTTCATAGAGTCTTTTTCTAAAAACTTCAATTTCGTGTTATAGAGACAACAACTTTTTTCGTGCTCACAATATTTTGGTTTACTTATTATTTAATTAAATGACAGAATTTCAATAACAAGTGCTACTGGCACTTGTTATTGAATTTGGAAACAAATACAACTGACTCTTCATGAGCCCATGACTCAGCCTGTGGGAGAAGAAGCCCATGGAATAATCCATCAGGGAGCAGCCTCGTGGGTGGGTGAGGGCTGCGCAGGATGCACGTGGGCTGTAAGTTTTACAGAGAAAGGGCGACCCTCATTCAGGCGAAGGGTCCAGGGGAGGTGAATTAGAGGAGCCTTCTCTCCGTGTGGGTGTGTACATACTTGTGCGTGTGCTGAGGGTGTGTGTATCTACGCCCACGTGTTTATGGGAGCGCATGTGACTGTCCCCACCACTTACCCCAGCAGGCGAGTCTCGGCCCAGAGCACTGGGAACCTTGGATCATCCACCGGGTCATCCGCCTACAGCAGAAGAAGGTGATGTCAGCGGCAGAGTCCCCTTCTTAAGTGAGATGGGCCTGGCTGTCGTGACATGATCTGAGTCTCTGGCCACCAGATTAAGCTAGGGGTAGAGTGGGCAAAGCCGACATTTCCTGAATGTCCACTCTCTGCCATTTCTTCATGCTCTCCCAATGACCTATGACATGTAGATCCTTCTATCCCCTGCCACAGACGAGGGAACTGAGATTCTGAGAAGTGAGGGGACTTCTCAAGCTAGACAGTGGTGGCACTGGACTGCAAACGCAGGCCCACCACTGACCAGAGTACCCACCGCAGAAGATGTAAGTGACCACTGATTGCCTGTGAAGTATAGTTGAGGACCCTTCGTGGACACCAGCCTGCTCCTACGGGCCTCTGTGGAGTTGGCATGGAGGTGGGTAGGGAGGCTCACTGGTGGGTGCCAGGAGATGGGGAAGGAGCTGGGCTCCAGCTGGCACCCACTACTAACCAGACCGGGGCTCACCTTGGCCAAGCTCTCCGGATTCTTCAAATCCAACCACATCCAACTGGGCATTGCAGACTTCACATCATCCCTTAGGTGGGAGCAGGAGGGGGTCCTTCTTCCCCATTTCACAGATGAGGAAACTGAGCCTGAAGAGGCACCCCTAGCTGTGAGTGGCAAAGCTTGGGCAAGACTCACACACATCTCTGCTCTCTTCCACCCAGCCCTCATCTCCTGACCTCCAGCACAGTACCTCGGAATTCGTAAGTGCACAGTAAAATGCATTCTCCTGATCAGGATTGCCAGATAAAAACATAATTTTTTAGTATAGGTGTGTCTTAAATATTGCATGGAATATACTTATACTCAAACATTTATTTGTCAATATTCAAATTTCACTAGGCGTCCTGGGTTTCTATTGGCTAAATCTGGAAGCCTACGATGGCCTTGCTGCCACTCACCTGCTCCCGGGGAGACATTAGGAAAGGAGTGTCAGCACCCTGCTCCCACCAACGCAGAGAAAGAGCTGACAACCCCATGGAAAGGACTAGGGAGGACCTGGGCCTTGACTTCACACGGCACTCAGTCTGCGTTCTTGCTCCTCTGTGTGTGACCTTGGGCAAGTTGCTCACCTCCTTTAGTCTTCATCTCTCCACAGGGGGTCATGAGCATCAAGTGAGATAATCCACATAGTGCTGTGTCCTGTGTTAGTGTTCCATGGAAGGGAGCTATCGTTGTTGTTGTTATTGTTATTATTATTTACCAGATGGTGACATTAAGGCTGAGAGACAGTGACTTGCTGAAGGTCACCAGGAGTCAGTGGCAGAACGGACACCCACGCTGAGGCTTCCTGTGTCCTAGCCCTGGGCACTGCCACTGCCCAGCGGCTTTACTGCTTTGTAGCCAAGGTGCTGCAGGCTGGCTGGGCAGTCAGGGCTCAGCGACGCTCCTGGGCATTCTCCATCTATAAGCAGCTGCCTCCCCCAGCGCCCAGGGAGATGGCAGGTGAGGCAGAACGCCACAGTCTGGACAACGCCCACTGCTTCCTCCCCAGAGCACCTACAGACCAAGGATGGCCCTTAGTCCCCTCGCCCCTGGGATCTGGGGGTGCCATCCTCCCCCACCCTGTGTCAAATCTACCCGTAGCCTCCCAGCCCCCAATCCTGGGAAGTTCAGAGGCACACTGGGATGGCAGGGGTGAGGAGGGGCACTGCCACCCAGCTAGCCCCAGGAGGCCAGGTCTGGTAGAGGACAAAGGATACCTGCAGGCTCCTCAGCACCCCCACCCTCTCCCTCCCCTTCAGATTACTACCAGGTGCAGCTGCCTGGAGAACCTGGGATGTCCCTGAGCCTCTCCCTGGGGTTGGGAAGTGACCCAGAGCAGGGACTACAGTGCCCTCCCACAACAGCCCTGCAGCCCTTGCTGGGCCCTGCCTGGGGCTCCGCAGGGGCCCGGCCAAGAACTCTGCCCCCTCCAGCTCGCCTCCTCCCTCCCCCGCCCCCAGCTCCCATCTGTAACCCTAACGAGCTGCTGACAGTTCCCATCTGCTGCTCCTCAGCTTTCTGGGGAAAGGGAGCCAGAGGAGGGATGCCGAGGGCGGCAGGGGAGAGGAAGGAGGGTGGACTCCAATGCTCAGCTCACGGCACCTCCAGCCTGCATGGCTGCCTCCCGCCCTGTGCCAGAGACCCCTCTCACCCACACTGCTGGAGGTGCCAGTTTTAAGGGTGTGAGGGTCTTTCAGAGAAGAAGTTGCAGCCACAGTGTCCTGGCCAGACCCCCAGACCCAGCAGCAGAAAATCTTTACCTCCCAGAGGAACTGTCTCAGGAAGAGAAGGGACAAGCCTTTCTCCCCCGCCAGGAATTCCCAAGGTGCCTTATGCACCCCACCCCCACATTCTGCTCTCAGGCCATGGGGCAAAGCAGGGGCTTGGGGACATGGGCTGGTGGCTGCAGTCCTAGCCCACCTGGCCCAGCCCAGCCCCCTCCTGCCAGCTCCCACTTGGCTCCTGCTCGCCAATGCTGCCATCTAGAGGTGAGCTGGGGCACTGCGGCATGCAGCTCCAGAGCCCCAGGGTCCCCACTGCGAGGCCCACCGTGGAAGAATGGGTGGAAGAATGGACCCAGGCCAGGTGCCAGACACCTTGCCCTGGAGTTGCTGGGAGACATCTCGCCCATCCCCCTACTTCCAGGCAGCCATGTGGCTGTCAGCTGTTTCCTGGCCCCTGCTCTCTGGGTGACCCCCGTCAGGAAGCTCAGGGCCTATTAGGACAGAAAATTATGTGCTGGGCACTTTTTCGATGTCACCTCGTCTCAGACTCACAGCAGCTGCCATGTGGATATTGCCCCATTTTAGAGACAAGGACACAGGGACAGGCAGGGAGAGCAATTAAAACCCACACCCTGATGTGGGCAGTTTTCCTGGCTTCGTTTTTTGGAGGGGTTCACTTCAGTACCTCAAGGTTCACTGATGTTCATGCCAGCCCTGTGCTGGAAGAGGACCTACTGTGTGCCAGGGTCTGGGCCAGGTCCTGGGCAGGACATATCAGACCCAAGGGGTGCCAGGTGTGAGCAGGACTCCTGGCCACACCAGGAAGTCCCCCGAGAGGCGAACCATAAGGTCCTAATGAGAAGTCATCAGCTGTGACAGCATCGCCAACAGAGCCACCCACAGCAGGGCAGACCCTTCGGCAGCTCATGCTTCTTAGGGGGGCTCTGTCCTGGGCACTGCTTCGGAGGCTTCTCTGTAAGGCACTAGGGGAGGCCTCCATCCACCCAGCCCCACAGCCCTGCTTAGTCCCCTCCTCCGAAGGAACCAGCGTCTCCCATAGGCAGCAGAGGTCACCTTCAGCCTCCCAGCCAAGCTGGAGGACCCACGGGGCCTGACACACAGTAGGTGCTCGGCTTGTTTGAAGAATGAATGCGTGGGCAAACACAGGGGCTGGTCACACGGAAGCTCCCAGCCATATAAGGTCAGGTCTAGCTCTGTCTCCACCCCTTGCTGCCCTCACCCAAATGGCCAGTGAAGTCCCCAGAGTAGAGGAAACCCAGGACACCAGCATGCTAGTCTCAGTTCTGCTTCTCACTGGCTGTGTGACCCAGGGCAAGCCTCCACACTCTGAGCCTCAGTTTCCCCATGTGTATAAAGGGGAATTGGACTAGACAGGTGGCCCTAAGGCCTTGCTATAGGGGAGGGAGGCCTAACCCTACCCAGCCTCCCTAACTCTCTTGCCCCTGCTATACCTCTTCACTTAGGGTCAAAGGTGAGGCCACAAGCTGGTACCACATGGAGACCTAGAGGGTCTGCATGCACACTATAGACCCCATGTACACGCCTGTGTCTGCACACCACACACTCAAACACATGCCCTTTGCTCAGTGCTGCAGAGCCTCGGGAACAAGTTCAGGGACGCACTGAAGTTATGAAATTGATTTCTCTGGGAACAGTTGGAATTAGTTTTAATTATCTTTATCTTTCTTCCAATTGTGCTCTCAGCCTTCCCCTCGATGTTTAATCCATTGCTATCGACTTCCCCGCAGGCCCCAGGGAGGAGGGAGTCTAGGTGGGGTGGGCAGTGTGTTCATTTTCAGTAAAAATAAACAACAGCAACAACAATCACGTCCCACCCACCTCTTCCTCTGCACCAGGGAAGCCAGCCTCTCCCAAGGAGCCGGCAGAGCTTCCTGTTCATACAAACACACTCACAACGTCCAAACCTCGTTCTTCAAGGAAGCCCCTTCCAGGATGCCCTCCCTGACCAGGACAAAAAGGGCTGAGATGTGCTCTGTTCAGATATCCACATCTCACAAGTCTGGTCCTTCAAAGTGGTCCCCAGAGGAGGCTGAGCTTCATTTAGGAGGCTCTAACCCTGCTGAAAAGCCCTTTCCATCTCATCCTCCAAGATCCACCCCCAAGCCCACCCCATGCTCCCACTGGGCCCCAGGGCATGGCTGTCCCCTGCTCAGCACCTAGCATGATAAGGCAGCACCTGGGTCTGATTCATCTCTGAGACCGGGCACATGGCGGGAGGCCTATAAATATTTGTGGACTGGATAAATGAATGAATAAGTGAACCACTTTGAAACCTGCCTTCAGAGTCCAGCACATCCGCTCATTCATTCATTCAACCAATACTGAGGGCCAGTGCTGCTCCAGGCACTGTGCCAAGCCCCGAAGATACAGCAGTGGATGCGAGCTGGTCCGATCCTTGCGGAGAACCCACCTAGATCTGACAGGTGGGTAGGAGTCCTTGAGCAGAGTTGGGGTGAAGAATGTATCTGGAAGAGGGAAACAAAGGCAAAAGCTTTGATTTTAAAAACTCTTGATGAAAGCAAATCATTTTCTTTCTTTTTTATTTTTTTATTTTTATTTATTTATTTATTTATTCGAGACCGGTTCTCACTCTGTCGTCCAGGCGAGAGTGCAGTGCACAATCATAGCTTACTGCAACCTCAGTGGCTCAAGGGATCCTCCCGTCTCAGCCTCCCAAGTATTAATAGCTAGGACCACAGGCGTGGGCCATCATGCCTAGCTAATTTTTTAATTTTTAGTAGAGACAGGGTCTCGCTATGTCGCTCAGTCAGGTCTCGAACTCCTGGCCTCAAGAAATCCTCTCACTTCAGCCTCCCAAAGTGCTGGAACAACAGACATGAGCCACCATGCCCAGCCTGAAGGCAGATCATTTTCTGAGGATGAGTTGGTTTCCTCCCTACTGCTCTGCCTCTAGAACTCGAAACTGATTGGTTGGGGGGGCCTGTCCTCCAGGGGCTCCCACAGGTGTGCCCAGGCTTGGGCCAGTTCCGCAGCAGGCACCTGGCAGGCTCTGATGTCCTGGGCGTGCGTAGAGGGGGATATCAGCTTCTGCTCCATGGGGCGCGTCCCTTGGAGCCGTGTAGGGGAGGAGGCCATCTCTCACCAGCGAGGTGCAAGTGCTAAGTGCCCTGCGGCGCTAATATTTTATGATTAAAAACCATTAAGGTTTAGACCGTGAAAATCCGAGGGACACAAAATCAATGGCCCAATATTGCTTCCCCTGGTAAGTTGTGTAAATATTGTGTCTTTTATTGTTTGGCCGATGGCAAGAGCAGAGATACAGGTGCAGATTATACTAACGAATCCCCTCCAGTTCCAGCCCCATCAGATCCGACAGAATTAGCATCCTGGCTCGCAGAGGCCTGGAGAGGCCTGGAACCGGGCACGGGGAGGTCCTGACTGGCCGCTGTGGCAAGTCATCCGGTCCCTTCCTCCCCACTCCCCTCCGGGGCAGCCCACCGCCCAGCCCCTCGCCCTCCCGGTGCAGTGTCCCGCGCTAATCACACAGCCACATACACATCGCATGGTGACGTGCTCTCCTGACAGCCCGTCCATCACTGTGCTCCGCCATCTGCTTGAATTTGCATATTTAATCAGGATGTGTCTTTTCTCCTCTGGGGGTTCAGATTAGGGTGGGGAAGATGATTCCAGGAGTTGCTCCTGTCTCTGTCGGGGAGGGGAAGATGAGGAACTGTCTCCCCTATCTGCAGTTGGGTGACTGTGGAATGCCTGGGGTCCCTCCTGCCTCTCCGGGGATTGGGGGGGATGCCAGGTGCTCCCCCTGGCTCTGGGAAGGGTAGGGGACAATGTCGGGGCCCCACAAAAATGCCTGAATTCCTTCTCTCTTCTTCCAGTCTTGGTGCTTTCTCCCCCAGCCCTGTCCCTCACAGCGAAGAGTAGGGTGTGACTGGGGAGTAGACAGCGCCAGCCTCGCCCCTGCCCCCACGCTGAGGGACGCTGGGGCAATGCTAGGGGCTGCCCTGGGGGACCCCAGTATAGCCCTTCCACTCCCCGAGAAGCTGCCTGGGAAAAAGAACTAGTGCACCGAGGTAAGGAGAGACGCACCAGCGGACAGGGGGACAGCGAGGCAGATATGACAGAAGAAAAGCTGCACAGATGTGGAGGGGAGTGTGGGTTGGCCTGGGGAGATGAGCCGGGCTGGTGTTGAGGGACAACAGCTGAGCAGAGGGGTGGGGGGGCTGGGCTGATGAGAGCGAGGAGCCACTGGTCTACAAGGGAGACAGCGGGCTGACACAGACATACCACAGCCGACATGGGGACAGGTGGGCGGAGGTGAGAGAGGGCAAAGCTCATGTGGGGAACAGCCGGGCTGGTGTGAGAGGCCATCGTGGCTGATGTCGGGGGACAGCAAGGCTTATGCTGAGAGAGTAGTTGGCTGAGGTGAGGGGACAGCTGTGCTGAGATGAGAACAGCTGGGCTGAGGTGAGGACAGCTGGGCTGAGGTGAGAACAGCTATGCTGAGGTGAGGGCACAGCTGGGCTGAGATGAGAACAGCTG
>NW_012142523.1:5253346-5259206 GCF_000956105.1 Propithecus coquereli | reverse complement strand
AACTAGTGCACCGAGGTAAGGAGAGACGCACCAG
This sequence comes from Propithecus coquereli, assembly GCF_000956105.1. NCBI lineage: Eukaryota > Metazoa > Chordata > Mammalia > Primates > Indriidae > Propithecus > Propithecus coquereli. The sequence goes on along the minus strand of NW_012142523.1, from coordinate 5,259,172 downwards.
CGGACAGGGGGACAGCGAGGCGGATATGACAGAAGAAAAGCTGCACAGATGTGGAGGGGAGCGCGGGTTGGCCTGGGGAGATGAGCCGGGCTGGTGTTGAGGGACAACAGCGGAGCAGAGGGGTGGGGGGCTGGGCTGATGAGAGCGAGGAGCCACTGGTCTATAAGGGAGACAGCGGGCTGACACAGACATACCACAGCCGACATGGGGACAGGTGGGCGGAGGTGAGAGAGGGCTAAGCTCATGTGGGGAACAGCCGGGCTGGTGTGAGAGGCCATCGTGGCTGATGTCAGGGGACAGCAAGGCTTATGCTGAGAGAGTAGTTGGCTGAGGTGAGGGGACAGCTGGGCTGAGATGAGAATAGCTGGGCTGAGGTGAGGACAGCTGGGATGAGGTGAGAACAGCTGGGCTGAGGTGAGGACCGCTGGGTTGAGGTGAGGACAGCTGGGATGAGGTGAGGACAGCTGGGATGAGATGAGGACACAGCTGGGATGAGGTGAGAACAGCTGGGATGAGGTGAGGGCACAACTGGGCTGAGATGAGAACAGCTGGGCTGAGGTGAGAATAGCTGGGCTGAGGTGAGGGCACAGCTGGGATGAGGTGAGGGCACAGCTGGGCTGAGATGAGAGCAGCTGGGCTGGGGTGAGGACAGCTGGGCTGAGGTGAGAACAGCTGGGCTGAGGTGAGAATAGCTCGGCTGAGGTGAGAACAGCTGTGCTGAGGTGAGAGCAGCTGTGCTGAGATCAGGGCACAGCTGGGCTGAGATGAGAACAGCTGGGCTGAGGTGAGAGGACAGCTGTGCTGAGGTGAGGGGACAGCTGGGCTGAGGTGAGAACAGCTGGGCTGAGGTGAGGGGACAGCTGGGCTGAGGTGAGAACAGCTGTGCTGAGGTGAGAACAGCTGTGCTGAGGTGAGAGCAGCTGTGCTGAGATCAGGGCACAGCTGGGCTGAGATGAGAACAGCTGTGCTGAGATGAGAGCAGCTGTGCTGAGATGAGAACAGTGAGGACAGCTGGGCTGAGGTGAGGGGACAGCTGGGCTGAGGTGAGGGGACAGCTGGGCTGAGGTGAGAACAGCTGGGCTGAGGTGAGGAGAGCTGGGATGAGGTGAGGACACAGCTGGGATGAGGTGAGAACAGCTGGGATGAGGTGAGGACAGCTGGGCTGAGATGAGAGCAGCTGGGCTGAGGTGAGAACAGCTGGGCTGAGGTGAGAGCACAGCTGGGCTGAAGGGGAGGAGGGCACCTTGGCAATGGCACAGAGCAGAGCCACAGGGCACTTTCAACGAGTCCCCAGGTCTTCTGCTCCCTACCCTCCAGAAATGCCTGGGAAGGCCCGGGCAGACTGTGACCCTGAAGCATCCAGGCCACAGGCAAGGGAGGGTCACAGGTGGGAACATTCTGGCCCCTCAGCCCCCAGCGCCACAGAGCCACAGGAAATGGGGCAGTGGGCAGGCAGCCGGGGCGTTTGGGTCTCGCCTTGCCCCACTCCCATCAGAAACTTGCCCAGGGGCTGTGAATGACCCTAAACACCAGGGTCACATGATGGTGTCAAAGAGGAGCAGGTCCCTGGCCAGCGTCCTAGCCAGGCCCCCATTCCCACGTGGGAAACAAGACTCAGATGTGTCCTGAGCTGCAGAGCCGGCCCGTGCAGAGCCAGGCCTCGGCGGCGGCCTCGGGCCCCCCTCCGGCAGCCCTGCTTCTCCGTCTCGGCTCAAGCTGCCGCAGCGAAACATCACAGACTGGGTGGCTTACATGACAAACATTGATTTTCTCACCGCCGTGAAAGCTGCGAGTCTGAGATGGAGGTGCCAGCATGGTGGGGTTCTGGTGAGGCCTCTCTCCCGGGCTGGTGAGCAGCTGCCGTCTCGCTCCGCGTTCACACGACCCCTCTGGAAGAGGGAGAACGAGCTGGCAGTGTCTCCTCATAAGGGCCCTGATCCCACCGTGGGGGCCCACGCTCAGGACCGCATCTGACCCTAACCACCTTCCTCAGGCCCCGTCTCCAAATACCAAACCATTGGGTTTAGGGCTTCAACTTATGGATTCTGGGGGTACACGATTGGGTCCACAGCAATCCCCCAGCCCGCCTGACCCCAGACCCTGACCACAGGGGCACCCCTTGATCTGAAACTCCTCCCCAGGGGAGCTGAGCCCCTCTCCAGATTTCCGGCCCAACCACGAGCGTAGGGGAGGTGCCCTTGGCACGGCGGCTGGGGAGAGGAGTTCCTCTGTCCAGCCCCATGGTGCCAGGCGCTTCACACGTGTCATTTTGTTTAATCCTCCCAATAATCCTATGTGTGGGATGACCTTGTTAGCTCCATTTCTCAGGTGCGGAGACTGAGGATTGGAGAGGTTAAATAGCCCGCCCACGGTCAGACAGAGGCTGCCAGGGGCTGAACACTGAACATGGTCAGTCCAGGCCCAGGCTCTTCGTCACCAGGCTACAGCCTCCCCGTGCGTCTTTCCAGAATTTGTCCCAAGAAGCAAGGCCTCTTGGCCCAGCTCACTGCTGTCTCGATTCCCGCCTCACCTTCTCCTATTCCCTGTTTGAGAAAATCCGTTTGTGGGCAGGGTCCCTGCTGCCTGAGAGATCCTAGCTACATAAAGCAGCCATTGGTGTGGGTGTGCAAAGGAGGTCTGGGCCACAGGCAGAGGAAGGGACAAGGGACAGGAGAGCTGTCCTGCTCAGTGGGACACGTGCTGGCCCAGGCTTACCCCCCAGGCCCCCAGAAAGCACCCCACCCCTGCTGCTCAGAACTCCCCTCCAGGGCCTCTTCCAGCATGAGCTGCCCCTCCTCTCTGGGGCGCACCACAGTGAAGTCCCCCAGACACCACCCTCCCAAGAAGGGGGCCAGGTGCCAGCAGGGGTGGATTCCTCTGGGTGGGTCATTCCAAATGGGCCATGATGGTACTGTGGGTGTGTCTGTGTGTGCAGGCAAGTGTAGGTCTGTGACAGTGGTGGCATGTGGAGTTTTTTCAGCCAGATGCAGCTGTGATGAAACAGTATTCATAGAGGTTACACAGATTCTGGAGCCTGATGGCCTGGGTTCAAATCCCAGCTCTACCACTTCAGAGCTGTGTGACCTTGGGCAAGTCACTTCACCTCTCTGTGCCCAGGTCTCTCATCTACAAACTGAAGCTAATAATAGTACCTACCTCCAAAAGTTGTGAAGATTTTAGAAGTTTATATGTGTAAGTGCTTAGAACAGCGAGGGGTATATGATAAGTGCTATAGATGGGTCCACCGTAATTATTTTGTGTGCTGTATGGTCCGTTTGTGCGTCCACCTCCCCTACTAGAGGCTAAGCTGCTTGAGGGCAGAGACAGAAGTCTTCCTCTCCTGTCCAGGCCCAGCACCGCCGAGGACATAGCAGGAAAAGCAATCCATGAAGACTAGAGATTGAACAAAGGCAACGGCCAGTGTGCATGTGTGTGCATGCATGCATATAGGCGTGCATCAATATTGTGTATAGGTATGTGTGTGCGTCGTTAACCTGTGTGTCAGTGATAGATGACAAATATTCACATATGTGCCAGTATCGCTACTGTGCTTGTGTCTGTCGGTATTAGGCTACCAGCATGGCACATATGCGTTCCTTGGATGTGGCTCCTGGTGGGTACTCGGTATGTTTACAGTATATGCGCCAATGAGTGTGTGTTTATGTGGTGTCAGCATGTGAGTAAGAGTGTGTCATCATTGTGGATGTGCGTGTATCAGCACTTGATGTTTCTATGTGTCAGTATTGTGTGTATGCAGCATTAGTGTAATGTATGTGTGTTTGTGCCAGCATTTGTCCATACGCGTGTGTCAGCATTGGACATGTATGTGTGACAGCGTTGAGTATATGATACATGTGGGTCCATGCTGGGTGAGTATGTGTCAATGTTGTGTGTATATGTGTATGGCATTGTGTGTATATTTTTTCAGCATTGGGTGCATGTGTGTGTCAGCGCTGAGGGTTTATGTAGATGTGTATCGACAGTGAATTTGTATGTGTGTCAGTGATGGGTCTAAGCGGTGCTGTGTGTCAGTGTACTTGTGTAGTCTGTGCCAGCATAGCAGACATATTATGTGTGTATGTGCACCAGCATTGGCTGTTTACGTTGTGTGAGTACACATGACAGTGTTGCGTGTATACATATCTGTGTCAGTGATGAGTACGGATATGAGTCAGCATTGTGTACACGTGTGTGTCAGTGTTAAGTGTGTACCTGTGAGTGTGCCCATGCCAGTGTGTATGTGTTTTTCAGTGTTGAGTGGATGTGTGGCTGTGTGTCAGCTTTGGGTGCATGCGTGTGTCAGTGCTGGTGTACTCATGTGTCAGTGGTGTGTGTGTGTGTGTGTGTGTGTGTGTGTGTGTGTGTTGGCACTGAGTGTGTAGCTGTAGGCATAAGTGTTGCTGTGCGTCAGTGTACTTGTGTATATCTGTGTCGGCACTGCCTGTGTGTCAGTGTTGTGTGTATGTGTGCATCAGCATTGGGCGTGTGTGGGCGTGTCGGTGTTGCGTGAGTATGGGAGCCAGTGTGTGTCACGCGCCTCTGCGCCCTCGTCCCCGTCTGCCTTGCGAAGGCGGGAAGGAGGGCTCCCTCGGAGGCTGGGTCTGAGCCTGAGTCCGCAGCACCCCGGAGGCCTGGCCCGCCAGCCCGGCGCCTGCGCCCGCCCAGCCCCAGCCCCCATTCCGCCTCTGCCTGACTGGCACCTGAGTTAATAAGTGTTGCTTTTCTCCTATTCTACTCAGGCCTGTGATGGAAAATCCTCAGGCTGGAAGTGAGCCCCGAATCGATAGTCCATTCCATTTAACAGGGTGGCTGTCACCATAACGAGATAAAAGTGGATTAGCTTCTGCGCCGCTGCCGCGTCCACAGGGAGCCCATCTGTTCCCTGCACAGCCGGCCTGGCTCGGAGCGGCCTCGCAGCCCAGCAAGACCTGACCGTGGGGGCTGCGACCAAGGCCCGGGATGGGAGAAGCGGGGGTCAGAGATGGCTCAATTCTGGGATCCAGATGGGGCTGGGATGGGGCTCAGGACAGGGTAGATCAGGGTGTGCTCAGGAGGGACATGGGGACAGCACAACAGCAGGGCCCGCTGCGAGCCTGTACGTCTGAGCTGACGATCTCGTGAGTCCTCCTGGACCTCAAGTGTGGCTAAACCACATCTGCCAACGCACGCACGTGCCCAGGCCTCCTGCTGGCCCGGACGCCCCGCGAGCCACACACAGTAGGGGAGGCTCTTTCAAGGACAGGCCCTCCCACTCCCGCCCGTAAGGACTGAAAGAGACAGGAGTCTCCCTCTGCCGGCAAGACGAATGCAGGTTGGACACCAGGAAGAACTTCCTAATCGTGAGGGTGAGCACTTTGACAAGCAGATGACCAATGTTTGCCTTTTCAGGATTTGTTCCAGCTTATACTGATTTTTAAGTACACGATGCTGGGTGTCAGGAGCAAGCTAAAATGGAAATTGATTCAACTAAACCCACTAAATTTCTTTTTTTTCCCCCGTAGTATATACTGCTTATATGTATCTCGCACTTGGTCTGCTTTTTGACTTTGGGACTCTTTATTTTTATTTTGTCAGTTATCACAGTCTTACCAGTGCTTGGAAAAGCCCACTTCATCCTGCCGTAATCACCTTTGTCTTCTCAAGTTCTTGTAGGATTTGGTTTTCATATTAACATTTTGATCCACCTGGAATTTATGGGAAGCCGGTGTCTTTAAAATGGTTAACTAATTGTCCGCCGTCACTTCGTGACTAACCTATCTTTTCTACACTCACTGGAAATGCCACTTTTATTATTTATCAGGGTCTTATTTTGGACATATCTGTTAA
>NW_012142523.1:5247594-5250241 GCF_000956105.1 Propithecus coquereli | reverse complement strand
TGCTGCCAGAGAAAAAATACAAACAGAAATGCTCACATCCTTTCCTTCTGCTCACCTGCCCAAGAGGGGTGTGTCTTTGCCTGCCCAATTCCTCGGCCTTTATGGTAACAGTAAGGGGCAGAAAGGAGAGGTCCCAGGAGCTGGTTGGCCAAAGGACAAGGCACAATCACTGGTCAGAGAGAATTGAGTTGGTCCAGGGAAGGGCTGGGAAGGGGGAGGGGAAGACAAGAACAAGGGTCATGCCGACAGGTGCCAGGTGGGGATCAAAGTGAAGGAGGTGGCCCAGTGTTGCCAGAACTAATTCTTCAAGTGAAGCTAGAAATGCACGTTTTTATGTGAAATCCCCACTTTTTAAATATTACCCACTATTTCAAAAAATATAAATGCAATATTATGCAGACCTAGTAAGATAAGTCTATGAGCAAGGTAGGCTCTTGGGTCACCGTTTTGCAAACTCTGGACCAGAGCCAGGACAGGTTGCATTTGGGGGAGAATTTGGGGGAATCCTGAGAGAGGGAGGGGAGAGATTTGAGGGGCAGCAGCCATGCATGCTAGATAGGTAGATGATAGCAGAAACTAGAGTTTTAAGATGCAATGCTGTTTCTTGTGAATAGAATCTTCCTTAGTGTTCTTCAAAAGACTTTAATAAACATTCAAGTGGCTTTTCCATTTTTTGGCTCCCAGACTGATGTGTCTTTGACTGTGACAACACTCAAGGACTGAGATGCAGCTACTCATTTTTATATGGATTGCACAAAGAAGGCTAAGCCACGGGAGACTGAGGCCCAGCGAAACTGCCAGCCAGGGGCTGAGGGCAGAACCAGGAAGTGGTACCCAATGCATTGAGCAGATACCCTGGGTAGAGCAGGTGAGACTTTGTGCTGACCATTCCAGCTGGAGTGAAGGGATCCCCAGGATGCCAACAAGCACATCAGTACCCTGAGCCACCAAACACCCACAGACATCGAGGGGAAAGAGGCCCTGGGTACAGAGGCCCCGTGGCAGCTGGAAATCCCAGGCAGGGCAGGGAGGCTCCTGTTTGCAGGCACAGGTCCAAGGCAAAGGGTCTGGCAGACAGAGGGGCAGGTACAGGTAGTAAACCAGGCTTATGGATAGACATGCAGGAGGAGAAAGAGGAGGCAGAAGAGGAGGAGGAGGAGGAGGAGGAAGAGAGGGAGGAAGGAGAGCTACATATTAGTGAGCACCAAGCACTGCTTGCATTTTCTTGTTTGATCCCCACAACAACCTTCATGGCGTTCATCTTACTACCCCCTCTTTGCAGATGAGAAAACTAAGTATTCAGAAGATGAAATGGCCCAAGGTCACCCTGTTGGAAGTGACAGAACAAGACTGCAATCCCAGACCTGTCTGCTGCAGAACCCAGGCTCTTAACCATTTAAGCCGCACAGGCCTCAGCCCTCCCTCCGAGAGCCGCCAGGCAGCAGGTCTGTGGGCGGCAGGACTAACTCCTGGCTGTGCTTAGCAGAGGCACTCGGGCCGCCATAACCAGCTGTACTCAAAGTCGCCAGGCCCACAGAGCAGAGCCCTTAACAGCCGAGCGTTGAACAGGCCCCACGGCCTCTATCAGCAAAGGGCCAGAGTTTGGGGGCCCTTTCATGATGTGGGAGTAGAGCGCTTCCCACAAACGAGGTGTCCAGGGACCGCTTGCCCACAGAGAACGAGACCACAGAGCTCCAGACAGCCCCAGGGGCCTCTTCCACATGCCCAGGAAACACTGGAGAAAAATCCTCAGTGTCCTCCTGGTCCCAGCCGGCCCTGGCCCCGTGGTGGCTACTCCCAGGCCACTGGGCTGCCTGAGCCCACACTGCCTGCAGCCACCCGCCCAGGAGCATTAATTGAAAATTAATCCGCTCAGTACGTGCAGACGCGCAAATCAAAGCTAAGTGTCTCAATTAGGAAGAGAAATGGAGTCGGGCGCTCTTCTCAGACGCCAGCTTATTTATAGGGATAATATCATTTTTAATGAGGGAAGCTACTAAAAGGCACAACAAATGCAACATTTAATAGAAAAATATTACTGCATTCCATCAGCAGAACACAGTCGGGAGGGTGAATTCCAGGGAGGCATGAGCACCCGGGTGTCTCTGTGGTCGTGCAGGCGGCTGTGTACAGGCATCTGTGTGTGCACATGTGTCTGTGTGAACACACGTCTGTGTGTACCTTGTGCATGCGTGTCTGCATGCGTATCCATGTCCGGATATGTTAGTATATGTATATGTGTGTCTGGGTCTGGTCTGGGAGGAGGAGTGAAGCTTTCCTATGTTTTTGCTGCAAAAGATGAATTTTCTACCTGCTGCCTAAAGTAACATCAGCTAAATAAGTATCTAAGTTATTTTCCAATACTGAGGGGGACCCGGTCCATTTGGTCCCTGGAGAAGTGCAGGTCTCTGGCACCCACCTCCATGAAAGGTCACTGAGGGGAAATCCAACCCTTGGGCCCTGTCCTCCTCTGGACTCCCCTTGCCACGCATGGGCTATGGTTGTTCCAGCCAGCCACGTCACTGACAACCACAGGACAAGGCCCCCTGGGCATCACCCCACTGCTCCCAGCTGGCACATAGGCCCAGCAAGCCCCTTTAGCCCTGGTCTCAGGCCCAAGAGCCAAGGATTTGATTTGCCAGGCCAC
>NW_012142523.1:5244126-5247544 GCF_000956105.1 Propithecus coquereli | reverse complement strand
GATATATTTTGATATCTGGGAGTGTATTTCTCTTTATTATTTTATAGCTGTGTAAATGCCGAACTTTATCTAATGAAGATACCAGAAAAGCTTGACCAGGTGAGGACTGTGGCAACTCCTTCAGTCCCACGGGCACCGGGAAGACCTCCCTCTGCAGTAGCAGCGATGGAACGCGGAGGCACGGGATCCCCCACACCTTGTGCGACCCTAAGAAGGGCGTGGAAGAGCCAGAGGTGCATGCCCCAGGGCTCACCCTGGCTGCAAATCCCGTCTTCTTTTGGGTTCCCCTAAGGGTAGATTCCGAGACCAGGATTTGAGCACAAGCGGTTTGCTTGAGAGGCGATTTCCGGCGGACATCAGGAGGGATGTGGGGAAGGAAGGCAGCTGGGGAAGGGGGCCTGGATCAAGCCGGTTACTACAACGGGGAAGAAGCTTCACTCCACTGGGACCTCGGTGGTCCACAGGGTAGACCGTGGGCCTCAGAGTTATCCTGTCCAAGGGGGAAGGAGCTGGGGTCTTTATACACCGACTCCCCTCAGCGCGTGGTTGAGAGGGGCATTCCTTCCCCAGCCCTTCCTGCCTGCCTGGGTGGAGGGAGGCCGCTAGCACCCGGCCCGGGAGGTGGGACAGGCAGGAGCTCTGATGGATGGGAAGGCCCGGCACCTGCCGGTGAGGAAACGATGTGGCGGCCCGCAAGAGAGGATGGGACCAGTGGGGGCAATGGTATGAGGGATGGGAAGGAGAGGGCAGAGTCAAGAGAACGCAGAACGGACACGGCGTGGGGGCCTGAGCCTGCGCGGGTGTGGGAGACGAGACCGGGGTGACCCTTGGGTTTCTAGCCTGGGAAACAGAATAGATGATGGACCGCGGCAGTCAGATTGGAAACTCCAGAGGAAGGGGGTGGGGGGAGTTGGTTTGGGTCGTGTTGGGCGAGGAATGTTTGGGACTGTCCGAGAGTCAGACGGGCGTATATATCAGGAGGCAGGGGAGGAGGTGGACAGAGAGTGGGGAATCGTCACTGAGGCCACTGAGGCCAGGTGTGGATGAGGGCGGCCGATGCTGACGAAGGATCCAGGTTAAGACCAGAGATGGGGTCTGTCCATGGGGAACATTCCACAGATGTGCAGGAGTGATTGTGAGTGACGCTCCAGACGGCTTGTCTTGTCCCTGTTCCCCAGTGACTGAGGGGCCCCTCCCTCCTCATGGGCTGGGGGGGGGGAGGGGAGGGGGGGGGGTGTCAGGGAAGGGAGGGGGCAGGGTGATGTGAATTCTAAAGGAGCTGACAGCTGTCAAATAATATAAAACCTCATATGTTAATAATTCTTACAATTTTGCCAAAGACTTAATGGCTGGCCTGTCAAGAGCGGTGACAGAAGCTATTATGGAAACAAGATGGGAATATTTTGGAGGCAGCGTCGATAGCACTGCCCAATGCCCAGCCTCCGAGGACCAGGAGGAGAACAGCCAGGCCTTCTGCCTGCCACCCCCAGGAAGGCCACGGGCCCGGCCAGAGAGGAGCTGGGTCATTGCGGACTCCAACCACTGACTGTGGATTGATCACCTCTGAGGACATTTTAATTAACCGTCAGATCCCAGAGCGGCCCCACCCTTCCTTTCCCCACCCCCTCCCTGATCTGCAGCCACCGTCATCCCCAACACAGAAGCAAGAAGCGATCAGCCAACAGCACAGTATGGCAAGAGGCACCACTGGAGGCTCTGGGCGGGGGAGATGGGCACTTGACAGGGTCCAGGGACCCTGGCCGTGACCTGATCCGGCAGATCTAGGAGATCTGTGTGGGATCTTGCACTGGCCGTGGACTTAGGGTCTGAGGACTAGACCCAGTTCTGTAGCTGCCTGGCTACATGGACAAACCCTTGGTTTTGAAATGCCTCAATATCTCACCTATAAAGTGGGGACAATAGCAGAAAGTGCACATAAAACACATGCAAAATGCTTTTAGAGCTTCTGTATCTCAGAATCACCTCCCACAACTCTCTGAAGCACCTTCTGCTTAATCTTATTTAGCTCTCAAATCAGCTCCAAGAGGTGGCGCCATTATCTCCATTTTTACAGGCGGGGAACAGGAGGCAGGGAGGGTGGCCGAGGTAGGCACAAGACACTAATTTGCAGAGCCAGGATTTGAGCCCCCAGCCTTCTCTCCGGCACCAGAATCCACCTTAGCGTGAGGGATTCTTATTCGACTAATGATCGTGACAGCTACCACGTTCCTTATACTACGAGCTGTGCTAACTCAGAGCTTCTCAAACTTGACTGCGCATAGGGAACCCCTGGGCATCTTGTTGAAATGCAGGTTCAGATTCAGCAGGCCCAGGGAGAGGACTGGGAATCTGCATTCTGCATAAGCACCAAGGTGACACCGATGCTGCTGCTCCGAAGACCACACTTTGAGTATCGAGGTGCAATGCTTTATCTCATCCAGTCGGCACCACACCCCAGGAAGTAGGTACCATTATTATCCTTGTTTCACAGGGGAAACTGAGGCTTAAAGAGATGGAATAAGTTACCTGGGTCACAGAGCTAAGCACAAGAACCAGGGTTTGAACTCAACGTCATCAGCCCACTGAGCCCTGGTGCTGTACTATCTTCCCAGCGTTTGCCTGGAGAGTCAGTGACCTGGAATTGCATGAGCCACCCCAGGAATGCAGCTCTGAGGACGGGCAGGAAGGCTCAGATGACACAAAAGCAGCTGGTGCTAGGAAGGAGGACAGGTCCTCAGGAGGAACCTTGGCTTCAGCAAGGGAGGACACTGCAGTTTGGAAAGCGTTACTTACTCCAGAAGGGAAAGATGCTGGTTCTAGAAAATCCTTCTGCTTTGATGGGAGAGTTCTGAAATGGGGGTGGTTTGCTTTGAAGAGAGGAATTTTTAACTGCACTGGCAAGAGGCCCTGGAGCCAGGATAAGAAGGAGCCCCACCCTCGGGGGCCAGGAGCTGGGAGGACTTGCCCTGGCCTCAGGCTCGGGGGATGACCTCACAAGTGCTGCCAGAGAAAAAATACAAACAGAAATGCTCACATCCTTTCCTTCTGCTCACCTGCCCAAGAGGGGTGTGTCTTTGCCTGCCCAATTCCTCGGCCTTTATGGTAACAGTAAGGGGCAGAAAGGAGAGGTCCCAGGAGCTGGCTGGCCAAAGGACAAGGCACAGTTACTGGTCAGAGAGAATTGAGTTGGTCCAGGGAAGGGCTGGGAAAGGGGAGGGGAAGACAAGAACAAGGGTCATGCCGACAGGTGCCAGGTGGGGATCAAAGTGAAGGAGGTGGCCCAGTGTTGCCAGAACTAATTCTTCAAGTGAAGCTAGAAATGCACGTTTTTATGTGAAATCCCCACTTTTTAAATATTACTCACTATTTCAAAAAATATAAATGCAATATTATGCAGACCTAGTAAGATAAATCTATG
>NW_012142523.1:5232290-5241456 GCF_000956105.1 Propithecus coquereli | reverse complement strand
CGGGAATGGTAACGGGGCCTGCCTCACGGGGAGGTCACTTGCAGTGAGAGCGAACGAGATACGCGGTGTGCTTGGTGTGTCCACATCAGCACGGGGCATGACCCAGAGTGGTTCACGGTTAGGATCAGCTTCATCACTGTGACCAGGGTTATGATGCCCACCTCTGCTACCCCTTCCCAACCCATATGAACCCTGGAATGTGCAGAGTGGGGATTTTTAGCCCCGTTTCTCAAAGAAGAACCTAAAGCTCAGAGAGGTTGAGACCTTTGCCCAAGGCCACGCAGCAGTTCTCATTTTGAATGAGGAAAAACACCCAAAGATTTGCAGAAGTTCCAGAGGGCACCAGATCCCAAGAGTCCTGGAATTAAGGCCTGGCTCTCCCATCTCAGAGGAGCCTGGGGCTTCAAGCCAGGGGACTCAGCTATCCCCTGGTTCTATCTCCCACCCGCTGGGTGACTTTGGACCTGTTACTTAACCTCTGTGTGTTGGTTTTTTCATTGATAAAATGGAGGTGATAATGGCATCTGCTTCATGGGGTTTTGTCAGGATGAAATGAATAAAGCACTTAGAGTCGAGCCCAGCACGTGGTAAATGTCCGGCACGTATTGAGATGCTATTACTGGTATTAGGCCGCCCTACCCGTTCTCTCCCTGGTCCGGCAGCAAGGATCATCCATTAAGCAGTCTGTGAAGGTCCCCAAGGCAGTGCTTCCCCTGCGTCCAACACCCAGCCTGGAGCGGATGCTACGCGCCTCCACCCAGGGGTGTGCGTTCTCACTCGCTGAGCTGCGTGCTGTGTCTGGGGCACCTTTCCGTATGTGTGTTTTGCTCGAACTTTTTAAGTAAAATAACAATAACAATCAAATAAACTGAGTGGGAGCCAGAAGATTCGTGCCCAGTGGAGGGGTATTAACCGGGCAGTGGTCTTGGCAGCTACTCATTTCATGTCTGTCTCCTTCGCAGGACCTTATGGCCCGTGCAGGCATGGACAGCGTCTGGCTCCTTCCCCACGGTAGCCTCAGCACCTAGAAAACTATCTGGGCATGGGGGGTGATGACCCGTCGCTGACGGAGGGAGGGGCCGACTGCTGCAGCAGGCGTGGCGAGGGTGGTTAGCAGACCCTCGGAGTCGCCACCCTGCTGCCCCCAAGGCTGGGGAGAGGGGGCTTCGCTGGGGGAGATCTGAGTCCCTGAACCTTCAGTCTCAGGAGCAGAGACCCCCACCCCAGAACAGGAGCCTGAACAGTGGGGGGCGAGCCTCTCCAGCCCTCTCAGACCTCACGTACCCCCAGATGGATAACATTTGAAAGTTAACTTCCCACAAAAGTCACTCTTCAGGATTAATATTTATTTCTTATGAAATTTAAATTTTTCCGTGTAATTAAATTTTTATTCATTGTGAGTTATAGATAAAAATATTTATAACTTTCCCTTTTGTATCACTGAGGATGAAGCTTGGATAGAACCAATTACGTAGGCCTCCTCCTGGTTATGGCTCCAGAGTCTGGGTGCGGGGCCATCAGGGGGGCTGGTGGAGTGAGAGCTGGGACCCGGTCACCCCAGGCAGCCCCCGTGTCTGCGCTGCCACCTACATTTAAGCAGGAAGAATCATGGGTAAAAGGCGAGGGCCTCGGACTCACCCATGTCTTAATCCACTCAGGCTGCTGCTATAACAAAAATGCCATAAACAAGGTACATTTACTTCTCACAGTTCTGAAAATCAAAGTGTTGGCAGATTTGGTGTCTGATGAGGCACACGGCTGGTCCTCCATTAATGGCAGAGAATCGCAGACTGTCTGTCCACTGACGGGGAGCTCACTACCTTACAAGGATAGTCAGCTTGTTTGGAAAATCCATACTCTCACTAAACCTAAACCCTGAACTCTTAAAAATGGGGCTATCCAGACCCTTCTGATTTTACATGCGTTGTTCTGGAACACAATTCCCTCAGACCTCAAGAAATCAGAACCCGCCCTCAAAACTCTCCACCACACACGTTATCAACCTGGTCTCAAATCTGCCCGCAAACTGGCTGCCTTGCTAAGAGACTACTTGAGTCCTACACGGCCTGCGACACATAATGTTATGTGTGTTATAATGTTATACGTGTCAGGCCACATGACAGCCTTCCCCAAACAATGACACTTGTGGGACCCACCATCAACAGGGCTACATCAACAAGCAAAGAGACACTTGCCACATCCTCCTTCCCGCCTCCTCCTTTGTGCAAAAGAGTCCCAAGGTATGGCCTGGACAAGGGCCAGGACCCACCTCCCTAACGCCACTGAGGCAGGGACCAAGTTCGCTCTTCCTCCTCACCTTACTTGGAGCTTGCGGTTCACGCTCACTAATTAGACCTGTCGCCAGCCCTGAATCATTCCCTGCCGGGCTGGGGAGGCCATTAAGGCAGAGATGGATAAGTGCTAAGCCAGCCCCACTCCAGAGATTTACAAGGCTCAGGCTGGGGAGGATTTATAAGGTTTGTTAAATTTCTAATTGAGTTGAGAGTGCAGTGCCATGGTCTCAGTGACCAAGCCGCATGGATGAGAATTTAAACAAGAGCACCCACCCCTCACGCTCCAGAAAGACCGTGGCTTCTGCACCTCTCCCACCCACCGGCCTGGCTGAGCAGCCGAGGGCTGCCAAAAGGCAGTGTGGTCTGGTGGGCAGCCCCGACCGCCAGTAGAGCCGCCCAGCACACCCTGCCCTGTTTGTGGTTGGTGGCTGCTTGCTTGTCTGGATTTGGTTTTTGTTTGATCGGGTTTTTTTGGATAGTTAATATGCTCATATGGTTCAAAATTTTGAAAGTACAAAAAGGACACCCAGAAAAAAATCTCTCTCCCATCCTGTCTCCCACTTGCCTTCCCTGGAGAAAACTGGTGATGTTACCAGTTTTTGGCAAATCTTGCGAGATTTGCACATGCAAGCAAATCATACACACACATGTGCATATTCTTTTGTCTGTCTGTATGTATATTCTTTTTCCTTTTGATACACACTCTTATGCACTTTCCTTTTATCTCTTCATACCAGATCTTAGGGATCTAGAAAGAACGCTGATTGGTCACACGGACCAAGCTTGGGTTTGCCCCTGCGTGTGCTGAAGCGGACTCGCCCATTCACGAGAGCCAGCTGTGAGCATCTCTTGCCAACTCCAAGTTCAGTGATGCCATGTTGGTAACGTGAAATTCTGTGGGAGCATGTACACCACAGAAATTAGCAAACATCATGAGTTGAAGCTTTTGCTTGTTTGTTTGTCTGGAGAAACGGTTGTTAAACACTTACCAGCACACCACCAGGTTCCCCATTTGTGAGCTGTGTGACCTCAGACAAGCCACTCGATCTCTCTGAGCTTCAGTTTTCCATGTCAAAAATGGGGACAAAAATAGTATTATAGCATGTCCGTGAGGATTAAATAAAACATGTTGAGTGTTCAGCACCATGCCTGGCACGTGGAGGGTTAGCTGCTGCTGTGGCTGATGATGTCATCTCGCTCCGGGCAACCCTACTGAAGGGTAGACTGGCAGAGATTGCTGGATGAGGGGTCGGGTTGGGATGATGGGGATGGCAAGTTTATCCTGAAGGATCCTTGAGAATAGGACTCGACCCAGTCTCAGGGGCCCAGCCCACTCAGCATCCCACCACACCCACGGTGTCCTGTCCCCACGCTGGGCACGAGGCGATGCAGACACAAACCGTGAAGCAGCCTGCCTGCAGGGGGCTCCAGTCTGGCGGGAGGGGGACAGACATCTAAACAGACAACACCAGCATGCGACAGACACAGGCGTCACCGAGCGACCCCAGCGGAAGGAGGACCTGACTCTCCAGGTGCGGGATGGAGGCCAGCTTCCCAGAGGAGGTGCCCTTTACGCCGGGCATTGAATGCGACCAGGAACCAGACAGAAAAGCGGAGCTCCAGGGTCAGTTCCAGAAAGCACAGTGCTCAGAGTTCATTTCTTCTCACCTCAGAGAAGGGAAGTCGCCCACCCGAGGTCACACAGCACAGAAGTGACTGAGCTGGAATTCAAATCCAGATCTTCCTGGCCCAAAGCCTGACTTGTTCTGCTGCTGCGTCCAGCCTCTGCCCTCAACCCAGTCCCTGGGCCGTCCTGCAAGTTGGCACTCTTGGCACCGGGAGGGCTGTTAGGAGCACCCAGCGCTCACACACAGTGAGGGGGTGTCCTCTGCAGCTCCTGACAAGACCAGGCCTCTGCCCGTCTCACAGAGGACAGTCGTCATGGCTAGACCATCCACGCACACACAACCCGAGTTTTGGAAAACAAAGGTGGTCTCGGCAGTGTGGGCAGCTGTGCCCTGGGTCCTTGAAGCTTTACTCCCCAGGGCGCCAGAGGCTGGACCCCACCCTCAGGGTCCCCTGCTCCCCCCCTTCCTCCTCTCATATCCTGGCTTTGGCTTTTCTTAAACCAAACACTCCAAGGCCTCCTGTCTGAGGAGGGTCCCCCTTATGGGGGAGTAGGTGGGGGAGTAAGAAGCCCAGAGAGGAGTGGGGGCCTGGGGGAGCCTGGGGCCTCCAGGAAGGGCTCAGGAGTGACTCTGCGCTATTGGGACCCTGTCTGGGGACCTTCGTGGGTGACAGGCAACTCTCCATGCCCCTCACTCACTCATTCAGTAGTAGCCATGGGGCTCCTCCTGCCGGGTGCCATGCGCGAGACACAGCCCGTTGGGGAGCAAGGCCAGCAAGGTCCTGCCCTCGTGCAGCTTCCATTCTGACGGGGAGACAGAGCGTAAGCCAGAAACCAGGAAACTGGCTAATTTCGGATGGTGACGGTGCGCTAGGGAAGTAAGACAAGCTGGCGGGTTAGAGGGATGGCATGTAGCCAGGGAAGTCCTCTCTGAGGCAGTGACATCTGCTGCCTGAGTGACACGAAGGAACGAGCCACGTGAAGATCTGAAGGAAAGATGCTCCAGGCAGAGGGAACAGCAAGTGCAAAGCCTCCGAGGCTGATTGGAGGTTGGAGCAGGAGCGGGTGACTCTCTAGAAAGGGAATGGCCCAAGGGGGCATTGGGCACACCCCAAACAGAGGGTACAGAAGGTACACCACATGCTGATATGTGACTTCAAACTGTCCCTCCTACTCTCTGGGCCTCAGTGTCCCCATTTTATGTGAGTCAATAGAAAAAACACTCCAACTTATCGAGAGAATGAAATGAGCTTGCTTATGTGTGATCCTCTCCACTCACGAGGCCTCCCTCACTCCTGCTGAGATCGCCCTGCAAGGGCCTTGGGAGCCTGAGGGACAACCTACAACCTGGGGTGGGGTCGTCCCTGACCTGTGGAGGGGCAGCGAAGGGCTGAGAGGCTGGGCCAGGTCTGCCAGGATTCTGGCTCCTTGGAAAGACCCCAGGGATAATAGGGTCGCCCTGCTCAGTGACACCAGAGGTTTACTTGTCTGATCCAAAGCCACAAGGAGGTTTTGGGGTCCAGGACATGTGAGCACCCCCAAACAGTTTTCATCCTAGTGGGCCCACTTTTTCCCTTCCCCAGGAAGACACAGGTGAAAAACTTCCCCAGGGTCTGTCCCTGGGTGGGGAACATGGGAGCATGAGCAGCAGAACTGAGATCCAACGCCCTGAACCCCAGAGTCAGGACCCCTAGAAATGCCTCCCCATTCCCCACACACATTACACCACCTACAAACAGGGTCCTTAGATGACCATCGGTCTCAGTGACACCTACCAACCCAAAGAGCGCCCGGTCCATACTCTGAGCATCGAGCGCCCTCTGGTGGTGATCGAGACAAGGCAAAGCCCGCGCCACCAAGCGCTGGAGAGTGCGCATCGCGCCCAGCCCCCTCCGGTGTGGTGTCCAGTGTGGCCAGGAACCGAACATCAATGCCTAGGGCTTTTAGCCAGTGTCCGGTAGAAAAGGGCATGCCCTGACATGGCACGGGACTTTGCCAGAGTCACACAGCCAGTAGATTGTGCCTAGTGGCCCAGAAGAGCACTCGGTCGTTCATTAATTCAATCTGCTTCGTAGAGCATCTGCTTCGTGTACGCCAAGCATTGTTCTAGGCACAGGGAACTGAGCAGTGACCAAGTCCCCACCTTCATGAGCCTACATGCCACTGAGAGAGAGGCACATACACGTGAACAAGGCAATGGGAAGATGTCAGGTGGAGATAAGTTCTATGATGCAAAATCAAGCAGAGTAAGGGGCTAAGAATCAGCAGGGAGCTGTCTTAGGTCAGACAGCTATGGAAAGGCCCTCTGGGGAGGGGACTTTGAGCTGAGATCGATAATGACATATGGAAATAACGTAGGGGAAGCAATCCAGCCACGGGAAGAGGAAGTCACCCCTGACCGCAGAGGGTCCTTTGCATGTCCAAGGAACAGTAAGAAGGCCTGGGGGGCCGGAGTGGAGTGAGCAAGACAGAGAGGAGAGAGGATGAGATGAGAGAGCTGGTGGAGGTCGTATCATATAGGGTCCTGTGCACCACGAAAGGACCCCCGGCTTTATTCTAAAGTTGTGTTGGGAAGCCATTGGAGGGTTTTGAACAATCACGATGGGGCTAAAAATTTTAAGGGCTCACTGCCTTCTGGCAGAAAAATAGACTGTAGAGGGAACACGGAACGAAAGCAGGTGGTCGGGAGTTAGGAATCGGTTGCAAGATTCCAGGCGAGTAATGACAGTAGCTTTAACCAGTGGTGGGGTAACGAAAAGGGTCTCAGATGTGAGACACATTTTGAAGGTCAAGGAGTTACTGAGGTAGTGATATAGAATGTGAGTGAAAGAGTGGAAAAGAGGCTAATTCCACAGTTTTTTGCCTAAACATCTAGGCGAACATTTTCTGAGATAGGGAAAGCAGGAAGGAGGGATTGGATGAGGGGAATCAGGAGTTCCATTTCAGACAGGGTGAGTTTGAGGGGCTGAGCCATGACTATTCCAACTTGGATATGAGAGTCTGAAGTTCAGGGGTGAATTTGGGAGTCATTACCATAGAGATGGTGCTTAAAGCCATGGAGACTTCTTCTTCTATCCAAGATGAGGTAACAGAGACCAAATTTACCCTCTCACCTGAAACAACAAAAAATAAAGCACAGAAAATATATGAAATGATGATTTTTCAAGACACTGAACGTCAGAAAACAAAGGATAGTATCCCTGAAAGACTGGAAACAAACAAGGTGAGCCCTAAAATCATCTCAGCTTCCTGCCTTGGGGGAGTTTCCAGGCTGCATCACGGAAAGTAGGAATGGAGGCGCAGCCTAGAAAACACCCCGAATTGAGGAGATGGAGCCGAGAGTCCAGAGACACCAAGACAACTAGAATTCGCAGGACGGAGCCACTCAAGACGAGAGACCTACATAGAGAGTGAGAACCCTGCAGGCCTGCAGAGGGTCCCCCGCAAGTATTCATCAGAGTACTGATCAGCACATGTGTATAAGGAAAATACCCAAGGCTGGGCAAATAACTATCTAAAGACATTAGAGGAAATAGTACCCAGCAATCACACTGGAATAACGTCTGTTCTCGCCAAGACCAGAAAACCTCATGATTGACACAGGATGGGGTAGAATACTTAGAAAAGTCATGCTTCAACACTGAGGAATAATTAGCCCTAAAGTAAATGCTGCTCTGGTCCCACCTAACAAAACTTAAAAGCAAAACCTGAAAGGGTCAAACTCTTCCTGCGAATAAATTGCATTCCAGAACAAAGTTCACAATATTTGCAGAAAGACAAAGATAACCAGGAATGTAAAAACACCTAATGTATATGTGATTGAAATACTGAAGAGAATGCAAAAATACTCAAAAAGGATAAAAATCACAATGACTGGCAGCTAATCAAAGATTATCAGACGTGCGAAGAAGCAGGAAAATATGCTCCATAATGAAGAGAAAAATCAATTAATTAAAACTGACTCAGAATTTACAGAGTTGTTAGAATCGGCCAACAAGGACATTGAAACAGCTATTATAACTCCGTTCCGTATGTTCAGATAGTTAAGTGAAGGCATTTAAGATATAAAAAAGATACAAATCAAACTTACAGAGTTGAAAAGCACAAGCAAATGGGACTGAAGCAATCACAGACTGAATGGGATAAATGGCAGATTAGACATTGCAGAAGGAAAGATTAGCGAGCTTGAAGACATAGCAATAGAAACTACCCAAATAAAACACAGAGAAAAACAGAAATTTTTTTAAAAGAGGGCATCACCCAATTCAGCAGGAAGTAACTTGATGACTACGTCGCCCCTCCTCCCATAGATGTGGAAGGGTAAAATTGACAGTGGGGAATGTGCAACAGAGAAAATGGCCTGGGAAAAGGGTAAAAATGTTTTCTGTCTCTTTAAAAGCCCCTCACCCTTTTTGAGAACTAAAGCCTGTATCCCTGCCTCAAGCCAGTGGTTGGGAGGGGGAGGAGAGTGTCCTTTGTTCTTTGTGCCACAGGAGAGGGCTCAAGGGAATTGTCCAGGCAGAGGTCACTTGGAAGATGGGATGAATCAGAACATTCAAAACTCTGTACTTCTGCTCAGAAGCAGGATGTTGGTACTTTGAGACGGAAGTCTGCCAGCCTCCTCATTTGCCAGCAAATTAATAAACTCCTCTTTTCTTCTCCTTAAAAAAATAAAAGTAAAAATAAATAAAAGAGGGCATTAATGATCTGAGGGACAACTTTCAACAACCTGGTATATGTGTGACTGGAGTACCCAAAACAAGCCAGGGTCAGCCTGTCATTCCAAACCCAGCACAAATATCTTTCAAAAACAAAGACAAAATGAGACTACTTCAGACATACAAAAGCTTAAAGACTCAATTGCCAATGGGCTTTCACTACAAGGAATGTTAAAGGAAGTCCCCAGGCAGAAGCAAAATGATACCGGGGAGAAATATGGATCCAGGGAATAAAAAGCACCATAAGTGATAACTACATGGGTGAATATATGTTTTACTATTGTTTAGATCACTTGAAAAGATACTTGACTATTTAAGCAATAACAATGTATGTCATGGGATTTATAACATATATGTAAGTAAAATGCATGACAACAATATAATAATGACTGAGAAAGGGGAAATAGAAGTATACTATTGTAAGATTCTTGTACTTACCTGAAGTGATATAATATCATTCAACTGCGATAAGTTAAAGATACATACTATAAGCCCTAAAATAACAAAATTAAAAATTACAGCTAAGA
>NW_012142523.1:5229423-5230919 GCF_000956105.1 Propithecus coquereli | reverse complement strand
TATATCACTATAGATTCTACAGATATTAAAAGGAATGAGGGAATATCTATTAAATAAGATGAATTTGTTGTTAAATCCTTCCCACAAACAGAACTTCAGAACCAGATGACTTCACTGGGGAATTTTAGTAAACATTTAAGGAAGCTACGATATTGTGAAATATGTATTTGGTCTGTACATCATTTCCTGTCACACAGCTCCTAAAACCCTTGGAATCTCCAGAGTGATAAGAATGTCTTTTGTATGCTGTCTCAGTCTGTTCAGGCTGCTATAACAAAATGTCTTAGAATGGGAAACTTATTAACAAAAGAAATTTATTTCTCACAGTCCCGGATGATGGGAAGTCCAAGATCAGGGCACCATCATATTTGGTGTCTGGGGAGGACTGTTCTGTGCTCCATGAACAATGCCTTGCTTTTGTGTCCTCACCGGGTACAAGGGACAGAAGGGACCCAGCAGCCTCTTCAACTTCTTTAATAAGGGCGCTGATGTCACACATGAGGGTGGAACCCTCATAACTTAATCATTTCCCGAAAGGCCCCATGTCTTAATACCATCATCTTGGGAGTCAGGTTTCAAGGTGTGAATCTGGGGGAGACACCAGCATTCAGGCCAGAGCGTATGCTAATGAGATAACTGGTGGCTGGCAGCTTCTAGATAGCTTCAGAATGGGGGCTGGTCACCAGGAAGACCAGGGCATGATTAAAGGGTTGGGACTCTCAGCTTCGCCCCACAACTTCTAGGGAATGGAGAGGGACTAAAGATTGAGTTGATCACCAATAGCCAATGATTTGATCAATCATGCCTATGTGATGAAGCCTCCATAAAAACCCAAAAGGACTGGGTTCAGGGAGCTTCCTGATAGCTGAACATGTGGAGGTACCTACAGAGTGGCACCCGCAGAGAGGGCATGGAAGGGGTCTCCGTGCCCCTTCCCACATACCTTTCCCTATGCATGTCTTTGATCTAGCTGTTCATCCATATCCTTTGTAATATCCTTTATAATAAATAAGTGTATCCTTTGTAACATCCTTTATAATAAATAAGTAAACATAAGTAAAGTGTTTCCTGAGTTCTGTGAGCCACTCTTGCAAATTATTCGAACCAGCAGAAGGAATCCTGAGAACTCTTGGGGTGGTCAAAAGCATAGGGGCTTGCAATTGGCTTCGGTAGTGGGGGGAAGTCTGGTGGTAGTGAGCCCTTAACCTGTGGGATCTGAGGAAGACACCTGCAGGAAGACAGAGCCAAAACTGAACTGAATTAGAGGACTCCCAGCTGTGTCCGCTGGACAATGCTTGGTATGTGCAGAAACTACCCACACACCCCAATGTCAGAAGTATTGTGTTGAGTGATGTGTGAGAATAGGAGAAACACAATACCAATATAACACAAAGTCTTCCAGAAAATAGAGGAGAGAACACTCTCCAACTTATTCCATGAGGCCAGCATCACTCAGATGACAAAGCCAAACAAAGACATTACAAGAAAAGAAAACT
>NW_012142523.1:5200615-5227248 GCF_000956105.1 Propithecus coquereli | reverse complement strand
GCATCATAGTGAATAGCTGCTTTTGTTCTTTTAGGACATGGCTCTCCTCGGGGACACATTTACAGTCATTTTCTGCGTGGTGCTGCTCTTTGTGAAATTCTAGGATTCCCGTGATTGTGATTTTCAGGACTGTAGACGTTAGGGATGTTATTTAGACTTTAGGGGTTTTTGATTTTTCGGGATTTCAACACTAGGAATTACAGCATTCACAGTTGTGTCTTTTGGGATCATGATCCAAACCCATTAAAATCACCATGAGATACCACGGCATACCTACAGTATTTTATACAGTGGCTGACATTTGAAAGACTAACGATATCGAGCGTCGGGAATGTGGAGCAACTGGAACTGTCACACACCGCTGGCGGGAAGGTAAAATGGTGCCAGCGCTTTTGAAAACAGTTTGGCAGTATCTTAACAAGTTAAGCATACACCAACCATGTAGCCCAGTCATTCCTCTCATAGATACCTACTCAAGAGAAAAGGAAACGTATGTTCATACAATGACTTGCACACAAATACTCACAGCAGATTGATTTGTGATAGCCAAATGTCCATCAGTGGATAAATAGATCAATAGATCGTGGTATATTCATGCAACAACATACTGCCCAGCAATAAAAGGAATGAACTATTGAGATAGTCCATTAAACAGACTCAGGATAATTATACTGAATGAAAAAAAAAGCCAGACAAAAAAGACTACATACGGAGTGATTCTGTTCACATAAAATTCTAGGAAACCCCAACTTGCCCATAACGACAAGAAGCAGACCGATGGTTGCTTGGGTGCAGGCTGGGCAGGGATGCGTGGGAAGGAGGAGTCACAAAGGGGCAAAAAGAAACTTTTGGGGCCGATAGCTGTGTCCACTATCTTGACTGTGATGATAGGTTCAGGGGTGTGTATACGTGTGCCAATATTTGCCTAATTGTGCATTTTGCATGCAGTTTGTTGTATGTCAATTATGCCTCAATTTTAAAAATTGCAGCAAGAAAAATAAAGTCATGGGATAGGAAGAACCCCTAGGGAGTGAGGACAGTGGCTGTCCAGCACATTTTAAGACTGGGCCAGTAATAATGTATCTGTAAGGATGAACTGTCACTCGGCCCAGCCCCCTGCACCCAGAAGACCATGGACACAAACCCCCAAAAGGTAAGAGTCCAAGGACTGAGTCCTGGGCCATCCGACAGTCAGAGGCTGGGGGAAGGACCCACCAGAGACCGAGGAGGGGCAGCCAGTGAGGTGGAAGGACAACAGGGCGGGTGGTCCCTGGGAGCTGAGTGAAGAGTGTTTCAAGAAGAGAACGATCAGCTCTCAAACGCCACAGAGAATTGAGAATTGATTGCGGACCTGGCAACGCAGAGGTCACTGGGAACCTGGGCGGGAGCTGTTTCAATAGACGGGCAGGGGACCACATCTGACTGTGGTAGACTCAAAAGAGAACAGGAGGAAGGAAGTGGTGAAGGGGAGGACCAATGGGTCTTTCCAGAGGCTCTGCTGAGAAGGGGAGAAGGTACATAAGGCAGTGTCTGTTGAGAGATGTTTTTTTACAGCAGGATTAATCATAACTTGTTTGTTTAAGGAAAGGAATGAGCCAATAGTGATGCAGCTCTGGGGGTAAGCGGCCTGCCCCAGGAAGACATGCACCCAGACCCCGGTGGAAGGTCTCAGACCTGCAGGTGCGGGAAGACCACACAAGCAACCTCCTGCCAGGGCTGGAGCAATCCCCTGCAGCTCAGACCACATCCAAGGATTGTGTGGGGCGTGGGGCCTGGGAGAGTTCCCTTAAATGTTCCCCTGCTCCAGACGTGTCCTGGACCCCCAAACACTGCTTGGGGACCATTGTCCCTTCACTGCACCCCCAGCCTCAGGTCACACTCCACTGCCCCCATGAAACAGTAGCTGCTCCTTTGAGAACTTGCCTTCCAGGGGCAGTGGGATCCCAGCAGAGGCAGCTGGTGCAGAGACAAGTATCCCGGCTTCAGAGTCGAAAGGACCAGCTCCTTCTCACTGTAGGTCCCATCACCCACCCCCAGCCTCCATTTCCTCATCTGTAAAATGGGAGTAATCATCCCATCCTCCCAGCATGGTAGGGAGAATGGCAGGAGATAATACGAGTGCTGCTCCAAGTATAGGGGAAGCCCAAGGGATGGGCCGTCCTTTCCCTTCCATCCTGCTACCTCAGGCTCCTGGGGGACTTTCTGTCCCCCCCCAGTTGACTACTGTCTTGGGTCCCTATTTGGCCCTGGAGGTCTCCCCAGTCCCCCTCCTTCTTCTGCCCTGATGTGATGATGTTCCATGGCCCCGGCCAGCTGACCCATGGCAGCTGCAGAGGCAACAATAGCTGCCAAGGGTGTGCCCAATGTCCCCGCCCCATGTCTGCAGCGCCCCTGTGAGGGCAGATGGGAGGTGGAGGAGACATCTGGGCCCCAGGGATCTTCAACGGGGTGGTTAAGACTCTAGCTCAGGACCTGAGTTTGAATCTAGACTTCCCACTTACTAGCTGTGAGACCCTGGATAAGTCACGTCACCTCCAAGAGCCTCAGTTTCCTGTTCTGCAAAATAGCATCTGCTTCACAGTGTTGCCGTGAGGATGAAACAAGATAATGCACGGTCTACAGCCATACCACCCTGGACGTGCCCGATCTCGTCTGATCTCGGAAGCTAAGCAGGGTCAGGCCTGGTTAGTACTTGGATGGGAGATAATGCATGGAGGTGTGTTACCGGCACCTGGCCACATAGTCCATACCAGCCATTGTTGCTCCCACCCAACACCAGGTTCAGAGAGCCCGGGGAGGGGCAAGTTTGGGGCGGCTCCCTCCTCTAACACAGACACACCTGCAACCCTCGGTTCAGCCAGGGGCTTCATAATAATAGAAATTTCCCAATCGCCTGCTAATCACCCCTCTAGTACCTGGATTCACTCTGAGATCTGCCCCTCCCCCAGCCAGGGCCCCTCCCACCTTAGCCCTGCTGCTCCTGGCTTGGAGCAAGATGGGACCCAGAAGAGGGGCAGATACCACCTCTGTCTTCCCCAGCCGGTACAGTCCAGTGGCTGAGAGTGTGGACTGCCTGGCTTTGCCTCCTCCTAGCTCTGTGACTTCAGACAGGTCACTTGGCCCCTCTGTGCCTCGGTTTACTGATCTAAAAAATGGGACTAAGAATGATACCCCTCATAAGGTTAGTGTATAGATTAAATTAGTTAACAAGTGGAAAGTGCTTACAATGGTACCTGGCGCTACTAAGTGCCATGTAAGTATTTGCTATTCTTCTTACCATTATTATGTTTATGCAGTGCATGGCCACGCGCACAGTAGGTTTCAGGACACGCTTATTGAATGGATGGGTAGATGGATGAATTAATTAAGGAACCAACCAGCCTCTAAGGTCCCTTAGTTCACTGATGACTGGTAACAATGGCTGTGGATTTTAAGCACCCTAGTTGGGGCCAAGTGCTCTAATTGATCTAATGGAATCTTCACCACCACCCAGCAAAGTGACTATGATTATGCCCGTACACAGATAAGAAAATCATGACTCTTAAAGGTTCACTTGTCCATGATTCGACAGTCACTTTTTCCTCCCATTTAATTTTTAATTGATACACTTAATACAAAATCACTGAGGAAAAATTTTTAAATAGAGAGGGAAAATAAAAATAATAAATGTAAGATCACCTGAGATTCCACACCCAGAAATGACCATTGCTACATGTTTGCTGACTACCACCTAGACTGTCTTCATGCAAATTTTTTTTTAACGAATTCACATTATGCATACGCTGCAGTAGAGTGTGACTCTCTTTCTCTGTCAATAAATATGTAACACTGGCAGCAGCTAGGATTCCATTGTAGAGCTGAAGCACAATTTATTTAACCAATTTGCTTTTGTGGTATATTTAGGCTGATCCAATTTCTCACCATTTTATGTGATGAATATCCTCCTTATCCATACAACTTTTTGAACTTGTCCAATTATTTCCTTAGGATAAATTCCTAGAAGTGAAATTTCTGAGTCGAAGACAACACACTTATTTAGGGCTTTTCATATATACATACTGCCAAATTGTCTCCCAGAAAGGTTGTACCAATTTCCATTCCCACCGATGGCAAATGAGACATGGGCCACTAATATTGAAGATATACAAAATAGATGAGAAGGTGCATTAGTCAAGAGTGGCTAGGCCAAGCTGCAGTAACTAATTAACCCCAAAACCTCAGTGGCATAACACAACACAGATTCCCTCCTGGCCCACATTGCAGGTTCGACCTGCTTCAGCAGAAGAACAGTCTCTGCCTCTCAACAGTGAAATTCAGGGACCCAAGCTGACAGAGAGAGACTCTGCCATTGTACCTGCACCATCTGGAACACGAGACCTCCAAGTTTGCCCCAGAGTTGGAAGAGTGAGAGACCAGGTTCTTAAAGGCCGTGGCTCAAAAGTGACACAAATTACCTCTGCTCATATTACATTGGTAGAACTATCACACAGCCCTGTCTAAACTGCACAGTGTTTGGAAAGCGCAGTGTTCCCTGTGTCCAAGAAGGAGAGATGAACCTACATATCAAATGTGGTAGAAAGTCTGCTAAAAATAGTAAAGGTTAAAAGTGTCAACAGAAAAGAACACAAATTCTGTAAAATAATTTAAGGAAGTTTATTGTGAGCCAAACTGGAGGACCATGGCCCAGAGCCACTCCCAAGGAGCCTTGAGCAAGTGGACTCACTGTGGCTGGGTGACAGTTTGGTTTTATACATTTTGGGGAGACAGAAATTACAGTTAAACTCAAAAATCAATATGCGGAAGGCATACATTGATTTGCCCCAAAAAGGTGAGACATCTCAAAGCAGGGACTTACAAGTCATGGGTGGGTTTAGGGATTCTTTAGCTGACAATTGGCTGAAAGAGTTAGGCTGTGTCCAAAGGACTAGGAATCAGTGGAAAGGAATGCTTGAGTTAAGATAAGGGTCTTTATCTTTCATGTGATGCTATCCTGGAATCAGGTTGGGAAGTAAATCAGATCATAAAAACCTGTTTACTGAGATTTTGTCATTTGTAGATGTGACTCCCCAGGCCCCCTTAGAAAGGAATTTTTGAGGCAAAGAAAAAGATCGGGGTTCAGTCCTCAAAGTCATGAAAGTTTTCCTTTGGCAAGAGAAACTTGAATTGAATCCTCTTGTGACTTGTACTGGCCCCAATTTCACCCACTCGGATGTGGCTTTTCTTAAGAAAGAGTTCTCTTTTCTGAGTGTGATGAAGACACGAAGAGGGCTAGGCTAGTGAGCTGGTGACAGCCCCTCTTTCACCTGCAAGGCAGCTAGTGCTTGTCCTGGGCTCCTCACCTAGAGCCACCCTTCACCCCAGGATGGCTAGGGGGTACCCTCTTCCTGGAAGGCTGTGGGAGGCACTGGAGCGGAGTCCATGAGAAATCCTGCCCCCCACCCCACCTGTCAGCAATGGAGAACAGCATGGGGCCAGCCCACCCCCATGAGTCAGGTGCAAATAGGAAATTGGGAGACAATAGTGGTTAAAATGAGGGCTCTGGGGAGGCCAAGGCGAGGCAGGAGAGAGGATCTCTGGAGCTCTGGAGTTTGAGACCAGCCTGAGCAAGAGCGAGACCCCGTCTCTACAAAAAAATAGAAAAATTAACTGGGCATGTTGCTGCAAGCCTATAGTCCCAGCTACTCGGAAGGCTGAGGCAGGAGGATCGCTTGAGCCAGAGGAATTTGAGTTTGCAGTGACCTGTGATGAAGCCACTTCACTCTAGCCTGGGTGACAGAGTGAGATCTTGTCTCAAAAAGAAAATAAATCCAGCTTTCAGCAGGCAGTCCAAAGCAATGATAAAAGCACAGGCTGTAACCAAGCTTCCTGAATTTAAATCCTGTCTCCATCTCTCCATAGCTGGGTGATTTCAGACAACTTCTCTGTGCCTCAGTTTCCTCTCTGTATAACAGGAAGAGTAACAGCACCATGTCATAGCACTGGCAGTGAGAACAGTGCCCTGCAGGTAAGTTCTCAGTAAGTGTTATTTTTCCGGAAGGCTGGGGTCTCCGTCTGACTACCGGAGTGGTCTGTTTTCCACCTGCCTTCCTCCCTTCTTTCCTTCCTCATAATCACAGATGCCACTTACTTATACTAGATCTCTTTTTATATATATGTGATTATATATCTTCATATATAATATATATCTCTTTTTACATATTTCTATATGTTTATATATTTTATGTGTATTATATATTTTATACATAAAATAATTGTTAGGTTAGTTCCAGGTGGGAACTCGAAAAGCATGTATAGGACAGAATGCGGTTAATAGGAAAACTGAGGTTTGTGAAACAATAGCCGCAGGAGTCTGGAGAGGCCCCGTAAAATCTAACAGATGGCTGCGGCATTCCTAGCCCTCCAATAAGGACAGAACTACCCTCTTCCCTTATCTCTACAGGATGAGACAGAGGCAGGGGTCCCAGAAATTGGTTGTTTCAAAATTTTATTGCAGCGGCTGTTCTGGCCCAGGTACTCACCCTCCTCCAAAGAAACCCTCTAGAAAACCCAAGGCTTTCCCCTCCCTCAGGGTGGATGCTCTTTGGCCTCCACCCATCTGCACCCAGATACTCAAAATAAACAGCATTTTGCTACACATGAGGCTTCTTGTGTGTCTCTCTCGGCTCCAGACCTAACAATAATCTCTATTTAACATTACATATTATATGTAATATAAAGAGATTTATTATTAATTGGTTATACTTATATAACCAATCAGCATGGTTGGTTCTGGATCTCTGGAGAGCCCTAAAACCCTCACCAGCCCATCCAGAGCTCAACACTGCACAGACCTCTGATCCTAGGACCCCTACCCCCTAGAGCCCAGGCCCCATCCCGAGTCCCAGGTCACATCACTAGAATTGCCCAGCTTCCCAGTGACACCCCAGGGCGCAGCTCAGGGCTTTGTGTAAACCGTGATCTCTCTCTGTCCAGCACATGGAGCCCAAAGCCGCTTCCTGTCGGGACTTTCCAGAATGCTGAGCCCAGAGGCCAGTTGGGGGAACTGAGCATTCTGCCCCTAATTCATCTGGAGGGCTGTCCCAGGTGTGGCCTTGGAGATCCAAACCCAGACTGCTACTGTCTCCCCACTGCCCACCTGCGGGGCAGCCCCACCTGATCCTGGGTGGGGCTGTGTCCAATCAGCATTGCCTCCCACCCTGTCCCCACGCGGTCATGCACACGCACACACCCCTCTGGTTCAGGATCACCTGGCAGGTGAGCAGTCAGGGCTCTGGCGGGAACAGATGCTCACGCAAAGGGCTCCAGACCAAGGGCTTGCTGCCTGCACTGTGGGCAGAGGTGCCGTGGGGTTAACAGCCGCAGGGATGGAGCCTGACGGAAGCCTCCCGTTAGCCAGACCCAACTGGAAGCCACCCGGGGCAGGGGGTGCCCTCCACAGAGGTTCTGCCTCCCGGGGTGCAGGGGGGGCGCCAGTGGCAGGGTGGGGGAGTGGACAAATGCCGGAAGGGTGGAGGGAATTGGTGCTTGCGGAGCCCTACCGAGCTCGCCCTGCTGGTGCACAGCACTTTCCGTAGGCCGTTGACTCTCCCTGAGCTTCCTGGACTGGAGACCGAGGCAAGCGGGGAGCAGGGTGGAGGGGGGTGGGGGGGCGGATTCACCCCAGGAATGAGG
This sequence comes from Propithecus coquereli, assembly GCF_000956105.1. Classification (NCBI taxonomy): domain Eukaryota; kingdom Metazoa; phylum Chordata; class Mammalia; order Primates; family Indriidae; genus Propithecus; species Propithecus coquereli. The sequence goes on along the minus strand of NW_012142523.1, from coordinate 5,219,577 downwards.
GTGGGGCCGCTCCTGGCCCTGATGCAGAGGAGATGGGCTCCCTGCAGCTGTGCACACCCATCCCCAGGCCTCTGATGGGCTCAGGACAGAGCCCCCCCGCCCCTCTCTGTCACCAGCCCCCACCCTCCCTGCCTTAATGAAGTTCCTCACTGACACCTCCTAATCCCCCATGATTAACTTCCAGCGGATCAGAACCAGGACAGCTATTTAATTACATGCAGGCCTGAGATTACTCAGGCCTCATTAAGACTCCATGATTGACTCGTTAACGTGCAGGAATTCGATTTCTTGTCTGGCACCGCGCTCCCGGCCTGGCCGTTGGAGGAGCAGCCTCGGGACTACGAGTGCCCTGCCCTGGGAGCCCCAGCATGAGGAAGAAGACCCCACGTGATCCCAGGGAAACCCCCAGTCTGAAGAGGAAGACACAATCCTTGTCTCCGGAGAACCCCAGGCTGAGGGGGAGAAGATACCACCTCTGCCTTTGAGCATCTCAAGTGTGAGGTGAGAGATGCATTTCTGACCCTCAAGGAGCTTCCTAAGGGGGAAAACCAAACTCATGTCCCTGGGGGCCCTGGTCTGGGGAGGCACAGCCTCTCTCTTGGATATTCTGAGAGGGACAACACAGCCCTGCCTGGGACAGCCCCAGTCGGAGGCGGCAGTCGGCGCCTGCTCTGGGCAGTTCAGTGGAGGGGAGAGATACAGCCTCATCACTGGGGACCCCCCCCCACATAATGGGAGGTGCAGTGAGGGCCTGGGGAATCTGGTCTGATGGAGAACACATGGTCCCTTCCAGGGGACCCCCGATCCAAGAAGGGGCTGGGCAAAAGGCCAGTTGTCTACGTGGAGAGACGCGAAACCTGGAAAGACTGAGCAATGCAGGGGGGCTGGGAGGGTGTGTCTGGGAACCATCCTCTTTTGGGGGGACCAGGGACACCACTTCCTCGGGGGCTGATGGAGAAGGGACGGCAGTGGCAGGGTAGAGGACAGAGGGGCCGACCCTCTCTCCAGGCCTCCACTCCCCCCAGCACAGCCTGGGTCTCCGGCTGCCCTGCCCCTACCCTGCTAATCTGTTGATCACCCTGAACGGAGCCATCAGAGAGGAACTAATCATGGAAATTGTAAGAGAGGAAGGCCCAGGAAGCTGAGTCTGACAGCTCAGGCTCAGTAACACTGAGGAAGCATTTGCAGAGCACCTTCTTGACACAGTGTTTTTCATACGTTGTCTCAGTTATTCTTCCCACTGCAGAGATGTGGAGACTAAGGTCCAGAGAGGTTAAGTAGCTTGTCCAAGGATGCACAGCAGTAAGGGGTGGAACCTGGCTGGAATCCACATGATCTCACTCCTGAGCCTGTACCCTTAATCGTCACCCTTGACTACACTGTCCCCAATCCCTTGTAAGTCCTGCTGGCCCCTTAAGTCACCAGGCTCACACCTGCTGCTGCAGTTCCTGTGAATTAAAACTCTCTCCACAAAACCACACTAGGGAGATTGACAAAAGAGGCATGTGGGTCACTCTGGAGCCCAGTGAAGAGGAGACCCCATCAAGAGACCTGGACCACTGCACCAAGCAGGCCAAACAGGACGGTGGCCATGCAGGGGCAGACACTTGGTGCCAATCCCTGGCAGAAGCCTGCAGCACAAAGCCAACAGACCTGGGCTCCAGGCATGGCTCTGCCTCCTGCAAGCTGTGTGGCCTCAGGCAAGTAACTTCACCTCTCTGAGACTATTTCCTTGCCTGTAAAGTGGGGATGGTAATAGCACCTTCTTTATAAGGTTGTTTGTGGGAGTAAATAACATAACATGAAAGAGTTCAAAACCAAGCCTGGCAGGCAGAGAGCACTCACTGCAAGCTGTTTTGTGGCCATGGTCCTTTGTTAACATCTCAGGAAGAAAAGAGAAGTCACCAGAAACCAACAATAGTTCGCTTTAAAAAGTTATATCCTGCTAACATCCACATCATTTCTGGGATGATGAGACCGAGAGCAATAAAGATATTTCAGACACATGTTTGATGCTCTTCCGAGAGAGCAATGTTGATTTCTGTTCAGTGTGGGCTGGGTAAAATATTGTCATACGTTGGTTGAAGCTGTGCTGGGTGTCGATTAAATGGTTCAGAGGCTTTGTCATCGGAGAGGGTCATTGCAAATTTGCGTGACAAATACATCTGAAGATGACAAGATGTCATAAAGCTGAACAGGCCAACAGAATGTCAAATGGCTCCCAAAGTCCAGGACATTGCATTTAGACCAAGAGGACCAAGTATAACAGAAGAAGATGAACGGCCTGCCCTCTGGAAACTGATAGGAGAAGAGTTCCGCTGTATGCTGTTTAGCCGAGAAAGCAGTAAACGGAAGTGAGGGCCAGGGAGGAAACAGAGAGACAGAGAGAGAGAGAAAGAGAGAGGTGGGGGAGGGAGGGAGTGTGCATGTGTGTATCTTAAACCACCCTTTAAATTTTTTAAAATAATCTACAATACCTTAAAAGATCTTTTTTTTTTTTTTTAGATAAGTTCTTGCTCTGTCACCCAGCCTGGAGTGAAGTGGTATCATCATAGCTCCCAGCAACCTCAAACTCCAGGGCTCAACCGATCCTCTATCTCAGCCTGCCTAGTAGCGGGGCCTGCAGGCGCGCACCACCACGCTCAGCTAATGTTTTTATTTTTTGTAGAGATGGCATCTCACCGTTGCCCAGGCTGGTTTCGAACTCCCGGCCTCAAGCGATCCTCCCACTTCAGCCTCCCAAAGTGCTAGGATTACAGGCACGAGCCACCACACCCAGCCTTAACAGATCTTAAAATAGCTTTATGTATCTTAAAATAGTTCCAGAAATATACATGAGAAATTGATGACTTTTTTTTAATCTGTGGGAATGGAAACTAAGATTAGAGAACAGAGATGTGGGAGGAAAATTTTTCACTGAATAATACCCTTTTCTAATTTTTAATTTTGAACCCTGTGAATGTATTGCCTATTCAAAAATTAAATTAGAAAACGTTAACACTGGTTATCTCTGGTTGCTGGGGTGATGGGTGGTTTTACTTTCTTCTTCCTATTTTCCTACATTGTCTGAATTTTTTTTAATGACCATGTATTACATTTTAAATCAAGAATAATAATAGAGCCATTAACATTTTCTTTAAATGTCTGCCTCACTTGTATAGGCTAAGGACCTGGCTGGGCCACAACTCCTGTGAAAAAAGAACTATTGGAGGCTTGCAGGTAAAGGGAAACAGCTTAGAAATGGGAGCAGGTTTGCTGTGTGGCCACAGAGGACAGAAGGAAGAACCGTGGGCAGGACATGCTTGTGGCTCAGGGCAGCAGCCAGGGAGGACTATCTGCCAAAGTCGCTCTTGGAAGAAATGAGCTCCCCGTCAGGGGAGGTATACAAACAAAACCTGGAAGTGCCTGTCAGAGGGTGACAGAGAGCATTCCTGCTCAGGAAGGGAGTTGGAGGGCCTAGGAACTATGAGTTGAAGGTCGTGTCCTCCAGCACAGAAGCAGGTATACTTTCCAATTCCATCATGCTGAGCAGGAAGCCCACCTCAGAGGCTCCAGCCTCACTCCCCGGCCCTGGCTGCCTGGACCCACCATTCGTTACAGGTGCCACCTCAGAGATTCAGGAGAAAGCAAACATAAAACTCTTAATAATACAGATCATAAAAATAGCTAGTATTTATTGAGCACTTACTGTGTGCCAGACACTAACCTAAGCACCTCCCATAGATTGACTGGTTTAATTTTGAGAACAACTCCATGAGGTAGGTATGGTTACTTAGCCCGTTTTACAGATGAGGAAACTGAGGTCTGGGTTAAGGTGTTCCCTACAGAGAACACTCTTCTAGAGATTTCTCTCTCAGTCCGTAAGAGATTTCTTATGGGCTGAATAGCATTCCCCCAAAAAGTTATATGTTGAAATCCTAACCCCCAGTGCCTCAGAGTGTGACTGTTTTTGGAGAGAGGGTCTTTAAAGACATTATTAAGTTAAAATGAGGCCGTAGGGTAAGCCCTAACCCAGTCTGACTGGTGTCCTTGTAAGAAGAGGAAATTCTCAGAGGGAAGACCGTGTGAAGACACCGGGAAGAGACAGCCATCCACAAGCCAAGGAGAGAGGCCTCCGAAAAACCAGTCCCAGCAATACCTTGATCTCGGACTTTCCGCCTTCCGAACTGTAAGGAAATACATTTCTGCTGTTTAAGCCACCCAGTCTGGGGTACGCTGTTGCGGCAGCCCTAGCAGCTAGCACACCTGTTAGTGATGAGCGGCCACGCAGGGAATGGCGCGCTTTTTCAGCCTCTGTCAGTTGTAGGGGTGTGTGCGCCAGTGCCAGTGAGCAGGCATGAGCGAGCGTGTGGTGGAAGAGGGCCAGTGCCAGAAGGCGTGTGTGTGTCCCTGTGTGCACATGCCCGCGTGGGGACACGTCGGTGAGCGTGCACTGACTTGGGTGCACACGTGTGAACACGTGTGTGCAGTGAGACCACAGGTGTGGCCATGTGAGCGGGCACACGCGGACGCCCAGGTGGGTGGGTTGTCCGTGCACAGGTGTGTGCATATTCAGACTGGCCTTGAAACAGGAAGACACTGTGCTGTGCACACACCCGCGTCCCCTCCTGTGTGGCCACACGTCTTGGTGTGTAAAGCAGTTCTCCTCCACCCTCAGATCTAAGACCAACCCTGTGGGGTGGCCAGAACGAGGTTTATTATCTGAGCCATAGTAAGCACTCGCTGGACATTACTGTGACTTTCACTGTCATTTTTATCACAACCTTACAGAGGAGAAAATAGGCGGAACGGTCTGCTCAATGTCGTGCACATGGTAAGCACGCGGTAGACACGGGAACCGAAGCCAGAGAACCCGAGTCCCAGTCAAGTGCCGTTTTCCGACATTCTGCGCTTTCCTGTACATACCTCGACGTGCGCAGGCCCCGTCGCATGCGTACACCGTCATGGCGTCCGTCACATACACACCCAGACATGGTGTCCATCACATGTACACATATGTGGGCATCCATACGTGTCACAGACTCATACACTCAGACATTCAACACACATGCATGTTCATCACACACACACAGGCGTCCATCACATACATACACACAGTGTCCATCACAGACACACAATACATATGTGTCCATCACATGCACACACAGGTGTTTATCGCATACACACATATGTTCATCACATACACACACATGCACGCAGACACCTGAATGTAATAATGTAACACTAGCTAACATTTTGCCTGACACTGAACTTAGCGCCTTATACGCATAATCTCATTTCATGCTCACAAAAACCCCAGAAAGTAAGTGCCAATCTTACAAACAAGGAAACTGAGGCACAGAGTGGCTAAGCAACTTACCCGAATTCACCCACCATGAAGCGGAAGAGCCACAACCCGTGCTTTCAGCCCCTCTGCTCCCCTACGCCCCGTGCCCCTTCAGTCTGTCTTTCCCGCGCTCTGTTGAGGTGTATAATTATTCACCATACAATAGTCTAACATGAAAATGAAATTACGGCGACCCAGGCGTGGGCAGACACTTTCATTCTCTTCCTGAGGAAAGCCAGAGCAGTCTGAAACAATCAGACATCTGCACAATGCTTCCCTTTGTGGCAGCCAAATTGCCCAGAATACACACCGGGATAAACCCAGCAGCCTCCAGACCAGGCCCTCGTCACTGCCCTCGTCCGTAAGCAGGGGCACGGTTGGGGAGGTGCAGATGCCCGTCTCCCTCTGTCTGTTATGCACAGCCTAGAATTCAGGGATCTTCTAGTTTGGTTCAGGGCACTGAGGGGTCAACTGACGGCCAATTTGGAAGATTAAAGGTTGGGCGAAGAGCCTTCAGGACAGAGAGCAAAAGCCATAGCCGCTCGCTGTCTCCTGCTGAGGCCAGGATGTCATACTGAGATGGAGATGAAATTGGTCGAAGACAGAAGTTATTGTCCCCTTTGGGCTTATAAAGGTTGTATGAAAATCTTTCTCTCTGAACACAGCTGGGCCCAAGACTTTGCTAACCCCCATCCTGTGGAAAATGCTACTTGTCAATAAAACCTCCAGAACATTCTGCCAACCACGCTATCTCAGTCTTAATTTTTGTCATGCTGTGCACAATGCCAGAAGCCACAGCCATGGAAGGATGGATCCAGTATCATAACACATTCATGAAACAAATATTTATTGAGCAGATATTATGTGCCAGGAACTAGGGATGTCACTGTGATGAAGTCACGTGGTCTTACAGGCCTCCTCGAGGACTTGCCGCTGAAATGCGAGACAGATGGCAAAAGCTTCCCTCTGCGTGTGCAGTCTCTGCTCACAACCACATGACCTGGAACCCCCGTGCACAGAGAGAGACGCGGGAGAGTCCCAGAAAGGGCAGTGGAAGCCCCGTGGCGTCTGTGACAGAGGACCGAGAGGACCCAGCGTGAGGGAAGAGGAAAAGGAAGATGCCCGTCAAGCCTTTTGCCATCCCTCCCCCGCTACACACACAGGACCTCTGTCTCTAAGGACAGGTGGCCACCCCAGATGAAACAAAGAAACCAAATGTCCCCCATGCAGCTTTTGGACCCGGGTATGGCCCCGGCACTCGTTAATAGCAAGCAGAAGCCCCCACCAGAGGGGGTGTTGGGCCCGTGGCGCTCCCCGCGGGCCAGGCACTGCCACTTTCCAGGGCACGTGTCATTTGTCCTCGCCACACCCTCTGTGCAGGTGCACGGCAGCCCACTGCTGTCCAGGGGAGAATTCAACAGGCACCTCTTGGGCCAATGATTAGAACAAGGTGTCCCCTGGGAGGACACGTGGCTTAGTGAGCAGAAGTCATCTTTGTGATTTTTTTTAAAGGTATCCCATTCGTCCTTTGGCCTAAGCCATAAGCCGCACCCTGACTTTGTGGAAGCTCGTACTGCCTCATGGAGCTCACAGCTGGTGAGTTAGCACATGTGGGATTCGAACCCAGGTCTCCAAAGCTAAGGCTCCTGCAAACTTTGCTCTCCAGCCTCCAAACCCACAGCCAGATATGCATTCCCGAGTGTGCGAGGACGCTCACGTACCAAGCTGGAGGGTGCTCACGACCTGCCTGGCCTCGTGGGCAGGCGTGACCCTCCCTTGAGGGGTCCCCCCATCTTAGGGGAAACATCCCTGCCCACAGGGAGCCCCAGGAGGAAAGCAGGGGTGTGCCCTCTGAAGCTCCAGTCTGAGGGGGAGGCGTGGCCCTGTCCTCAGGGAGCCCGGTGCCAGGGCCTGTGGCGGGACCGGACGCAGCCCTAGCCCACGTTCTCCATTCCGAAGACAGTGAGGAGACAAAGTGAGGGGAGGGCCCTGACAGGTCACCCTGCCCGCTGCCCTCAACAGACTGCAGAAGCGGAGCCCCGTGCCCCCCGACCGTGGCCAGGCTGTGTGTGACCAGCCCCGGAGCCTCAGCAGGGAGAGCCCGGCAGAGGCGGAAGCCAGGAACGGCTGTCACTCAGCCGAGCAGCTCCCCAGGGAGCATTTTACAACCTCACCTCTTCTGCGTCGCCTGCTTGACGGAGCATCCAAAGCAATTCCAGGACTGTATTTCATTGTCACATTTATTCGCAAGGGGTGTCATTCAGTCTACCCCGCTGCTCCTGGCTTTGTGTTACAGACACGCAGGCACATGCTCACCGGCACCCGCGTTCAGGAGCACCTCGAGACACACAGAGGACACGCAGGGACACACAGTCACGCACATGTCTTGAACATGCAAACTTGGGGTCCGTGAATCAGGGCCACCACGTCGCACAACTCCAGGGGCACCATTCATGTCACTGTTACTCACACACGTGGTCATTCATGTGCACACAGCAAGGCACACGGTGTCCCTGGTGTACACACGCACGCACACACACACACACACCCTCAGTCACACACAGAGACCCAGAGAGCCAGAGTCCTTACCCTCAGGGCACCACGACAGGCCCTGCCCAGGCAGGCGGGCAGGGGACCCGCCACAGCCCCAGGCTCCTGCAGCCCACAGATCAGCAGTCCAGGAGCAAGGGGAGAGCGGGGAGCTCTCGGAAGCCCCTTCTCCACACCCCGTGAGTTTCTGGAGCTGAGAAGGCCCCACTCCCACCCCCACACACCCACAAACACACACGCACCCCCAGCAGGAACCTCTCCAACCGCCCGGAGTTGAAACCGAACCATTAGCACTAATTGCCACACTTGTTGGGAAAGGGATTTAATTAACTCTCCGCTGGGGCTGGGAGGGGAGCCAGGGCCCAGGGCGGCGGCTGGGGCTGGGCCTCCTCCTCCCTCTGTGGCTTTTCAGGTGTGGGGGAAGGGTCTCCACTGAGGGAGTGGGAGGGGTCGCAGGTCTGGACATCGGATGGATAGTGGCGCTTGTCACACACGCTCAGATGTACGCACGCAGGTACGGACACACCTGGAAGCACCCCGCATCCGTGCGAGCCCACGCTTACAAACGGATGCCAGGTGAGAGGGGGTGTGGGGGGGGCACGGATAAAGGAACCTGCGGTCACGCACACGAGGGACACACAGCGCTGCGTATTACCCGGTCCTCCACGGGGACACACCTCAGCCTCACTCAGTCCTCCCTCGTGTGCACAGTCTCCGTCCCCGTCCCTGCCTTCCGCCCTTTCTCTTTCCGAGGGAGGGAAGCTTCACAGAGCAGTGGGTGAGACGTGACCTCTGGAGTCCAACTACGCGCGGCAGAACTTGAATGGTTCCGCCATTCCCGGCTGTGTGAACGACGTGTTTCTTAAGCTTTCGGTGCCTGTTTCCTCACCTACGAGATGGAGAAAATGGTACCTGGGTACAGGGTTGAAGGAGGAATAAAAGAGACGAAAAGTCCTCAGGATGCACGGAAAGTGCCTGCACGCACACTCGGTACTCAGTGAGGCCTCAACCCACCCCGGCCGTCACGGCCGCGGTGGGTACTTCTCCTGCAGGGGACAATCTGGAGGTCCCAGCAATAGCCAGCAAAGGCCATGTGCCCAGGGAAGGGGCTTGAGACCTCGCTTCCCCTCCCCAGGACCTCCCTCATCTGTCTCTCATACATGCACCCCCGGAGACCAGGTCCTGGACGGAGCCCCCGAGGTGGAGAGGGAGACCCTTGGGGACCCACAGCAGAGAAGCCACGAGGGCAACGACTGGCTGAGCCCAGCCCCCAGCAGTGAGCCAGGGACAGCCGGCCCCAGGGCCCCAGAGCCCCGAGCCCCAAACAATGATATATATTTTCAATCTTCTCAAAGATTATAGTTTTTTCTCCTCCAGACGTTCATCTTGTGCTTTTTGACCAAGATAAACTGAAAAATGATAGAATCCAGATGGGAAAGAGATACTCATTCGTGCTGCACAGACTGTGTGGCCGGCCTCAGCCCCGCACCCCACACTCACCCAAGGTGAGGGGCACTGAGGAACAAGGGGTCACCCAGAGCGGGAAGGGGGATGGGGTGCGGGGCAGCTTGCAGCCCCGAGACACCACAGGGGCATATGGGAAGAGCTGGGGTCGCAGCCAGGGCACCATGATCTTGTCTCCCTGTGTGACCTTGACTGACTTGCTCCTTCCTCTTGGGGACTCATTTTCCCCACCTGCAAAATGGGGATAATAATTCCTCAGCTGCCAACCAACCCCAGAGGTTGGATGGGAGATTTCAGTGAGCTGTGCATGGGGGCACTCTGGGAGATGTGACCCCCGCCACCCGAGGCAGCATCTATAACCTGAGCTGACTCCTCAGGCTGGTCTAACCGATGAGCTTCCTTACCTCTTCTGCACTTCACTTTGTCAAGTCTCCCTGACTGCGGCACATCCCAGCCCGAGGGCCCTCAAATTCCACTGGATGGACTTCCAGAGCACCAGCACCCTGTCTAGCTTAGAAAGACTGCCAAGATGGTCACACTTGTTCTCAAAGACCATCATAGAAAGCAAAACCACAGACCCTCAGTCATCTATTTTAGAGCCCACTTCCTTGGGAAGTTCTTCTTAGTGTCTAACTCAATCCATTTTGCTGCAATATATTTGTGTACTCTTATTGTGGCCCCACTAGGATCAAAGCCTGGTTAACCAAAGACTATCATTTTCTGGCAAACAAAATCTTCCTTTTCCAATGCCCCTTTCATGGAGAGGAAGCTGCCTAATGAATAAAAAAGACATTGGAGTTTGGAATTCAAGTACTGGCTCTGCCACTTCCTGGCTGTGTGGCCTTGGGTAAGTTTCCTAACTTTTCTGAGTCCAGATCTCCATAGGGCTCAGAATCCTGCCTTGCCTGCCTCCAGGGCTGCTGTGAGGAGACGTGGAAGCCCTGGGTAAACTGAGATAATCCCTGCAGATTTGAGGGGTGTCTGTCCCCCAGGGGCTATAGGCAACTCTAGACTCCCAGCCAAGGGTGAGACTTTATCTCCCAGGAGCAGCAGGGAGGTGATTTGAAGGAGAGGAGAAAAGCTGCTCACTCTCTGCCCGGAGTAATTGGTGGTAATCCTGCAGCCCGGCCTATCGCCTCACTCCCAGCTGTGGGGACGCTGTGGCCTCATCATCCGTCATTAGGCGGCTCTTCTGGCGGCTCAATTGTAGAACATGATTTTAATAACCCTGGCAGGAGGGGATCATTTTTCTTTTGTCACTTAACTCTGATTCTGTTGGAGAGAGACCGAGACACGAAAAGAGAGAAAGACAGGCTGACAAAGCCACAGAGACAGTGAAAGAGGGAACCAGGAACAGAGATTCAGGGAGGGAGACACATCTAGACACCCGAGGAAGGAAAAGCTCTGTCGGGAAGAAGGAGAGGGGAGAGCATGGAAGTAGCAGAATGGGGAAACCGCAGCCAGGATGGCTTCCGGGCCTGGGATGGGGGCAGAGGGGTGCCGGCCTCCTCTCTCTGCCCCGTGGTTCCACTGCCACTCCCTCGTCCTGGCCCCATCCCTGCACTGACAGCAGATGTGCAAAGTGCCCCAACGTTGGGGTGGGAGAGGATGGAAGTAGGGTTTCGGATTTGGGACTCTGCCTAAGGGCAGTAGTTCTTCCAGGACATGGCTACAGTCTAGTGCAGGGTTAAGAACACACAGGTGAGTTAGATAGAAGTGGGCTGCAGGCCGGGCGCGGTGGCTCACGCTCCTAGCACTCTGGGAGGCTGAGGCGGGCAGATTATTTGAGCTCAGGAGTTCGAAACCAGCCTGAGCAAGAGCAAGACCCCGTCTCTACTAAAAATAGAAAGAAATTAATCAGACAACTAAAAATATATAGAAAAAATTAGCAGGGCATGGTGGCGCATGCCTGTAGTCCCAGCTACTGGGAGGCTGAGGCAGGAGGATCACTTGAGCCCAGGAGTTTGAGGTTGCTGTGAGCTAGGCTGACGCCACGGCACTCACTCTAGCCCAGGCAAAAGAGTGAGACTCTGTCTCAAAAAAAAAAAAAAAGAAGTGGGCTGCAGAGTGGCCTTGCTGGCCTTCCCTGACCTTGGTGTTCTCATCTGTACAATGGGTACCTACTTCACGAGGTTGTTGGGGAATGCATGAGCTGATGGCTGTAACGCACCCAACACCATGCACAGCACTAGAAATAAGTGGGAACTTAAATGTGCAGACCACGCACCACAGACAGCCTGGGCTGCCAAGAGGCATCTCCAGGTAGCAAGGGGCTGGGGCGTGGCAAGGGGCGTACCATGAACTTGTGTTCAGACTTCTCAAGGTCTGGCTCCGCCAGCTCTGGGAGGCATCCCGTCCCATCAGATACCACCAGCACAGGCACAAGGAGGGCCACAAGGGGCCCTTGGCAGGATTCACGTTGCCCTCCCGGGCTGCAGCCCAACCCCCAGCACAGGCAAAGCAGAATTGCAGAGCCAAGCCCCGAGGCCCGCAAAGCTGGGGGCACAGCGCCACCTGCTGGCCTTTGGGGGAAAGAGCCAAGAGACCTGACGTGAAGAAGACAGGCTTCTCCGATCTCAAAACCAACTTCGGGGGCCCTGCCCAGGAAGGCACCAGATCGGGTCCCTGGGTCCTTCTCCCTGCCTCAGCGCCCACCAAAACCTCCTGGACAGGCCCAGGGGAAGGTGGTGACCAGGCTTATGGAGTAGGTCACAGCGCTCCAAGTCTGTGTGTTTCCCTCCGAGCCCTAGGGTCTGGGAAAAGCCCAGCACTGGAAAAGGAGCATCTTCAACTCAAGTCTGAAAGACTCTCTGTGGACTGGGAGGCTCAGAGAAGAGGGATCGCCCAGTTTCCGTCATGGGGAGCCACAGCCTGGTTGGGTGAAGAGGCTGAAGGCAGAGTGGGAAGGAGGGGAGGCCGTGATGTGAGGCGTGAGGGCCGGGCAGCGCACAGCCAAGGCCCGGCGGTGAGAGCCCGGGCCGCGGGCAGTGCAGGGTGCAGCTGGGTGCTGCAGGGAAGAGGAACCCCATCGTGAGTCATTAATGCACGGAGACTCAGTTCCTCCGAGGGCCGGGCCTGTGCACGGGGTTGTTCCCAGCACTGCCTGGTGACTGTAAATGTTATCCCCTCTCTGGGCCTCAGTGTTTCCCATCTGTGAAATGGGTGTGATGGCACGAGGTGGGGGCCAGGTCTGTGTCCTGAGCCCAGGGCTCGTAGCCCAATGATGCCACCTCTGAATTCTGCTTTCTCACGTCCAAGAGGAAGCCGAGCTGTTCTGAGACCAGCCAGTAATTCCTCATTTCCAGGAATGCAGGCAAGCCCAGTGGGGAGCTCAGAACCTGGGCAGGGGATGTGGCAGGTCACAAGAGGAGTGGGCACTGATGTCCATCAGAGCCAGGGCTTGGACAGGTGGGGAGGAGCTGACCAACATGTTGGCAAGTCAGGAAGCAAAGTCCTACAGACCAGCGGGTTCTAGTCCCTGTGACTGAGGAGCATGGTCAGGATGTCCCAAGGCCCTAGGGGTATCTAGGACCAGCCCAAAGGACAGGCCTGTGGCCAGCTGAGGCCTCTGTCCTCAAGCTCAGGCCAGTGGGAGGCCTCGCCTCTATCAGACTGGGCCTCAGAGCTCCACGGGCTCACCCACACCCTTCCCCCGAGTGTGGGCACCTCTGGGCTCCCCCACCTGCCCACCAACTCCAGGGATCCAGCAGCCTGGGAGGCGGTGGGAGGCAGCCTGCCCACCCCCACCTGCCCCTCCCCAGAGCCGGCTCATTTGGCCTCTCCCTGGAAGCTTCTCTGAATCAGGGCATGATTTGTGACTTGGGGACTTACCATCACACATGGGTACCAGGGATCATTGTTATTTCCTCTTCCCGTTGGACAGAAAATGTGTCCCACGTCATGGGCCTCTGGCCACAATCAACATCCAAGTCCTGTTGATACTCACTCCTTGAAATCTCTCAAATCCATGCTTTTCTCCTATCCCTGGGGCTCTGTGCAGTGTCCCCTGCCTCCCTCCACACTACCAAGGTAACTCTCAACTGCACCCTCTCTAGCCACAAAGGGCAGCTCCAGGAGCCCTTCTGCCACCTCTCCCAGGCCACTAGGTCCCTGTGGTCCCATTAGGGCTCACGGCATCCCAGAGTATCACACACTCACGGTGTGCATGTGTGCACGGCAGGGTGACGGTCCCCTACCAGGGATCAGGGAGCGGATGCCCCAACACACCCTGGACGCGGTGCTGGGCTGGTCCTCCAGTCCCAGGCATTGAACAGCCCAAGAGCCATGCCCTGCCCCTTCAAAAATCTCCCAGTTCAGGTCAAGTCTAGCAGGGAACCCACACGCTGAAGGGTGTTTCTCTCACACCGCAGGGGCCACTATGGAGGTTTTCTATCCCCAGCAGGACAAGCCGGGCATTGCAGGCAAGTGAGCCGTCCCAACCCGGGGCGGTTTTGATTCTCACAGACGAGAAATGTAAGTACAGAAACTTGCAAGGCTCACTGTCCCAAAGGCTCTCAGATATTTCTCGTGTGGTCCTCTTCCATGAGAAGTCAGGTTTTTCCCATTTGTATTTGACCACCTCTGCCAGCTCTGCCAATCAGAAAAACAGAGCTTGAACTAGCTGGAGTTCTGTCCCTCTTCAGATGGTCAAAGTCATCTTGTAGGACTTGTAAAGTCAAAGGACAGTGTAAGGGGCTACCCCAATGTTGCCGCTGCCCTTGGCAGTTTCTCGTTAGTGGGTTTATCTACCCACGGCCCACCACGACATGGCAGTGCCCTCAGGAGGGTCCTGAGCCTCCTGGCCAGGCCCCTGTCCTTCCCTTTGATCTGCACTCTCAGCCAGGGCCTGGATCTGCCTCAGGACAGAGGCAAGGATGAGGGACCTGGCACCTTGAGAGCAGCTGCTGTCTGGCCAGCCCTGAAACTGTCATCTTTCAAGAGCCCCATTTACCCTGGGGATCCTGTGGGTGGCCTGTGAACAAGGCCAGCAGGACAGAGCGGCTTCATCCTCACTCCTGCACCTTTTCTGACACGTTCGAAAGCCCAAGAGCGTGCCGGACTGAAGAACAAACCTCGGTTCCAGGCTGCCCAGCAGGTGAGTGGGACAGCGCTCTTCCCTGTCGTGAGACCTCGCCCACCCATCCTGCCAAGGGCTCGCGCTCAACATACGTCGAGTCCCTGCTGCTTAAGCGATGTGGCCTCCCCAGAGGACAGCCCCGGCAGTGCCGCCCAGGCCCTCATACCCCTAGGATATCAGTGGCCACTCGGCAGGCTGGCTGTGGGGGAGTTTCTCTGTATCCATCACGGGTGCCAGGTTGTCAGCGCACCTGAGGCCGGCGAGGGGGGCTGCAGGCCTCTGTTACCTGGACCCGTCCAAACGACCATGAACATGCAGGTGTTGCTGCAACCCCTTATCCTGCCCCTCAGTGGCCCTAGGTCCCATCCTCCTCGCCTGCTTCAAGCAGAGTCTTTGATCACTAGAAGACCGGGGTGGGGAATGGGCCTGGCACTATTCGTGCCGGCTGGCGGTGGGAATCCAGTTAGGGTCATGGCTGGGAGATGGTGGAGACGGGTCACACTCTCAGCTAGAACCACGGGAGATGATACACTTTGTGGCAGGAGATGCAGCCGCTTAGTGACTCGTGGGGCTTTGCGCAAGGTGCGTCAGGCCAGGCTACTGTCCTCATAAACCCACCTGGGAATCTGTGCCCTGGGAAGCCACGAAAAGTGAACTATAAACTCTCCCGTCAGTGCAGTGCTTCAGAAACAGGTGATCTCATTTCTGGCTGATAGAGAAAGTTTTGTCATATTAACTCCGAGCTTCAAAACGCATAGCGTTTAGAAAAATATATATATATATTAATTCAGAGTCGGCCCAGTGGGGGGACCCCCATACCGAGACCCACCCTCGGAGAACTCATTCCTCCCGTCTTCCCTCCTGTTGTGTTTCCTCCTAAATCCCCTCCTGATACCGACACATTTTTGGGGAATGTTGAGGCCATCTTCTTTTTTCCCCTTCAACTCCCAGTCTGTTGCTTGTCTTTTAACTTTGTTTATGGTATCATTTGTCTTCCTGAAGACTTTTATTTTTATGAGGTCAAGCTTGAAAGTGCTTTTCTTTATGGCTTCTGAGTTTTGTGCCTTGCTTAGAAAGGCCTTCTCCATCCCAAGGAGACGTTTTTCAAGAAGCATCATTCCAGGTCCAGAGGAGGCATTTGAACCCTGTCTGGGGCAGGCAGGCTACCAAGGTGGTACAGGGGGGCTGCCCTAGGACCTTCTGGGGGCTGATGGAACATCTCAGGCAGCCAGCAATGATGATTTAGTGACTGTAGCAAAATGACTCTGCACTTTTCCTTTCAAAGTGTTTTATTGTGGAAAATTCCAGACAGAAGGGTAGCATAGGGTTCTGAGCTCTGATGTTATCCCTGCCCCCACAATTCTCTGGGTGAGTTCCGGGTCTGAAGTCCTCCTCAGTTACACAGCTTGCCCCACACTCCCCATCACCTTTGTGCAGTGCAACGGCTAGCACTTGCCTTCCTGCTCAGATCCACTTGGACACCCAGCTCCTCTTCTCCTCCCCTTGTGTCCCACCCTGGAGAACCCAATCTCTGCCCCAGCAAGGACCTGATTATTTTGTTCCGCACATGTCACCTGTTGGAAAAATTCTGCCTCCTCAGCACCACAGTTGGGCCCAAAGGGACTGCCGACCCCATGCTTGATTTCTCAAAGTCCCCCCACCCCTGGTGCTGCCAGACAGAATAGTGTCTGCTGCTGGTTTCCCTGGACCCCCATCCACCACTGGACTGTGAAGAGCTCACAGCAGTGGGGAGCCATCGGAAGGCTTGGGCATGGGAGCAAACACCTCTGGCTGTCCCCGCGCTGCTGGGGCATCGGCAATACGGTGGGGCTGAGGACTGTTGAAGCAGGAGCAGAAATATGTGGGCCCGGCCCTCTCTGCCAGCCCTCAACTCCCCACCCCAATGCGGGCCATTCTTCTCAATGAGCCAGCTGTGGGTTCACAGTCCTCCATCTCAGTGCTCGGCCAGGTTTGCGCGGGACCTACACCGGGCCACACGCTTTGGGGGGAAAGGGACTGCACTGGGGCCACACCCCAAACCGCCCTTGAAACAAATCAGCAGTCCCAGTCACCCACAGCTTCGCTGTTCCCTCTGAGCCCAGCACGGACCACTCCCCTCTGCTCTACTCCCCGGTGTCCTCTCCCACCTCTGAAATCTCCTCCACCGGAAGCCTCCCTGCAGAAAGCCAGCTCTGCGTGGCTGTCTCCTCTCCTCCAAATCCCCTGGGCACTTAGGGACTCGGCCTATGGCACCTCCTGCTTGGTTCCCCCTGAAACTGAGGGCCTGGGTGGCCCAGTGAGACTGTAGCCTGCCCTCAAGGACAGCGACTGCCTTATACCTTTCCGTGGACCTGCTCCCCCAAGTCTGTCCCCTCCACCATCACCCCCACGTGTCTTGGCCACATGGAATAAGCCACTGGTGCAGCCACAGGAAAACCAGCCACAGGAAAACCAAACCCAAGACAAGATGAGGGGTGACTCTGGGTAGGGCTTCCATCAGCGGGACCCCCCCTCCCTCAGAGGGAGTGGCCCACAGGAGGGCCGATGGGCATGGGCTGGGAGGGGCAACTCACGCCAAGTGCCCACCTCCCCTGCCCCCTATCTAGCGGGACCCCCGACTCCTCCCTCCCTCTCTTCCCCTCCCTCCACTGCACCAAGAGGTCAGCACCTGTGGCCTCAGATTCCTCCCTCTAATGGGCCCAGAAGTAGCTCCTGCCTAGGTCACCTGCTCCTGACCAAAGCCTTTCTCTTTGTCTTTATCCTCCTTGGCATCTCTTCAGAATTCTATGAACTTACTTACAAATGTTCTAACAGGGCCCCAGAGGAGGCCGCAACTAGTCACTGGTTCTCTGGTACGTTAGCTGAAGAGCTGGGCCTACACTAGACACGTGCCTAAGAGCCCTATGTGAGTGATAGGTAGAGCTAGGATTTGCATAAAGCAGTCTGGCTCCAGAGCCCCAGCTCTCACCAGCATCCAACATGGCCTCCATTAACCATGCTGTTGTCATAGTTTAGAAAGCCAGGTGTGCTTCATCTTTTTCCCAAAAGGACATAAGATGGCTCTACAACAGGAAAAATTAATACATTCAACAGATTCTTATTGCTCAAGAGAAAAAAAATAGCAATCTTAAGGTTGCCATAGATGCTGTGATTGATCCTGAGATTTGAGCTTCCTGGCAGCCAGGGCAAAAAAAATGAAACACTAAGTTCCAACACTCTTACTACCAGAAAAGAGGAAGCAGATCAGTTCCTGCACAGGGAAGGGACAGATATTTCCAGGAAACAATTCTGAAAGAGGCTTATCATATGGGGCCTCATGTCGGGACATGGTATGACATAATAAAATCTTCTAAATCTTCTAAACAATTTGACAGCAAGAGCAGACAGAGGACTTTCGGTATAAACAGAAAGCAGGCAATCTGGAGACAACAGACTCAGGGGCCCCAGCATGTGGATTGCCTGTTAGCTAGAGTTCAGAAAAGCTAGAATTTTCCCCACATACCTCAGCTGTTAGATGGATTTTGTCTTTTAAGAACAGGCAACTGTAGTTGGTCCTCTGACAGGTTTCAAAGCACTGCAGGGTAAGGGCGGGACAGAGCACCAGGCTACAGAAACTAGAGATGCCCCACAAAGGGTAGTTCTGTTCTGAAAGTTGAAATTTCATGTACACATTCACTTATCAGATATCTATTAAGTATTTTGTTGTGCCAGGTCTTGCACTAGGTGGAGTGGGGACCAATGAGACAAATAACATAGGGTTCCTAACCTCAAAGAATTCAATCATTAACAGGGAAAAATAAAAACAGATTTTTTGAGCACCTACTGTGTGTCAATCATTGAGCTGAGTGCTTTGCATCTAGTATTTCATTTAATATATCTAACTAACCTATACAATAAGTATTATTATTGCTAACCAGAGCATAGGACCAGAAGCAAACAAACTATCCCTAGAGGACAGCATCTCCAACTTAGGCCCTCAGGATTCCCAAAGAATGCACAATCGTCCCTTGGTATCTATGGGGGGTTCATTCCAGGACCCCCCGAGGACAGCAAATCTGCAGATGCTCAAGGCCCTGATATAAAATGACAGTATTTTATATAACCTATGCGCTTCTTCCTGCGCACTTTAAATAATCTCTAGATTACTCGTAACACCTAATACACTGTCTACACGTCACTGTATTTGCGTGGATTCAAAACACTACTTGGCAGGCAGCAAATGCAAATTTTGCATTTTGGAACTTGGTGGAATTTTTTTTCCTGAATATTTTCCACCCACAGTTGGTTGAATCCATGAATGGAGAACCCATAGATGCAGAGGGCCAACTGTATATATAAATCCACAATTAAAAAAAAAAAAAAAAAACAGCCAGGGGTAGTGGCATGCACCTATAGTCCTAGCCACCGGGAAGGCTGAGGCAGGATTGCTCGAGCCAAGGAGTTCAAGGTTACAGTGAGCTATGGTCGTGCCACTGCAGCCTAGCCTGGGTGACAGAGCGAGACCCCATCTCTGAAAAAAAGAAAAGATCATCAAATCAAACACAC